>NW_023270777.1:11942826-12115142 GCF_011800145.1 Mirounga leonina | reverse complement strand
CTGAATACAGCCCCTTGGGATGTGTCTGTGCCCCTTCTTGCCTCTCCCCCAGTTTTAGTCTTCTTCAGAGCTTTCTCTCATCCCCCCGCCCCCCCAATGAGGCCAGGGGAGCTCCCTTCACATTCCAGTCCAGTGTGACCTAGTTGTAGCCACTCCTTTTGCAGAAGAACCCTTTAGATGGAAAACATTGCTTTGAAGTGTACGGCCTGGCTGTTTTTAATGCTACTTAAGTACTCACAGGGTTTGAATTGTTTACATGGCAGACCAGAGTAGGGTGGCAGGGCAGGGGTTATGGCCTGAGACATGTTGTCTTCCTCTGTGATCAGAATCCCAACAGCCAGGAAAAGACTCCTTTCATCTAAAACCAGAAGCTTAACCGGAGCATCAAGGCTGCAGTCATAGATTTTTGGGATGAAGGGCCAATCAGTTTGGGAGCGTAGAACTCACTTTCCTGGTAAGGTGTTCTGGGTTGGGCTTTTCAGGGACAGTTTCTCTTCTCAACTGGATGCCTTTTTGGGGGGAAGCAGTTTATGTGGTGATGAGGGCCTTGGACGAGGAGGCAGGAGGAGACCTTTCTTCTGTCTTCGCTGTCACTTTCAGCTGTGTGACCTTGAGTAAGTCCCTTTGCCTTTGTAGAGTTTCTTTTTCTTTTCTGTAAATTGGGAGTAGGAATCCCTGGGTTACCTCTCTCACCCTGTGAAAAGCAAGGAATAGTATCTTATTAAACTCTTTTCTCTTACAAGTTAACAGACAAACAAAAATCACCCACAGAATAGTAAACTTGGATTTAGGAAGTTTATGGGCTTGGTAAGGGTTGTTCTGAGAGAGTTTCCTGGTTATTCCAGGCAACTGCCAAAATTCGTACATGGGATATTTACACCTCATCAGGACTGTGTTCTGATTCTTAGGCTTAGATAAACTGGAATGGGATCTACATATTTCAGTCCAATCTGTTAAATTTTCTTTAAAAAATCTGTTGATTATTAATTGGATCAAGAGAGAATGTTGCAGATTTAAAGTACGTTATTCTTCAACTTTATTCACAGTTAATTGTGGATTTTAAATAGGCCTGAGTCTTCCAGGACACAACTGGGATGGTAGTTTCTGAAATAATGAGTGGGGTTATTTGTGCCGGGAGAGATTAGGCCAGCATTCTACCTCCTGGGATCTTTCAGGAAGAAACTGCTCTTGAAAAGAGAAGGAGGGAGACTCAGGGCTGTTGCCAACAGCTTTAGCTGCTGCTCTCAGCTTCCGGCCTCCCCCAGCTTTACTCTCATCCTCTTGGCTCCATTAGAAAACCTCAGCCAATTGGTTCCCATCACTCTCCCCCAAGGCCCTGCTTCCTGCTGCCCCTCCCTGCCCTGAGCTTATTTTAGACCTTCAAGGCTGGAAGATAGATCAGTGATCATTGAGGCCACCCCCTCTTTAAGGCGTTTATCCTTCAGTCCTGTGCATTTCTTTACGTGCATGTGGACTTGAATACACAGTTAAAACCTTTACTTAACCCAGACTATATATGCATTGGCTCTGCAACGTATTTTTTCCTGCTTAATGACATGTCTTACAGCTCTTTTCATGGTGCGACATATAACTATTCCAAAATTGTTTTGCAAATTGTGCCATCAGGGATGTACCAGATTGTCACCATTCCCTTACTGATGGACAGCAAGGTTACGTCTGGGTTTTGCTGTTACACACAGTGACTGCTTCAGCGAACAGTTTTCTAAATGCTTTTGGGTGAGTGTGTGCGTGCACGAATGCAAGTATTTCTCTGGGGGCAGATAGCTAAAAATAGAATGGCTGGGTTGACATCAAGCACATTGAATTTTTTTTTACAGATATCGCTAAATTGCCTTCCAAAAAAGGCTGTGTCGTACCTTTGCCAGGATTGGATATTGTCAGATGATTTAATTCTTTAATAATTTCCCTAGTTACCAGTGAGGTCAGGCCTCTTTTTACAATATTTATGGCATATGTTTTGTTTCTGGTGTAGACTGCGCATTCATACTGTTTGCCTGTTTTTCTGTTGGGTTAATTTCTTGCTCCCCACCCGCCACCCAGCTGGTTGATAGGAGCTTTCTGTCCACACTCAAGGTCAGGGGTCCACCGACTTTCTCTCTAAAAGGCCAGATAGTAAATATTTTAACCATGTGGGCCATATGATCTTTGTGGCAACTACACAGTTTTGCCATTGTAGTGTAAAAGCCATCATGCAAAGCCATTTAAGACAATACGTAAACTTAGGAGTATAGCTGTTTCTGATAAAACTGTATTTACAGAGTTACAGAGACAGGCAGCTAGTAGGGTTCAGCCTGTAAGCTCTAGTTTGCTGACCCCTGCTCTAGATCTTAATCTGAACCTGTCCTATATTGCACATATTTTCTCCCACGGTGTCCGTTCTAATGTTATGTATGGTCATTTCTCTTTTTCATATGGTAGTTTTAAGTAAGAATGCAGTTAAATTTCCATGTTTCTTTTTTAGTTTGTATTTTTAATCTAGTGATTATGAACGTCTTTTTTTCAAGATTATAAACTATTTTCTCATGTTTGTAGTTCCCTTATAGTTATTTTTATGCTTAACTTTCTAATGCATCCGAGTTTTGTCTCAGGAAAATAATTTCGGCATAAGAGTAGAAGCACTAAAAGATTGTCTTGAATAGTCCAGGTAAATTATGGTAAAGGTCTTCTCCAGGTCAGTGTTGGCCAGGACGGAAGGAGTCATCAGGCACTAGGGACAGGATATTCGTGGTTGATTGGAGGTGGGGATTGAGGAGACCTGGGTACCTTCACAAAGACTGAGAATAACAGAGAGTAGGTTTGTGGGGTAGGGAGGAGGTGGAGGTCTAGTGTGGTCCTTAGGTGGAATCACCGGTTCAGACTTGCAGGTGGTTAGAGCTAGATGAGGGGTGTGGGACTGGTAGGAATTCTGAAGTCGTGGGAGTGGGTGTAGTCAGTCACTCAGGAGGCCACATAGAGTGAAACGAGGGGGAGCCGGTGGGGAAGGGATGTGAATCAAGGGTTGGCGGTCAATGGGAGCAGAAGGTCTGGAGCCCAGGGTTCTTGGATCCCAGCCTTAGTATGGGTTTCTGGGGTTCGTGGTGGGTATTGACCTGGTGTGATGTCTCATCCTCCTGCCAATTTGTACGACTTTAGGCATGCCTTTTGTGGAAGGAGTCACTGCATCTGAACTTAAGTTCTAGTTCCTTCCACTGCTGTTTTGTTGTGGGATCTTGGCTGGGTTGTTTTCTCTCCTCAGGCTTCGATGTTCCCATCTGGACCATGAGGAGTTTGGTCTTGATCTCTGCCGGGGCTCCTCCAGTCCTCCTTCATCTTTTCTGAGATCTCTCGGTCGAATTGTGCCCCTCGCTATGCAGCACTCCACTACCAGGGCTGCTTGGGGTCTTGGGGTGAGAGTCCCACACACAGAGGTGGGTGGGTCAGGACCTGGTCTCTGTGAATCATTTCATTGACTTTCCCTTTATCTCTGTGACATTCTTAGAAGTTCTAGGGCATGGAACTTCTTTATTTCACTTAACATTTATCTCATAAGCAATGGGGAGATTTCATGACCACTCTTTTGAGAAGATTTATGATTTACGCACATATTGGTAAATGGTTTGGCAGGGGCTATGTCATAAATCCCAGACCTTCCAAAATGGCCAACAAGCACAGGAAAAAACGGTCAGTATCATTAGTCATTAGGGAAATGCAGATCAAAACTACAGTGAGTTATTACTTCACACCCACTAGGAGGGCTATATTAAAAAAGGGAAGGTCGTAAGTGTTGGTGTGGATGTGGAGAAATTAGAACCCTCATGCATTGCTCATGGGAATGGAAAATGGTGCAACCACTGTGGAAAATAGTTTGGCATTTCTTCAGAAGAATTACCATATGACCCAGTAATTCCACTCCTAACATATATCCAAAATAATTGGGAACAAGTATTCAAACAAATACATTCATGCATGTTTGTAATAGTACTATTCATAATAGCCAAAAGGTAGCAGCAACCCAAATAGGCATCAGTAGATGAATGGATAAACAGATTGTGGTATATCCATATCACGGAATATTCAGTTATGAAAAGGGAATGAAGTACTGACCGTCCTGCAATATGATGGAACCTCAGACACATATTAAGTGAAAAAATCAGGCACAAAGATGACATACTGTATGGTTCCATTTATATGAAATGTCCAGTATAGGTAGAGCCGTGGAAATGGAAGGCAGATTAGTGGTTACCAGGGTTCTTGGCGGGGGAGTGCCTGCTAATGGGATCAGGGTTCTCTTTGAGGGTGTCACGAGCAGTCTTAGAACTAGGTGGAGAAGCTGGTTGCATAACATTGTGAATGTACTAACTATCCCTGACTTGTTCATTTTAAAATGGTTAATTTTATGCTGTAGGACTTTTACCTCAATTTTTAAAAATGAGTGTGCAAGAATCGCTCACACACACACTCGCGCATCTCAAACCTGCCCTCTGCCCCTACTGTCATTGGAGGGGATATCTGATTGTATTTAGAGTCTAGACCAGGGGATTGACCACTTATTTCTTAAAGGGCCAGATAGTAAAAGCTTTAGGGTTTGTAGGCCAAAATCGAGGAGTTTATGAAGGTACTTACGTAATCATGTAGAAACGTAAAAGCTTGTCTTGGTTTTGGGACCTTAAAAGAAAAAAAAAAAAAGCCAGGAGCTAGATTTGGCATATGGGTTAGACCAGCCCTGTCCAGTAGGACTATAACATGAGCCACTTTTATAATTAAAAATTTCTTACTTGCTACATTAGAAAAGCAAAAAGAGATAGATGAAATTACTTTTAATTATATCTTATTTAACCTCACATATCCAAAATACCATTTCCACACATAACGAAGTTATTATTTTACCTTTTCAGCACCTTTTGTTTCAGGCTGGCCACTTTCTGGGAGCTCAAGAGCCACACGTAGCTGGTGCCTACCATGTGGAACGGGGCTGCTCTGGTCGCAGCAGCCTGGCCCACCGCGGGGCCCTTGAGACCCTCAGAGGAAGTGCTGAGTGGAAGGGCTGTGCTTGTGGGTTTTTCCTCCTTCTTGGAGGTGTTGTGCAGACAGCCTGTGTTCAGAGGATTCCAGGAACGGTTCTCTCCTGCTGTTACTCCTGTTTGTGTCCTCTGCTTGGTGTCCTTGCCAACTCTTGGGGCTTCTTTCTTTGAACGTCCCATCTTCTTGCGGACTCCTTTTAGTGGTGTTTGAGGGCTCGGATCCCCACTCCTCCTCTAGAAGCAGGAGGAAGGAGGGTGCCGATAGGGCCTGTCCTGGAGGGAGCCAATGAGAGCCTGGGGGGCAGGCTGGCGTGCCCCCTCCAGGCACGTTGCTGGCTAGGGTGACTGCATTCTGACACAGCCCTTTGTGTTCGGGAGTGTTTTGCAGCTGTATTTCAGCTGCTTTTTTCCCCTGTGTTCTAGCCTGCTACTTGACCTTTCTCTCTGAGTTCTTTTTCCTTTGCCACACAGAAGGACTACAATCAAAGACCTATGTTCTATTCTTGGCACAGACATGCAGGGTGACCCAGGAAGGTCACTTAGTTCTCGGCGTCTCGGTTTTCCACCTATAAAGCTGATGCCCCCATTCTGTTTACAGGGAGTGGTCTACTAATGGAATGGATGGTAGGTGCTAGCCAGGCCTATGGGGGTTACTGAACCCCCTTTGTGGTAATTAATATTCCAGGAAGCGCGCTGACGGGCCTGTCCTGTGGGGAGTAGCCTTTGTTTGGGCTGTTTCCTGATTACTAGAACCCTGATGCTGTTTAGCTGAAATAAAGAAATTTGACTGGGAATGTTTATCTTTAAATTGTTCCCAAGCTGCCATTTAGTCTTGAAAGAGAGAAGAGAGCGTTGCAACCAGGGAAAAGAGACGAGAGAGAGGTGACATCCTATTGCCAACCATCCTAAGACTGGGGGGGGAAGGAGGCACAAGACACGGTGAAGAGCACTGGATGCTAATTTAGAAGCATTTAACCTGAGAAAACAGGCTTTTCCTTTATGCTTGGCAACTCACGCTCCAAGCCTCCCTTTCCCATCTGAAATGACACAGTTGGACCAGGTCAGTAGTTTTCAGACTTGCACTAAATCACACAGCCTTCACTCGGAGGAATCTCATATGGAAATGCCATATGTGAAACAGAAAAAGTGACACGGTTCTGGGCGACATGAGGTTGGAGCCTGGACCTTGGCCTCTCAGCCACCTCTGCTTCCTGGCTATGGGGGCCCCAGTCATCTCTGAAGGCTGGGGGGGGGGGCAGGTTTGAAACCTGCCCCAGACTTTGTGGTTCCTCATTTTAGCAGTGTAGGGTTTGGTGAGATGATCCAAGGATGATTTCACAGCTGCCCTGGCATGGGAGCCCTGAATGCCCGGCCCCACTGCTCTCTTTATATTATCACTTCCTTTGGGGGCAAGAGAGCCAGTGGGTTGATTCGCTGGCATTTTGTCTCTGGAGACTGGAACTGGAATCTTCCAAACCACTTGCTGGTTTTCTCCGTCAGGGTCATCCTAGTTCACATGAAACCACAGCCTGGTTTTTGCCTGGAGCCTGTAACCCTTCCAGCTCCTTTCTCCCCTCATGCTCAGCTTGGCGACTGCACCCTGTGCTGGATGGTGGCCTGCCCGGTCTTCGGGGCAGCTTGCAGCGAGAGTGAGCAGATGGGCGCGTCGAATCCTCTGGAGCCTCCATTGTGCTGCGTCACGTGCCATGTACCGTGATCCGTCTCGTTCCAGTCTTGTTAGGTGGGAAGGGCTGGTGGCAGCATGGGCCCCGGTAGAGAGGGGGATGTGGCGTTTCAGGGAGGTGGTACTGCCTGTCCGAGGTCACTGAGCTGCCTAGCAGTGGGGCTGGGACGTAGAACCTAGTTCCACACTGTTCCCTTGCCAGCCTTTGTGACACCGGAAGCCTGCCCTCCCTCCTCTTAGGAAGGCCGCTTGGACTTGTTCACCTGGTACTGTTTCTGTAGGAGGCTGGGCTTTTTTTTTTTTTAATTTATTTATTTATTTTTTTAAGATTTTATTTATTTGCGAGAGAGAGAATGAGAGACAGAGAGCATGAGAAGGAGGAGGGTCAGAGGGAGAAGCAGACTCCCCGCCGAGCAGGGAGCCCGATGCAGGACTCGATCCCGGGACTCCGGGATCATGACCTGAGCCGAAGGCAGTCGCTTAACCGACTGAGCCACCCAGGCGCCCCTACGAGGCTGGGCTATTGCAAACAAAATCAAAGCTGTGTAATGGACTTCTACTTCCTAGCCCTGGGAGGAGGGGCCTGCAGGGGCCGGGTGATACCCCCCCCAGTAATTAAGCAAGTGACGGATTGTCCCCAGTTAACAGATGGAGCCCCTGAGACCCAGTTCAGTGACCTGCCTAGGTCACAGGAAAGCCAGTGTGGGTTTTTCCAAAGTTCTCTTTGACCTCCCTGTGTCTGATAAAAAGTGTTAACCTTTGCTATCAGAAACAGGGCCTTGCCCTGACATGGATTCCTTAGTAGCTGGGGTGCATGGAGGTACATGTGGGGAGGGCAGTGGTGCAGGACATTTCACAGGTCATCGTGTAGGCCCTAAAATCTTCTCGGCCTTAGGGTGGCCCCGTGTCCCCCAGCAGGCTGCTGGCCTGTGGCAGTGACCACACCTTTGGCACAGCCCTGAGCAGGAAACACTGCTTTTCCCCTAAGGAATTCGGAATCAGGAAATATTGTGTCCTTGATCTCTGTTGGTCCTAAAGCACTGGTTTTATCAGACGGACCAGGGAGGCTGTATGGCACCCTTTCAGACTCAGTGTCTTACCTCCGAATGGCCCTGGCCAGTAGCTAAAGGGGCCAGAGGAAGGGGGAGCAACTTCTGGGAGTTCCAGTTGAGCCAGAGAAAGAGTCCACATCTCCTGGGTCTCCAGGTGCCACACCCAGAGCTTCTCTACTCTGGGGCTGGTGAGTGACCTGGGGTGTGGGGAGCCTCAGGGCTCAGTGGGATTGGGGCGTTCGTTTGTCTTCCGCTTGGGGACGTGCTCTGACCTAGAAATTTGACACAGTCCCACTTTTCATTTAATGTGCTCATGTAAGGGAATGGAGTGGTTGACACTGGGGGCTTTCAGCTCAGATTTGGGTTCATATCCTGGCTCTGTTTTTAATGGTGATGGAGCAGGTCACTCAGAGTTTCAGCATCTGTCCTTCCTCTGAAAACTGGGGACTGTATAATGCCCATGTCGTGGGTGCCTGTGATGGTGGCGAAGATGATGCAAGAAGTGGCAAGTGCTGGATTTGTAAATGCTCGGGTACCTGGGTGGTGCTCAGGAAGTGGGGTTCGTTTTCCCCAACATAGGCCCAGAGAGGGGACCCGCCTCCATGGTTTTGTGGGACAGCTGACCCTCTAGCTCCATTTCTTGCCTACCTCCACGCCCACAGAACAAAAGCCCAGGCTGCCTCCACTGCTGCTGAGCTGCTTGGCACCAGCCTAGCAACTTCCTCATGGTAGCCCCTTGGGATTGGAAAGGCCGTAGTCGGTTTGCTTCTATGGGTTTGATTTTCAGAACATGTTTAAGTATAAAGATTGAACTATTTTTTTGGCTTTTGGTTGTTTTTAATAAGATGGAACTGATTTTAAGAATTTGTAGAGGACAGGAAGTGAAGAGGCCAGGTGCCATTAGCCTAAGACTTAGCATTAGAGTCCGTGGGCTGCTCCAGAGGGCAGTGCTCGGCACAGCAGCCACCTCCGGGCCCCTGCCACGCTCCCAGAAGTACATAGTGCAGGTCCCGTGAATGGCAGTGACAGATACTGATTTCAGAAGTCACTTTGCACGGAAGTGTCTGAGTTGTCATCAACAAGGTAGCAGAGGATTAAGAAGCCACTGTCCTGCTGGTGTCTCGGGGACAGTTGTCTGGGAACCAAAGTCCTTGTGCCCCTGGGCCTGGTGAAACAGCTGGAGGGTAGAGGGCAGCGCAGGTTTTGTCCCAAATTGATGGGCAGGTGGGTGGGAGATGTGGCCAGGGCATGTCCTGGCCCTCTGGTCCCCAGTGTTGATTCACTCACTTCAGCCGGCAGGTCCGTCCTTCCAGTCTCCCCGCTGCTCCTCAGGCTTTACAAATGCCACATGCTTCCAGGGAGGGGAGCCTTTTGCCAAGGGGACCGTTCTCTAGGGTCTAAACAGGTAGAAGTGGTTCCTTGCGAGAGCCTGCAGACAGCTCTTCTAACAGGCAGATGCCATCTCAGCAAGCAGCCTGCTGACTCTTCCTGCCTCGAAACCCTGTGAGCTTAGGGGTCCTCCTCAGGGGAGCTGGACCAGCAAGGGTGGTCATGCTGCCTCCTGTGATGTGGAGGTTTTCCTATACTTAAATCGAAGGAGCAGTTGATGTGCTCTGGGATTATTTATTGTGGAGGTGGTGGCTTTTGTAGCCAACAGTAATTGCTGTGTTCCAGGCCACTGTTAACTCATTTACATTCACAGTGGCCTTATGAAGTAGAGAGATAAGAGACCTGAGCTGGAAAGAGGTCGTGTAACTTGCCCAAGGGCAATACTGTAAGTGCTAGAGCTGGGAGGCAAACCCAGTCTGACACAGGGTCTCCTCCTTCCACTCTTTCCTGCGCTCTCCTGAGCGGGGTCAGGTGGGCCTCCTGGACGTTAGATTTCTGGCTCGTGTGTGGCCCTCCTGTCCCAGGAGCCAGGAGCTGTCCTGCCGGAAGGGTGAGTGTGTGCTGGGAAGGGTGGGGCGAGAGGATGAGGCCTGGGCTGAACTTATTTACATTTCTTGTCTCTTTTTTTCTTCCCATGGCACTTTCCCGTCCTACCTGTTTCTTAATGGGAAGCACTGCGTTTTGAGGGAGAGGGTGAGACTCTTTCCTGCAAAGCCCCAGAAGTGTGTCCCCACACATTCTCTAGCATTCCTCCCTTTGCCACGAATGGCGTCATGTTCCAGAAATCCTGCGGCCATGGGCTCCTTGTCAAGACTGAACAGGGAAGAGGCTTTTTAAAATGTCACTTTCTCCCTCTTCCTCCAGCTGTTGCAGTCCAGGGAGGAGCCCTGAGCATGGATTGGGCTTGCAGGGCATGTGTGTGGGCAGAGGGGTAAGCGGGTAGCTGAGCTGGGAAGTGTGGGAGGGGAGGACAGAGAGTGGGCCATCAGCTGTGTGCCCTCACTCTCTCTGTGCCTGGGATCTAGGGAGCTCTGTGTGTGGGTTTTGTTTGGGGTTGTTTTTTGTGTTTTTTTGTTTTTTGTTTTTTGAGGTGAAATTCACATAACGTGAAATTAACCATTTTAGAGTGTGCAGTTCCATTGCATTCATCACATTCATTGTATTGTGCAAACACTACCAGTCTATAGTTTAAGACATTTCATCACCCTGAAAGAACACCCATAACTATTAGGCTGTTACTCCCTACTCCCAGTCCTTAGCAACCACCAGTCTGCTTTCTGTCCTTATGGCTTTACCTATGCTGGAAATTTCATTAAAATGGATATAGCATATGTAGCGTTTAGTCTGGCTTCTCGTACTTAGTATGTTTTCAGAGTTCATCCAGTGGTAGCATGAATCATTACCTCGTTGTTTTTTTTAATGGCCGAATAATATTCCAGTATATGGGCATAGCACATTTAGATTATCTGTTCATCTATAGGTGGATGCTTGGGCTGTTTCCACATTTTGGCTGTTGTGAATAGTGCTGCTATGAACATTCATGTGCTTGTTTTATTTGAACATCTACTTTCAGTTCTTCTGGGTAGAGACCTAGGAGTGGAATATCCGGGTCCAGTGGTCATTCTGTTCGTGATCTGTGTTTTGAATCAGCACATCAAGCCAGAGGCCAGCACTGCAGACTGCTGGCTGGGATGACAGTGCGTATGGTGCTGCCCAGACCTGTGTTCCTCATTTGTAGGAGTCCAGGATGGAGAACGGGGGTACGGGGCAACGCTCAGGCTTACAAGCATGGTGGTAGGTGGTAGAGGTGGTGGTAGAGGTGCTGTGCCCATGCACAGGGATGGCTGAGCCACTTTGAGCTTCAGTCCTTCCTTTCTTCCCTTTCTGTCTAACCTGAAGATGAGTGGAGCTGCCAGGAAGGATCTAAGTGGGGGCTTTAATATTGGCGGGAGGGGGGCTGAGGGAGCATAGGAGTTGAAGGCCAGACAACATAGGGAGACACTGGAGTGTTCCAATGGTGAGATGCATGGGGAGCTGCTGCTGTTGGGCTTCCAAAAGATGTTGGGGTCACTAAGAGGGAAAAGAGATGATCTGGCCTGGTCACTAGTTATCAGTTTTCAAACTTCATCTCTTCAGGAGTAGAGCACAGAGCCCCTTGAAACAGAACATGGAACTCACATATGTGAGGGATGGGAGGAGAGGACGGTGCCACCTGTGAGACCCCCCCGGAGCTCCGCCCACCCCACACTCTGCAGCAGCCCCTGAAACACCACCTCCCGTTGTCGTCACGGCTAGAAAATCACTAATTTACCCTGACCCCCGTGTTAATATCTTTTAATAGAATGAAATATTTGATGCATACAAAAGAACATAAGTCACATCTATGTACAGTGTATGTACCAGATTCCTAAGGAACACTCAAGGTGCTTGGTCGTTCCAGTGTTTCAGCCTCCCTCAGTGGCCTCCAGGGGAGGGACCCATGGTGGATGTTGGCTGTGTGGAGCCCAGCCCCCTCTCCGGACCTCCCCTCCTCAGCAGAGCTTTGCCTCGCCCAGAGGAAGGGCTCCCTGCCTGGTGTGTGCGGGAGTCTGTTTCATTTCCACATGTATGTAGTACAGCCACTGTGGTAAGTCTGGTGCGAGATAAGCAGTCTTTTAAAGTAGTGCTGTGGAGGAGAAAGGAGTCTTGAGTAGAAACTTGGAGATGGACCTGAAGGCGCATTTGTGTTTGGGCTGACAGAGAGCCAGGGTGATAGTATGAGCAGAGTGCTGAGGGAAGCAAGGGTGTGGGGGCAGGATGGGCCAGTCACTGACCTGAGGATTTGGGGTGGGGGTGGGGGTGGGATGATTGGCTAGGCCAGTGGTTCTCAAGCTTTTTGTTTTGGAGACTCCTTTATGCTCTTGATTATTGAGGCCCTCAAAGGGCTTTTGTCCATATGGGTTACATCTGTAGTATTTGTTGGACTAGAACTTAAAACTGAGAAATGTTTAGAAATTTATTAATCTATTTAAAAATAAAATAAACCCGTTACATGTTCACATAAATAACAGGTGTATTCTGAAAAATTACTTTTCCAAAACAACAAATAAATCTGCTGAGAGGAGCCACACTATTTTGCCTTTTTGCAAATCTCCATAACATCTGTCATCATGAAAGACAGCTGGATTCTCCTGTCTTCTGCACTCGGTCTGTTGTGATGTCATGTCACACAGCCTCTGGCAATCTCTGCTCTACACTAGGGAAGGAATGAGAGTGAGGAAGTGAAGACCTCATAAAATGGTTTTGGCTCGTGGACCCCCAAAAGGGTCCCGAGGACTGCCATACTTTGAAAATCACTAGTCTAGCTCAGGTTGGATCATTTGCTGGAAGGCCGTGATAGGAGTGGCAGGGAGGACTCCTGTCATGATGGAGCTGATGCAGGTGCAGAATCCGGGCGAGGGCCTGAAGCAGCCTCCTTGGAGTGAGGTGTCAGATGTGCAAAGGGCAGCAGGTGATAAGGGGACCACTGGGGACAAGTGCCTGCTCTCTTCAGCAGCAGGCACACTCCAGGACTAGCTCACCCTTACTTCCTGTCACCAAGGGCTGGCTCTCTGAAGAATAAATGAAATGCAGGTACATGGCATGTGGTAGGGACTCAAGGTGAAGAGTATGGGGTAGGTTATATTCTCCTGAGTGCACAGACAGGCGTCTGAGGCTTGGAGAAGGAGGTTGCTTTGCCGTTAGATTCCACCACCGCACTCCACAGCTCCTGAAAGGGAGGGGCCAGAGGTGCCTGGAATGTTTTAGGATGGAGACTAGACTAGTGACAGGGCTGGGTTCTCATACGGGGAGCAAGGGGCAGCCAAGGAATAACAGACGGGGGGCAGGCAGTTCTCCTTGGGCCTCTGTCACTGATTAGCTCCTGGCCAGAAGGCAAGATGACCCTGATCTTTTCATCTGTTCACTTAGCGGTGCTTGGTAATTTCCAAGACCCCATCCCAGTTCCTGACCTGGAGCTTTGGACACGGGAGTTGGAAGGAAGCATGGCAGTGGCCAGGTGATACTCCCCCTTTCCCTGGAGGTGCAGGGTTGGGGCTTGGGTCAGAAGTCAGGGTGGAGAGGGAGATTCGCATTCCTTGGTCTTAGAGGGCTAGTCGGGCCCTGCTTCCTCTAAGCATGTGGGTGGAAAGAGGATTTAAGGGAATCTTGGAGGCCCCAGAGGTCTGTGTGACACAAATGGGATTATTTATTTATTTAAAAAGATTTTATTTGAGAGAGAGGACAAGCGGGGTAGAGGGAGAGAGAGAAGCAGACTCCTGCTGAGTGGGGAGCCCAATGTGGGGCTGGATCCCAGGACCCGGAGATAATGACCTGAGCCAAAGTCAGATGCTAGTCAACTAAGCCATCCAGACGCCCCTCACTAAATTTTATTTTTAGGAAGAAGTTTGGATCAACCCTCAGAATTTTCCTCAGAGGAAAATTACCTCTTCATTTTAAGACTGCAATGCCCCTCAACCAGGTCCTGCCCCTTGGATTCAGTGGCTCTACAGGAATTTTGATGTCTTTAGTGTTAAATAAGGGAGTTATCCCCATGGCCTCAGATCTTTCAGGTATACCACAATCTTTGTTATGACTGTATTTTTTATGGCATCTGTTAAAGAAAATATTTTCTCTGCCCCTTTCTTCTCCATCCACGTGGAAAGGCTTTATGGAAAGCCTATGTCTGTCTCTTTGAGATGTTTTCAGCTTGAGATTTGGTCTGTGTAGCTAGTGCTGCCTGCCCCTGAGTCTGCCTATGGGGAGCCTCTCAGGAATCCCCTTCCAGCACCTCCTTCAACCTTTTTTTCCTTTTTTTTTTTTTTGGCTTTTGAAGCATTCATTGTCCAGACTTTACATTGATAAGTGGTGTTTACCTCTTTGACCTCTCTTAAAGAAGGTTGAAAAACCGTCACCAAACTTGTATATCAATGTTCACAGCCACCAAAAGGGAGAAATGACTCCAGCGTCTAGCGGCAGTTGAGTAGATAAACAAATTGTGGTATGTTCATAAATGGAATATTATTTGGCCATAAAAAGGTGTGAAATATACACACGTACTACAGTGTGGATAAACCTTGAAAACATCATGCTAAGGAAAGGGAGCAGTCAGAAAAGATCACTCGTCATCTGATTGTGTTCATACAAAATGTCCAGAATAGGCAAATGTATAGATACAAAAAGTAGAGTAGTGGTTTCCAGGGATTGGAATGGGGGAGGGGGGTGAGGAATGGACGGTTTAGGGAATGACAGCTAAAGATTACAGGGTTTCTTCTGGGGGTGGCAGGAGTTGGGGGGTTCCAAAACTGTGGTGATGGATGCACTACAAACTATTGAATTGTGCTCACTTTTAAATGGGGGAGTTGTATGGTATGTGTATTATACCTCAGTAAAGCTATTACAGGAATACCCCAAGACAGTTACTACCCCACCTCATTCTTGGTTTGTACTCATAATTCATATCTTACCAAACCATTCTTTGACATGTTCATTTCCCATCTTCTTGTCGTTTTCTGCTTGACATTTGCTATCCACGCATAGCTAATAGCACACATTCCACCTCCATTCTACCCTATCGTGGTTACCCCAGGTCCCCCTGAGCACGCTGTACGGACATGATGTTGGCCTCCCCCTCACACACACCCATGCGTGCGGTCTGGGCAAGTATGTGTCAGCAGTGCAGAAGCATTCTCTGCCAAAACCAAGGGGCCATCCGATAACACTTTGTAGAACTCAGGTCATTGTTTCACCAAATATTTGTTGTCTCTGCCTCCGCCCTGTGCTGCTTCTGATTTGGCTGAAGGGTGGGCCCGTCTGCAGATTGTCTAGAGGTTTGGGGCCTCCGCGCTAGCTCTGGAGGTGTGGACCCCGATCATACCGAGCCTTGTGGAGTTCTTGGGATGTGGCCTCTCCTCCTGGAACCCTTGTTTCCATGACACTGCCAGATGGGGTGACACTGTGTGTAAGGCCCTGCTGTCTCCTCTGGAGGGAAGCTTGAACCTCTGCACACGTCGGCTGGCGTGATGCTGGCTCAGTTCTGCCTGCTTTCCCCAAGCTCATGTCCCTGACTTCAGTTTCTGAAGTTGGTCCTTTGCGAACTTCTCACAGGAAGTCTCTCCCAGACCTCCTGTCTCTGCCCCTGGTGCCGAGTTCCTTTCCCTTCGTTCCACTTTTTGTGCCTTTGTCTCATTGTGGGTATTTCCGGTGGCTTTCTTATCTTTGCGTTGATGGTTCTGTGTCGTGGCCTTTGGCACCAAAGGTTGGTAAGCTGCATTTCTCCTGAGTTCCAGGGTCACATGTCTTGGTAATTAATAGGGTCCCAACTCTTTCCCCACAGTATCTTTGTCTGAATGGTAAATCACAGGGTTACTGTACTTTCTCTGGGGTGGGGAAGAGGTGGGAGCCTGTGCTCACCCTTACTGTTTGCACAGGTAAGGAAGACTCCTCCTTCCAGAGAAGAGCCCCACAATTTCCTTCAGCTCCCAGAACACCTTAACAATCCAGGGTGCCCGGCCAAGCTGAATGGGTGGCTCTCTGGAGGGTGGTCTGTGTTTGGTTCATCCCATAGTGATGAACTCACAGGTGCCATGCACACCCAGGTTCTCGAACTCGACTGCAAGGGTGTCTGGGGAGACCCTGCGTGATGTGCGGGTCAGGACTAGACCCTCCAGGAGAACATGCTTCCTGTTCAGATGGCTCTGGCCTTTACTTTGGGAAGTGGCTCACCGACGTGGAGCAGTGTGGAGTGGTTACAGGCCAGCTAGGGGGCCAGGTGGTCATGGCTCAGAGCCTGCTTAGACAGGTCACTTCAGTGTCCTTGAATGTCAGATGGAGGTGCTGATGGCATATACCTCATAGGTTTGTTGTGAAGACCAGAGAGTACATGAAGGGCGTGGAGCAGTGACCAGCCTCATAAGCTGTGGATGTTAGCTCTGAGGACAGTGGAAGGCAGGATAGATGTGACAAAGAGAGGAAACCAATGGGCATTTTTACCTGACTCCCCAGTGTGCTCAGTTAGATCGAGTGTGTGTCCTCCAGGCCACATACCTGATGATATCCTGCCGGCCGGGGAACAGCTGCCTTTCTCACTTGGAAGGCCAGGCTTTCACCCTGGTCACGGCCCTGGGTTCTGATCATGTTGAATCACCCAGAGTGGCTGTAGTACGATTGTGAGTATCTTGGTGATGGTTGGTTGTTCTCTGCTGACTTTCAGAGGCAAATGACAGGCCCTGGAAGTTCATGCTGGCATATGGTGGGCGTATTGAGGAATGTAGTTTGGGTCCAGAACTGAATGTAAAGCAACATCACGGTATTCTCCAGGCCTTGAGACAAGTCTTAGGAGTCCCAGCACGGTTTAGGTCTCATGGCCTTGTGGGGAACAAGTGTGTGTGTGGCCTCTCGGGGTCGGCAGAGATGGCCAACACCCTCACTGATGATGATTGGCCCTGGCAGGCTTGTTCTGAAAGAGATGCCCCACTTGCTTGAGGGCTTTGGCCCTAGTAGGCATGCTCAGAATTGTGTGCTAACCCCCCTGCCATGGGCTAGGCAGGTGGGCACCTAGGATACAGTAAAGTCTTGGCAAGGTTAAGGCCTGAGACTGACTTCCACATGTGCTCAGATCTCCTTTTACTGACTTACTTGAAATGTCTCGGAAAAGACAGGTGACCTTGAATTCTTATGAGCTTGATTTACAAGCTCATAAAGATGGCCAGACGGCTGCTGCCCAGGCATCATTTCTCCTTTTAGAACCAAAATGCAGAAAATATTAACAGCCTGTTATGAACCTAAAAGTGTTGCCAGAGAAACTCTTTTGGGGGAAAAAAAAAGGGCAAGGAAGGAACCTCGAAACTACAGGTGTATTAGCTGCAGTCTACATACATTCTGCCCATAGATCTTTTAATGAATCCTCTACCAAGGGCCATTTGTCCCCCAGCTCATGCTTGAGCGCAGGTCCCTATACCCCACCTTTGGCCCAGAGAAATCTTTGCCCCAGGAATTTCCCCAAAGCTGGGATACTGGCCCTCGCATATATGGATTCTTCAGGACTGTGGGACTTTTCCTCTTGAAGAACTTTAATGGGCACGGTCACTGTGCTCGGAATTCAGGCGTTTAGCCTGATATGAGGGAGCCTGTGTGGGCTTTGCATGCTCTGCCCCTACGCTCAGAGTCGGGAGGCCCTGGGGTCCTTCTGGACTGGCCTCAAATACTCTGCAGTCCTGCCCATCACGCTCCTTTGGGGACCTCCACTCATAACCTCCACTGTGGGGCTCACTCCCCTGAGTGCTGCTGGTCCCCAAGCGGTACCCCCAGTTTGGTCTGAGCACCGGCTATGTGCACGGCCCTATGTAGGTGCTGGGATGTATATCCCTGACTCTGGGCCATTGATTGTTCAGTGACCCAGTATGTGTTTGTGTCTGATGTAATTTTTTAAAAAATGGTATGGAAAAGTTATGTGTGTTTTTCTATTGTAGATGATGAAACTGAGATTCACAGAGGTAATGTCTTGCCCTGGGCCCCACACCAACTAAGACATAGAACTAGGACTTGAACTTGGGCCTTCTGGTTCCCAGGCCATGGTCTTTACACTAATTATCCAGAGCTGTTAGGTCACGCCATTGGTGGAGAGTGGAGTACAGGGATTCCTTGACCTCGTCTACTTCTTTTTTTTTTTTTTTTTTAAAGATTTTATTTATTTATTCATGAGAGACAGAGAGAGAGAGAGAGGCAGAGGGAGAAGCAGGCTCCCCGCCGAGCAGGGAGCCCGATGCGGGACTCGATCCCAGGACCCTGGGATCATGACCTGAGCCGAAGGCAGACGCTCAACCATCTGAGCCACCCAGGCGCCCGACCTCGTCTACTTCTTATTCTGACAGGAACAGTCAGGCCCTTGCCCACCACCCCCTGCCATCTTTTGGAAGATGTTCTGTTAGTACTGTATCAGAAGTCATGCATGCACAGTCAGGCAAACATCTCCCCCTCCCTTTAAAAAAAAAAGTAATATCTGGTAAGTACTATATATACTTTACAAAAAATGGTAAAAGCAAACAAAAAAACCCAAGACTTGCTCATGATCCCAGCAGTCAACACAATAGCTGTTTTCTCGTTGACTCCCAATCTTTCTCTGTCCTTATGATGCATTTTATAATAAAAGGCCACATTTTTACATCCTACCCTGGATGCTTCTTCCCATGCCTGGTCTCCTTCACTAATACAAGAGCCCCTTGGGGAGGGAAGTGCACATCACATTTTTATCTCTGGTCCCTTGAGTGATTCCAGCTTCACAGTAGCAACTGGGGAAATTCCACTGAACACCTCCGGAGGGTGCCAGTCATCCAGGAGACAGATGGAATGAAGCCACCTGGCTCTGTGCAGGAAGCACTGGCTTGATGGAATCCCGTGGGCACATACTCTCAAGGGGTTCTTGAATTCCTCATAGGTATTTATAGTTAATGGCTGTGTAATATTTTCGTGAGTTGATAATCAGCATTCATTTAGCCATTTGCTTGTTGGACATTGAGTTCCTCTTCAATCATGAGGGGAGCTTTTTGCTTCTCTGTGTTATTTCTTTCAGCTTAATTTCTGGCTGTGGGGTTCCTGGGGCAGGAGTCTGGGAAGGCGGTGGTTCTCCCCACATACGGCCACATTGCTGCTCTTGGAGAGTGCTGGGTTCCCACAGCACTTCTTTGTGTCTCTGCTAGTGTGGCAGACGTGGCATGACTGGGGGGTCGGAATCAGAGAACGGAGAAGTACACATGAAGTTCAGCCTGTCTGCCTGCGCCTCAGCCTGCTGGTTGTCCCCCGGGGCCAACCAGTACCGACTAGCACCATGGGAGCTCCAGGTATGGAGGCTGGAAGTGCCATCTGGGCTCCCCTGGGTCTTGGCTGGGAAGGCCTTACCGGCCGTGCTCAGAGCACAGTTTAGGAGCAGTCTCGGCTGCGTGGTGGCGACTAGGAAGTATGTCCACTGACTCATGTGGATGTGTGTTTCAGTGACTGCAGCCTGACTCTGTACAGGGCACTGTGCTAGATGGGAGGCGGGACTCCGCGGCGAGCTGAGTGTTCTAAGAGGGAAGGAACGTGGATGGCTTGGGGTTGGGAGATAATGGAACTTAGGAGGGGCAGCGGGATGGGGCAAAGAGCCCTCCACAAGCAATTCTTGTGCCTGATGGAATATTTTTCTTTCCCCTGGGAGGTGTAAGTATAACAGAGCAGTCCAGAGAAGGGGGAGGTGGCAGTGTCCTGGATTAATGGCGGTAGCAGCCACAGTAAGTTCTCAGTAAGCAGTTGGCTTTGGGTCAGTTCCTGTACTTGAAGGGGGTGTAGGATTTTGAGGGGGCCTGTGTAGGGGCCAGTAAGGGGACACCAGACCATAGAGGGCCTTTAGGATGACGGGATGTTATCAGGGACTGGGAAAGGTGGAGCCCACATTTTTGCATCAGTAGTTTTGGGTACTCACTCTTCAGTGCCATAGCGTGCAGTGTATCTGCCTTTCTCGGCACCATGTACACTCACAGGGTGGGTGAATCTGAGGACAGGAAAATCGAGGTTAACCACCCATTAGAAATCCGTCACTGACGTCCCTGCTCTTTGAGCCTCAGGCCACATGTTGCTAAGAGCCGAGCATGTAATGTTCCCGATGCCTCAGAGCTGATTGTGATCGGGCGGCTGTGTCCAGAGGCTTGTATGTTTCTGGGAAGCATCAGTGTGGCAGCTTGACAACGCTGTGTAAAGCAGGCCAGGACGTTTGCATCTTCCCCTGCCTGTGGCCTGCCCACTTGGCCTGAGTTGAGGCAGTTGGGCTCTCCCTGATGCAGCCCAGACCTGCCTGGAGGGTGGCGAGAGGAAAAGGGGCAGAAGGACAGGCCCAACAGGGTGCACACATGTGGGTTTGTGTGGCCTCCAGGAGAAGCTGTTGGAAAGGCCAGTGGAGCTCATTCAGCACAGCTGAGGGCCGTGGAGGGCCATCCTGGCCTGGGGAAGGCCCTTGTGGACCACCGAGGTCTTCATGGCTGGAGCCTCTGTGGTATGGGGCTGTGGAGGGTCTCCTTCCAGTGCTAAATGCCTGTATGTGGGTGGAGGCAGTATTCAGCAAGTAACAGGTTTGGGTTTTATTTTTTTTTAATTAAACTTTTTATTTTGAGATAATTGTATTTTTCTGTGCAGTTTTAAGAAAATGTACAGCTATTCCACGTACACCTTACCCAGTTTCCCCCAGTGGTAAAACCTTGTAAAATTATAGTGCGGTGTCAGAATCAGGATATTGACATTGATGCAGTCAAGATCAAGGCATTTCCATCCTTCCAGGTCCCCTCACGCCACGCCCCTGCCCTCCCACCATTACTACCTCTTAACCCCTGGCAGCCGTGGATCTGTTCTCCATTTATAGAAATTACACATTTCAAGAATTGTATGTAAATGGGATCATACAGCATGTAGCCTTTCAGTTTTGGCTTTTTTCACTCATAATTCTCTGGAGATTCACCCAGATTGTGTGGATCAAGTTTGTTCCTTTTTATCGCTGACTAGTATTCCAGGGGAGTCATGTACCAGTTTCTTTAACTGCTCACCTACTGAAGGACATCTGGGTTTCCAGGTTTTGGCTATTACAAATAAAGCTGCTATAACCATTCAGAAATGTACAGTTTTTGTGTGAATGCAAACTTTTGTTTTTCTGGAATAAGTACCCAGGTGTGCAGTTCCTGGATCATGGGGTAATTGCATGCTTAGTTTTTAAAGAAGCTCCTAAACTTTTTTAGAGTGGCTGTACCATTTCACATTGTTGCCAGCAATGTATGAGTCATAGACTTTGCTCACATTCCTGCCAGCATTTGGTGTTGTCACCATTTTTAATTTTAGCCATTCTGATAGGCTTATATTGCTCATGGTTCTAAACAGATTGTTGTGTTTTTGTTTTTGTTTTTTTACTGTTGAGTTTCAAGAGGGCTTAGTATACTCTACTGGATACTAGTCCTTTGTTGGGCATGTGGTTTGCAAATATTTTTATTCCATTCTGTGACTTATCTTTTCACCCTCCTTGTAGGGCCTTCACACAGCAAAAATTTTTAATTTTAATGAAGTTTGATTTGTCAGTTTGTGTTTCATTCTTAGCTAATTTTTGTGTAAGATTGAGCTTTATTTATTTTTTGCCTGTGGATGTCCGGTGGCTTCAGCACCATTTGTCAAAAGGCTGTCTCTCCTCCACTGAATTGTTTAGCACCTTTTTTCCAAGATTAAGTTGGACATATTTGTGTGGGTCTGTTTCTGGGTTCTCTCTTCTGTTCTCTCTCTCTCTCTCTTTTTTTTTTTTAAGAGTGGAAGAGAGGCGGGGAAGAGGGGCAGCGGAAGAGAGAGGATCTTAAGCAGGCTTCACACCCATCACAGACCCCTACATGGGGCTTGATCTCACAACCCTAAGATCATGACCTGAGCTGAAATCAAGAGTCAGATGCTTCACTGACTTAGCCACCCAGACGCCCCTCCATTCTGTTCTGTTGATCTATGTATCTCACCTTCCACTAATATCACACAATCTTGAATACTGTGGATATGTAATAAATCTTGTAATTGAGTAGATGAATGCCTCCCTCTTTATTCTTTTTTAATTTTTAAAACTATTCTAGTTTCTTTGACTTTCCATTTAAATTTTAGAGTAATCTTGTCTATATCTGCAAGCCTTACTGAGCTTTTGATTAGTAATTGCATTAATTCTGTATATCGATTTGGGGAAAATTGGCATCTTAGAATCTTCCAGTCTATGAGCATAATATGTCTTTCCATTTTTTTTTTAGCACTTCTTTGGTTTCTTTTATCAGTGTTGTGTAGTTTTTTTTAGCATGCAAGTCTTGTACATGCCTTGTTAGATTTACAACTAAATAGTTCTCTTTTTTTAAGATTTTATTTATTTGAGAGAGTGAGCGAGCATAAGCAGGAAAGGGACAGAGGGAGAGGGAGAAGCAGACTCCTGGCTGAGCAGGGAGCCCAACCGGGGACTCGATCCCAGAACCCTGGGATCATGACCTGATGCTCAACCAAGGAGCCACCCAGGCGTCCCAGTATTTCATTTTTTTAAGCGATTGTAAATGGTATTACATTTTTAATTTTGGTGTCCACATATTCACTGCTAGTATATAGAAATACAGTTGATTTTTGTATGTTGAACTCACTAGTTTTAGTTTTTAAAAACAGATTCTTTGTTTTTCTACATAGAAAATTATGTCATCTGTAAACATTTTATTTTTTCTTTCTGATCTACATGCTTTTTATTTCCTTTTCTGCCTTATTGCACTTGCTGGAAATTCTAGCACTGTAGTTCTAAGAGTGGACATCATTGCCTAGTTCCTTATCTGGGAGGAAAAGCGTTTCGTCTTTCATCGTTTCTTAAATTTCACATATGAGTGAGGTCATGTGGTATTTGTGTTTCTCTGACATTTCACTTAGCATTATACTCCCTAGGTCCATCCATGTTGTTACAAATGGCAAGATTTCATTCTTTTTTATGGCCGAGTAATATTCCATTGTAGATAAATATCACATTTCTTGATCCATTCGTATGTCAGTGGACGCTTGGGTTGCTTCCATAGTTTGGCTCTTGTAAATAATGCTGCAGTAAACATAGGGGTTCATGTATCCCTTTGAATTGGGGGTTTTCTAATCTTGGGGTAAAATTCCTGGATTGTAGGGTAGTTCTGTTTTTAATTTTTTGAGGAACTCATCTGAGATTTCGCTTTCATTTCTGAAGGATATTTTCTCTGGATTGACGGTTTCCTTTCAGTGCCTGAAAAGTATTGTACCACTTGCCTCTGGCCTCTGAGGTTCCTGATGAGAAGTCCACTGTTGTCATATTTGGTTTTCTCCTATCTATAAGCTGTTACTTTTCTTTGGCTGCTTTCAAGAGTTTGTATTTGTCTTTAGTTTTCAGAAATTTAATTTTGTTGTGTCTTGGTGTAGATTCCTTTGGATTTATCCTTTGGAGTGTACTCAGCTTCTTGAATTAGAGGTTGCCTTTCTTGCCAAATTTGGGAAGTTTTCAACCATTGTTTATTCAAGTGCTTTTTCCACCCTACTGTCCTTTTCTCTTTCTGGGAGTCTGATGACACAGATGATAGATCTTTTATATTGTTCTACAGGTCTCTAAGACTCTGTTTTTCTCTTATTATTTCTTTTAGTCTCTTTTCTCTCTGTTGCCTGATTGGGTAATTTCTTTCATTTTTTTTTTAAGATTTTATTTATTTATTTGACAGAGTGAGTGAGCACACAAGCAGGGGGAGTGGGAGAGGGAGAAGCTGGCTCCCCGCTGAGCAGGGATCCCGAAGTGGGGCTTGATCCCAGGAGTCTGGGATCATGACCTGAGCTGAAGGCAGATGCTTAAGACTGAGCCACCCAGGCGCCCCTGATTGGGTAATTTCTGTTACTTTTCTTCCAGTTCACTGATTCTTTCCTTGTGGTTTCCATCATTCTGCTGTTGGGTCCATCCAATCAGCTTTTTATTTCATTTATTGTATTTTTCAGTTTCAGAATTTCCATTTGGTTTTTATATCTCCTGGTTGTTTTTTGTTTGTTTTGTTTTTTTGCTGGGGCTTTCTGTGTTTCCACTTATTCCAAGCATGTTTATAATTTCTTGTTGAAACATTTCAGCATTGCTGCCTCATCAGATAATTCTGACATGGCTGTCACCTTGGTGTTGGCATCTGTTGATTGTCCTTGTTTTATTCAGTTTGTGATCTTTCTGGTTCTTAGTATGCTGGTGATTTTTTTGATTGAAACTTGGATATTTTTGTGTTATTTTAGGTGACTGTGGATTGTGTTTGACCCTTCTTTTCTAGTTGGCTTTCTCTGACCACTACTCCAGTGAGGGTAGGGGGGTGGGGGGAGCCACCATCTTTTACTTTCAGGTGGAAGTAGAAGTCCAGGCTGCCCACTTGGCCTCCACTGACACCTGATGGGGGAGGTTCCTTGTTACTTTGGAGCAGGGGTGAGAGTTCAGCTCCCCACATGTCTTCCTCTGACTCTATCCCAGCAGGGAGAGGGAGAGGGACCTTGTTACTTCGGAGTGGGGGGCAAAAATCCCAGCTCCCTGCCTGGCCTCCCGACACCTTCCTGGTAGGGGTGCTGGGGCGCCTCTTAGCTGGCAAGGGTAGGAAGGAAGCCTTTGCTGGCATGGGTGGGGCTGGAGCTGAGTCTTTCTTGTCATGTCTGGCAGGAATGGAACAGTTATCATAGAATATTTTGTCTTACCAGGTTGTTCCTTCCCTGGTTCTTCAGCTAGAGAGAGCAGTTTTTATTGGGGCTTTTATTTGTACCTGTTGGCACTTCCAGGTTGCTCATTCTTCCAGTACCTCATCTGGGACAGTGAGACAAAAAGAGAAGCCAGGGTGCACATCTCCATGTTGTTTTCAGGTCTCAGGATCCCCAGCCCTCTTCCCTCTACCTTGCAGAGTCTCCTTAGGTTTTTATTATATACAGTGTCTGAGGTTTGATTTGTACTTAGTAGGAGGAATAAGGAAAATTATGTCTACCTATCTTCCAGAAGCAGAAGTTTCAAGTAACCGTTTTTGAAAGGACTTTCAATTGAGGACGACACCCAGACCACCAGCAGCCTCTTCCCAGAGACCAGCCAGAAGTGCAGCCTCTGGTTTATTGGGTTTGTGAGGGAAGGCTGAGTTTATTTATTTATTTATTTATTTGACAGAGAGAGCAAGTGAGCACAAGCAGGGGGAGCTGCAGGCAGAGGGAGAAGCAAGCTCCCTACTGAACAGGGAGCCTGATGTGGGGCTCAATCCTAGCACCCTGGGATCAAGACCTGAGTTAAAGGCAGACACCTAACCGACTGAGCCACCCAGGTGCCCCTAGAGCACTTGTTTCTTGCCCTGTGCCCTCCATTGGCCCAGCCTCCCACTTTTCAGGACAACCTGCCCACCTGGAAGGGTCCCCTTTGGGGTGGTGTGTCCAAGAAGGACCTGACAAAGTGAGGTGGGTGCTGGCAGCCCCCTGGTTTGCAGCACATGGGGCTGGCGCACACTAGGCCTGAGTAGATAGATGTTCAGTCAATAACAGTGCTCGTGATGGGTGGTGGGTTCTGAGGGGACCTGTATCAGCCCCTCACTTTTCCATCTGCTCCTTTTGGAGAAAGATTAGGTCGATGTAGCTGCTAATATGAAGTCTCCCCAAAGCCCTGCGGCCAGAGACCAGGAGAGTAGCATACAATCACGGCTAGACAGAAATGGAGGAGACACGGCCTTGTTGTCTAACCTCCTGATTTCACACCTCAGGGAACTGCAAACTAAGAGGTGAAGTGGGGAAATCACCTGGCCCAGAATCACCCCCTGGCCCTCACCTTTCCATCTTGTGTACGTATGTCACTGAGTGGTGTGAGAGAGCCCGCTGAGTGAGTGTGCCTGCCTGCTTGGGGAATGGCTGGGCGCCACCGGGCTGGTATTTGTTACAAACCTTACTCTCTTTACTCCTGTTTTCCGAGACAGAATTTCATTCCACATCCCCCATGGCCCTCCTGGGTCGTGTCCCTCTAACCCCAGGTTCCCTGCCAGCACCCACCTCCCATGTTTCATCAAAACCAGTCCCTGACTTCCGTTCCTCAGCCCCCTCATACCCCTTGCCTGAAGCTCCTACTATGTTCACTTTCATGGGGAAAAGCCAGAGCTTCCCCCTGGGGGCCTAGAGGACCCTGCAGAAGCCAAGAAAAAGGAGTGTTCTTGGCTTACCCCAGAATGCTCTGTGACCTCTGGCAAGTGACCTTCCCTCTCTGAGTCACAGATTCCACAGCTATAAAATGAGGTGGTGTGACAGGGCTCCAGTTTGGAAAGTGCTGAATAAAAAGCATGGTTAGAGGACCCTAATGCTTTCCCAGAGATGAGTCATGTGTGTAAACAGCAGGCAGAGGATTTGAGTTTTGTGTTACTGCCCTCCAAAGGGTAGTGGACAAATTGGCTTGGTTGTGCCTTTTCCAGTGGCTTGTCACCAGCCGGGTATGGCTGAAAAGGAAGGTGGAGCCAGAGTGTCTGTCTAGTGTCTCAACTCCTGTTGAGCTCCTACTCTCAGGGTCTTGGGGGATGGGGGACTCTTCATTAAAAAAAAAAAAAAAAAAAAATTAACAGCTAACATTTATTATGCACTTAGAGGCCAAACACTGCGCTTAATGTTTTTTTCCTCATACACTTTTTTTGAGATATAATTTACGAACTATAAAATTCAGCCCCTTAAAGGGTACAATTTAGTGGCTTTTAGCATATTCACAAGGTCATTCAACCATCTCCACTTTCTAATTCCAGAACATTTTCATCATCCCACAAAGAAACCCCATACCTGTTGGCAGTCATTTCCCATTTCCCATTCCCTCCATGTCCTGGCAACCACTAATCTGCTTTCTGTTTCTGTGGATTTACCTATTGTGGATTTTTTCGTGTAAGCCGAGTCATACAATCTATGGTCTTTGGTGTCTATGTTCTCTCACTCAGGATAATGTCTTAAGGGTTTGTCCATGTTGTAGATCGTGCCAGGACTTGGTGCCTTTTTATGGCTGATAATATTCTGTTGAATGGATGTGCCACATTTTGCTTATCCTCTCATCTATTGATGTCCATTGGGACTGTTTCTACCTTTTGGCGATTAGGAATAGTACTGCTGTGAACATTCAGGTCCAGGTTTTTATTTGAGCACCTGCTTTCAGTCTTCTCAGATGTATATACCCAGGAGTGGAGCTCTGGGTTGAGTGGAATTTTGTGTTTAACTCTTTGAGGAAGTGCCAGAATTTTCCATGGTGGCTGCACCATTTTATATTCCTGTGCTGTGTTTTACTTGGATTATCTCATCAATCCTCACATAAGTCTCATGAGGTGTAGATATGATTACCGTCACCCCCACCTTTCAGATGGGACAGTTGAAACTCAACCACAGGGTTTTCAGCCCAGCGTCACATAGCCAGGATGTTGACGATTCTTTGGCCATTGCTAGCTGTGATCACTAATAAAGCAGTGTCTCTTCTCCCAGGCCCTGTTTTGTACTGTCAGAATGAGGGCTTTAGACTGTGTTTGCGTGATATACGTAGTACCCGGCACACAGTGGTGGGTACTCACATGGTGATTGGAAATGCCATTGTTTCCTGATCCTCGTGGCTTGATCAGGAACTTGAGGGAGGCGTCTGTGTCGTAGGAGTTCCTGTACTTGGCAGTTTCTCAGAGTCCCACTACGTTCTGTGTCCCCATCTCCACACCAGTTGCTACAGACCCCCAGGAGCCTTTTACTCCCAAACATCTTTCTTGGGAGACTCAGCCTTTGGCTGGGGAATGAGATGCCTGATGTGTGCTAAGTAGAGGTGACTTCTGTTTCCAGGGAGCACTGATCTTTAACTTGACCATTGAACCTGTTCTCTCTCTGGCCCAAGGCCACTGATGACCTGCCCTCTTTTTTCTCCTCCAGGCAAAACCTATTTATGGTGGCTGGCTGCTCCTGGCTCCAGATGGGACCGACTTTGACAACCCAGTGCATCGGTCTCGGGTAAGGTCCTCAGAATGAATTCTTGAGGTGGGAGGGACTGGAGAGGTGCCCATCTAAGGGCAAGTCAACCGAGTGGAAGAGGGAGATGGGGAATTGAACAGTGGATCCTGGCGTGGCAGGATCAGCAGGGAACCCCCATTTGGCAAACTCGTCGGTCCTGTAGGAAAAGTCTCCATGATACCAGTTGTGCCAGGTCCACTCTTTAAAAGGAGATGCTCTCCCATGGTGCCTCCTGTTTTCATGGGTCAGCTTGACTGCAGAAACAGTTAAATGTAAAAGGCAGAAGAGCAGTTCAGCAAACATTTGCATTATGCTAATTAGGCTTCCAGTTCCCTCATTCCCTCCCTTCCTCATCCCATCTCTCTTTCCTCCAGTCCTCCCTGGCTAGGGGCTCAGCAAATGAGCACTAGTGAAGGGATGACAGACTGGAGTGCCAACTCTGCTTTTGCCCCATCTCTCCTGGGCACCCCAGCCCAGGCTGGGTCCCTGCTGTGCACAGGTTGCTGGGAGCAGCCCAGTCTGAGCTGGAGCATCGAGATGATTAAACCGACATTGTCCCTAACCAGTGGTTTGTTCCTTTACGGGAGCCCCTTTGGATGACTCCAGTTAAAAGACTCATCTTGGGGCGCCTGGGTGGCTCAGTTGGTTCTTAAGCGACTGCCTTCGGCTCAGGTCATGATCCTGAAGTCCCGGGATCGAGCCCCGCATCGGGCTCCCTGCTCCTCAGGGAGCCTGCTTCTCCCTCTGACCCTTCCCCCCTCTCATGTGCTCTCTGTCTCTCTCATTCTCTCTGTCTCAAATAAATAAATAAAATCTTTTAAAAATAAATAAATAAAAATAAATAAATAAATAAAAGACTCATCTTTTCCACATGATTTTTCCAGGTGCTGCCGCCCATACCCTATAAATTGCTCCAGCTCCTCTCCATTCCCATCCCCTGCTCCGAGAGCCTCTTCTTTGCCTCTTGATCTCTTCTGCCCCTGGCCTGAACGCTGCAGTCTAGAGTGGGGGCTGTGGTGCCCCACAGACCTTGTATTATGTCTGGGATCTTTAGGATTTAAGTCTAGTATGGGTTTTGACTTTAAAGATATTACTGTCTTTAAAGGAGCCTTGAAAATGTTTCTCAGGAAAACTTCAAGTGGCCTCTCCCTGGACGCCCATCGTGGAACCAGCCGTCTTCAGGTCCTCTTTGCAAGGCTATCTGAGCATCCTGTTCCTGCCATCCAGGCAGGAGGACAGCAGGGGTGACTGTATTCCAATGCCTGCAGTAACCAGGGAGCAGCTCCCTTTCCTGTTCTATATTTGGGTCATACAGAGTTGCCATTTCCAGCTTCTGATGGGAAAAACATTATTATGAATGATATAATTCTGGCCCAAAGCAAAGAGATGTGATAGTTCTTGTGGCTTATTGCCAGTGAAAGTATGAATTTTGCTGGGCTTTTTGAGCTGTTGAAAATAGGTCATGGATTCTCATGATGATCTTTGCTTTGGGATTCGGGGACCAAGAGTCTCTTGTTCGGGACATGTTTTCCCCCCACAAAAGGGAAAGCGCGTCCTCTCGTGGTCCCTTCTGTTCTGTCGTCAGTGCCTTTGGGGCCCCATTGGCCCCCAGCAGCCTGTCCTGTGGGTAGAGAGTAGAGGGGTGCCCTTTGCTGGTCGATCACTCCTTGGACATCACAGTCATTCCCACAGGTCTCCCTCCTTCTCAGTTTTGATTTTTCTTAGCTTTCTCATCCTCAGTGAACACTGGAGCCTGGCAGTCTTTTTCCCTGTCTCCCACTCCCTGTGGGTCATCAGAACAACCCTTTTATAGCAGTTTCCTCAATTTTGTCAGAAGCGGGGAATCAGTGCCTACCATTCTCAGGTTATTCCATATTGTGCCGTACAGTTTATCAAATATCAGCACACGTTATGTGAGCATCTCTGTGCTGGGTACGTAGAGAATGCAAAAAGGGAACCAGGATACCATCTCTGCTCTTCAAGAGCTTGCCAATTAAACAGGCATCCTGTGAAATCTTAGTAACTCCTGTGGAAAAACACTGGGTGGCTTGGGTCTCTCCCCTGGCCCAGGGCCATCTAACAAATTACTGCTCTTTTGCCTTGGGTCCCTCTTTTCCGGCCATCTGCCCCAGAAATGGAAGCTGTGGAGCCCGCATTGCTTTGACGTAGGTTTGTGAGACCCGGGGACGCGGCGAGGGGAGATTGGGGCCAGAGGCACCCTAACCACCCACTCTGTGCTCCATTGCAGAAATGGCAGCGGCGGTTCTTCATCCTCTACGAGCACGGCCTCTTGCGCTATGCCCTGGACGAGATGGTGAGTGTCCTACTGCATCTGTGCCCTGAGGCCCCTTCTTTGTGTCTGCATGTGTGTCGTCTGTAACAGCAGCAGCATATGCTCTCGCTTGGCCTTCTTTTGGGAGCCCGGACTTTGAAGAATTTGTGGCGTCTGGTAGAGGTGGCTCTGAAAACCCAGACCTTTGGTTTGAGGCATTGTTAGTGGTGACAGGTGAGAGTAAGTAGTGAGGGAGAAAGGCACTTCCGTCCCGGGCTGCCAGGAGTCACACTTAGCCAGAGCACTCCTACTTAGAAGCAGAACAGGCTGTGGGCCTGCAGCGGCAGGTGGGGGGCTGGCCTTGGGCGTGTGTGGAAGTCGAGCACACACGCGTTCCCGTGCTGTAGTCCTGGGACTGCCTCAGTTCCATTGCTGCAGGTGGTCCCTCTCCTCCTGTTGGACCTTCAGAGGCCTCCTGGCCACTAAGCCAGGGCATATGGCTCCTTCCTGCCTTGCCACCCACCTGGTTTGCTCCCTGCTTCCTGGGCTGGATGAGTGTCTACTGTTCTTGGTCCAGAGGAGAACCTGAAAACCAACCAGGGGGAATGTTCTGGCTTTTCTTTTTCTATCCGTTTTGCCTCCTGAGTTTTTCCTCTAAAGGAGATTGTTCTCCCCTAACTAATCTAAAGTAGGACCAAATTCTAAGCTTTTTAAAGGAACGAAGATGGAAGATTTAAGCACCTTTTCCTATTCCATTTGAGTTTGTGAGTGTGTCTGTGCGTTTATGTAGGCAGCATTTTTAATTGGGACTGTCCTAGAAAATCTAGACATAGCATGTAAAATAGGTTGACCCCATCCCATCCAGAGTTCGTTGTTTTGCTACAGGAGTGAGAGCAGGGTTCTGGAAGTGTGTGCAGAAATAACTGTCCTCTCCGAGGACAGTCGTAGACTGTTGCGACACTTGGATTTTAGGGTGGTCATTAACAGCTGTGTGAACAGGCCACAAGTGAGTCCATTCCCACACGGGGTTCCTAATCTTGGTGATGTGATGCTTCCTCTACTTCGTTTCTCAGATGAATTAAGGGGTATGATATCTAGGTATGGAATTAATAGATGTGATAGTTAGTTCTACCTCAACTATCACCTCATTGGTTCCTTCTTAAAAATAATTTTATTTCTCGTTCTTCCTGGTGAGTATATTTATAGAGTGTGATAGACCACAAGGGTTTTTGCCATGGAAGCATCTGTGGTCCAGAGTAGATTGGAGGTGAGCACCAGTGGGATGGTAGAATTCACTAGAAATAGGAGCAAGGGGACTGATTCACTAGGACACCCATTCCTTCAGGGAAAGGAAACAAGCCTGGAGGCAGACCCAGCACTGCCCTCTGTGTTCTCCCAACTTGGCCATCATACAAATGGTGGTCCTGGGTGGGAGTTGGGCTCCTCCAAGCCTTGAAGCTTACTTTGTCCTCCCTGTGCCTGGCTGACTGGTTCTTAAGTCCTGCAGAGACGAACAGAGAAGGAGCCTCAGAGGTCACTGGATTACATCCAGGCTGGGCTGGACCATGAACCTTCCCGAAAAATAGAGTTCCTGGACTGTCCTTGGAGACCGATTATTCTGGCCAGGAAGTCTTTCTTCAGGTCTAACTGGAGTCCAGTACAGTGTTTTGTTCCCTTCAGCTCAGTTGCACAAGCACAAAGAGAGGGCGGCTACTACATGAACGCAGAACACACGCTGCATCCCAAGAGCCGCTCCTAAGTAATTGAGGCTGTTGAGCCATGAGTCCTGACACCTTGCAGTACGTTTTGGTCTCCCAGCAACCTGAATGTAGGTTGGGTATTATTTCATGTGCTGCTGGGGAAGAGGTGGGACTGTGCCAGCGATGTGGGCAAAGAAGCCCCAGGAAAAACTCGGCATACAGAGAGGGCATTGTGGGGGACGCCCAGAGTGGAGAGTTTTGGGCCATGGGCCACTTTCTGGCAGATGACCTTGGAGCTGAAGAGACTGACTTGGTGTGCCAGTTAGCATCAGAACGCCCGGCCTGCAGGCAGTGCAGATACACTGCAGCTCCAGGGAAGAGAGCGACACTATTTCTGGGAGTGAAAAAGAGTGACAGTTGCAGTGAAATACCTTTAAAGCAACATTTCAGGCCTGTAAGAGTTTTTCCCGTTGTGTTAGGAAAGTCCTGTGGGGAAAGCTGCAAGGCAGCATCTGGGCTGCAGTTGAGAAGGGGCTGGGTGACGGGGGCAGTCCGATGTTTGCTGCCCACGTCAGCGTTGGCACCCGCTGCCCTGGGCCTTGCAGGTGGACTCTGGAGGGGCCTCTCCCACCCCGGGGGTCTGTTTTGGGCCTTGTTCTTCCTCGCCACTCCGTGGACGAGCACAGTCCAGCATCCTGGAGCTCCAACCCAGAGGTCAGCTTTCCTGGTGCCTAGCCGCCTGCCTCTCCCTGGCCCACAGGGTCCTGAGACGTGGAGCGGGAGAGCTTTTCAGACGGGTTCATGTGTGAACCGCATGCAGCCGTGCTGAGCGTGTTCTCTCAGAGAACCTAGACGTAGAGCCACGGTCCTCAGCTGGGCAGCACTGTGCTTCCCGGGGCCACCTGGCAGTGTCTGGAGCCTTCTTTGACTCTCACAACTGTGCAGGGGTGAAGGAGGTTGCTCTGGGCACCTATGGGTGGAGGCCAGGAGTGCCATGATGCGCAGGACAGGCCTCACAACAGGGAATGATCTGGCCCCAGATGGCAACAGTGCCGAGGCTGAGAAACCCTTCGTGATCTGGTCAGTGGCTTATTTAATTTTTTTTTTAATTTTTAAAAATTAAAATATAAGTTTGACTTGATTTCTTTTCACCTGTCTGATTCCCTGGGCGTGAGGGAGGTGAAGGGGCAGGGTTAGCCAGCTGGCTGGTGTGGTGAACTGCCAGGTGTGGAATAGGGGTAGGCCTGTTCCTGGTGTGGAGGGGCTTCTGTGCAGTGTCCCTGCATATCAGGTGACCACGGGGCTAGCGGAATTGCTTATGTGTGTGGCTCTTAACCTGGGGAGCATAGAGGTCCCACTTGTGGTGCTGTGCTCAGAGCACCATGCTGTATACTGGCCCCATTTTGGTGTTGGTCTCCAAGAGCTGCAGCTCTGAGCAGCCTGTAGCCCCTGCTGATCCTCCCCTCCTGCGGAGCCGCCCCACCCACCCCCAAGTGCTCGCCAGCTCATCTACTGCATGTAATACATTACAGCGTTTTATGGCTGGGCTGTTCCCTTAATACTTAGTCACAGTCTGTTTCAAATTGTTACTTGACTTTTGAACAATATTGCTATTTGTTTTCATTGGTTTAAATGTTATCTTACCAACTAGGTTGCAACTTTTTTTTTCATTGTTGGGCCTCCTGATAGTTCTTGGTATCTCCCTGCATTGTCTGGCCTGGGGCTTGGGTGGCACAGACCTAGTAAATGTTTGTTGAGTTGAACTAACCAACTTCGTAAATGGATTGCTGTAGAGTTTCTGCTCTCAATGTGGGGAGAAGGTGAGACCTGGGGTGTTTCCTGGAGAGGGATTAGGTATGTTGTGTGTTATAGCTCGTAATTACTCGTCCCTCCAGAAGGCTCCAGAGAGCAGAGTGGGTAAGGTTGTCCCGGGCCCCCTCGGCTGGGACCAACATGGGCACGGCAATTGTCAGGAGTTCCCGGGAGGAGAAGGAGGGCTGCAATCCCTGGGCCAATGCCCACCTTGAGGGCTGCTTTGAGAGGCTTTTATGCTGAGAGACTTCTGCTAGGTCTGGAGCCTTCGGCCCTAAGTCCGGCTCCAGGGGCTGACTACTGCCTTTCTCTTCCAGGCAGCTCTGAGATGGGGCTAACCTCTGGGAATCACTTTTCCTTTTTTGGGAAATTTCTTTCTCGATACACCCACGTACCCTGTAACTGGTGGGTGTGGAAGAGAGGCGAATTTCCCAAAAAAGGAAAAGAAATTTCCCAAACGCAAGCTGAGGTGAGGTGGGCTCGGGGCAGCCTCACAGACAAGTGGGAGCCTGAGCAGTTTGGCTGGGCCGCTGGTTTTTCAGGAGTGGATGGAGTAAAGAATCTAGAAACCCAAACTGCTCCCTCTCTCCTCTGCTGTTGTTTCTTCTTCTGTAATCTACCCATTTTGTACCAAATTCTACCACCTCTCTTTGAGCTTTTGGGGACCGATGTAAAGCTAAGGTACTGATTTCATCGGATCCCAGAGGTCATTAGGAGGCTTCTCAGAGAAGAGCAAGTCCGGAGGGGAAGCGGGGCCAAGTTGTGGGTGGAGCATGCTGGACCGTGAGGTTTTGGGGCTCTGCGTTGGGACTGGACCTGGTGAGCTGTGGGCAGTCTGGTCTCTTCCTTTCATGTTCTCTTCCTTTTCCCTCCCAGAAGCCAGGCAAAAAGATTGTCTCAGGTTTTTGTGCTTTGTTTTTAAATTATAAGTTATATATAACAAAATTTACCATTTTAGCCTTTTTTTTTTTTTAAAGATTTATTTATTTATTTGAGAGAGAGAGCACATGAGAGGGGGAAGGGTCAGAGGGAGAAGCAGACTCCCTGCTGAGCAGGGAGCCCGATGCGGGACTCGATCCAGGGACTCCAGGATCATGACCTGAGCCGAAGGCAGTCGCTTAACCAACTGAGCCACCCAGGCGCCCCGTTTTAGCCATTTTTAAGAGGGTGGTTCGGTGGCATCAAGCTGACTGACACTTGTGCAGCCATCACCACCATCGGTCTGCTCGTCTTGCACAACTGAAGCTGTCCCCGCTGAGCGCTACTTCCCCAGCCTCTCTCCCAGTAGTCACTGGCAGCCCCTTGCTACTTCCTTTCTCCATGATTCTGGCGACTCTAGGTGTACCTCATATAAGTGGGGTCACGCAGTATTTGTCCTTCCGTGTCTGGCTTATTTCACTTAGCATGATGTCTTTAAGGTTGATCCGTGTTGGAGCACGTGTCAGATCTCCTTTTCTTAAAAAAAATATCATGGTCTAATGGTGTTGAACCCTGTCTGCTCTGAAACAAACTGACCCTGGGTTTCTCCTGTGTGGAGACCATGGCGGGATCGTACCTCTGCTTCCGTGGCAAGTGTGTGGCATTAAGGGCCAGCTTTCACTGTGTGGGGCTTCTCTCCATTCTTTGCCCTGGGAGTCAGGCCAAACCAGAGCTGTGTGACTTTGTAGGGCCTGTGCCGCTGAGGACCCTTAGCTTAGTTCACACCCCCAGACATAATCAGGAAAACACTTTTAGCCCTTGTGTACAGGCCTTTTTCAGGGGCAGCCGTGGGTTTGTCCATCCCACAGAATGCCGAGGTCCAGCCGGCGCACTTACTCTGGGGTGTCTGTGCTTGGGGCGTCTGTCTTTGTGTTGAGAGGTGAGCTTGGTGGGAACATTCTTCAGAGGATGCCAAGTGCTAACAGGTTAAGATTGTGGCTCCTTTATAAGGGTTTGGTTCCTGTAAGACAGAGTCCTGGAGGTTGCTTTGATCTCAGGACCTTCACCCACTTCATTCTTGACAAATTTCAGCTATTTTGGGGCTGTGTCAAAGCCCTGAATAGTGCCCAGGTCCCCAGGGCCATAGGAGGGGTGGCACAGCTCGGCCCTACGCTCTTTAGGAACGGTCTCTGAGGTACTTTTGCTGTGTCCCCCATGGCATCTGGTTGCAGACATTCCCCTAAGAACCTCCGGAGGGCAAGGCCCACCTTTCACAGTTGAAGTCACCACTCCTGGGAATTTTTAGGAAGCACTAATGTTTGAGAACCTCTTCTGTAAGCTCTGGCTTTGTTCCTTCCTCACTTGACACTTTCCTCGGCAGAGGCAGGTGTGTCGGATTCGTTGGTAACCAGTGTGGCCGTTGTGTCCATAGCAAGGAGCTTGTGGGGGAGAAACACATGGCCACAAGGAGGCCCGTCTCGTGGTGAAGCTCACAGTCTGTTAGGACCCACATGAACAAAACCATGATGTGCATCCTGTTCAAGGCAGTGGGTCGTTTGGGGAGTCAGAAAAGTCTCCTGAAAGGAAAGAGAGGCCATTGGCCACTTTCCTACTTGTCGCGGAGACTGGGGAGAAGCAGCGTCCTTGGGCCAGTGCTGTGTTGGCTCTCCAGGCACGATCTCTAGTGTGGTCCTCCTGACATTGCCTTGATAGATATTGTATCCATTTCATAGAGGAGAAAACAGGCCCAGAGATATGGTGGGGGTCGCTCAACTTCTGAGCAACAGACTGGGATTTGTAACCAGGTGGGACACCTTCTGGAAGAAGGATGGTGTCTTTTCCCCAGTGCTCCCATCCTTCACTGTGTCTAGCAGTGGCCGACTCCACCAGCATCTGCTTCCCGCATGCAGGAAGGGAATGGTGCTGGCCGAGGGCCAGGCTGGGCTCTCGGCATCCTGCCCACCCGTCGAGTTTGTCTGTAGCCACAAACTGGCAGCGGGAGTAGCTTCCCTTGTGTGTTGAAGCTGGGCAAACTAAACTAACTTCAGGCCCGCAGGCCGGGTAGACGAACGTGGGGCGGAGATGTGCGGAATCAGAACGGCCTTCCCGGGCCGAGGGGCAGAGACGCTTCCTCGGATGCAAAGGGGAGGGTGAGATGGCGAACCCAAGAAGATATTTTATGGATTAGTCTCATGTTTTTAGATTTATTTTTAAATCTGTTCTGTGTTCAGCCTTGCTTTGGCCTTCATTCTTTTGCACATGGTTTTGGCTTCCAGGGAACAGGCAGGCCTGCTGTGTCAAGGTGCCAGGAGCCTGAACGGTGTAGGGAGAGTGTTGGTTTGGGAGTGCGGTAGCTGTGGGTTTTAAGCTTCTTCCTCTGTTCTGGCGGGGTGGCCTTGAGCAGGGCCTTCCTCGCTGCCCGCTTTCCCTCCTTCCCCTCCTCTGCTCGGCTGCTCTTCGCTGGTCCTGTGCTTGCTATGGTAATGATAGTTTCAAAAACAAACTCTGCCCCTGGAAGTGTTTCTTTACCCAGCCCCTTGAGGAAGATGGGGAGCCCTTAGAGAGGGGAAGCCAGCCCGGAGGCCCTGCGGACGCAGCACGTTGCACTGGGGTCTGCAGCTGCCGTCACGCACGGTTGGGAGCCCTCTGACTTGAAGCAGAAATCTGCGCAGAACCTTCCTAGAAGCTTTAAAATGGATACAGTCTGGTGCCACTTGAGTGAAAGTTGTGAAATAACCCCAGGCTGTCCTTCCCCAGCCCCCCAGCTGTACTGCTGGATATGCCAACTGCAGGGACCTCCTTCTGTGGCAGAATTATCCAGTTGTCTGAAGGCCAGGCCACGTGTCTGCACGGACAAGGTACCTCTTCTTGTGTTGACCGTGTAGTTAACTTATTTTTCCAAAATAACGGACTTCTTTTTTAAACATCTGCAGAAGTCGTGTTTTGCTAATGTGGGCTGATGTGTGAACAGTACTCCTCTTTCTCGGTTAACTTGGAGGCGCATGTAGGGGCTGCTCTTTGCAGGGAGAAGTGGCAAGTGGCAGGGAGGCAGGAAGCGGGACACTGGCAAGTCTGGGCTGTGTGGAAGGTGATTCCAGGAAGTTGAGGTGCTTTGCCCCCACCTGTGTTAGCTTTCTCGACATGGGGTCCTTTCATGAGTCCCTTAGTTTTCATCTCTTTGGGAGTGACATTTTCACAGTCCCTTGGCTGGAAGCCGAGGCACTAGGTGCAGTCCTGGTGGAGACTATGTGGTGGCTCCTTGGAGGCAGGGAATAGCGATCAGGGATGGGTCATAGGAAGGCCCCCTGTGCTTGGCCTCTGGGCTTCCTGCTGGCCACTTTGCCTTAGAGTATCTTTGGGCCAACCTTAAGTTATTTTGAAGTGTTGAAGTGATTGAGCAGGGTATGGCATAGATGAACCCAGGTGGCATCGGGAACTCTTCCCAGCTGACAGTGGAATCCTCTTGTCCAAAGGTCGGGGGTCAGTGGTGAAGTTAACAGGTGCCACACACCATTTTTCCTTAAGTTTGATTCACTATGATGCATGAGACTTCACACATTAGAAAGAAGCATGTAGATGCAGGGACGTTTTCTTTGTGTCTCTCTGGGACCTTCAGTACAGACCTTGTTCTCTGGAATCGGGACCAAACTTTAAGACCCTCTCCTCCTCTCCTTTTAAAGTAAGTCGGGGAGGAGCTTGGGGACATGAGCTTGTTAAGACTTTTGAGCCTGGCGTTATTACAAAGTGCAGCATTCTGCCTCTGGTAGCTTTTCCTTGTCATTTCTTGTCATTTACAACTCTATATGCTGGCCCGGGGGACACATCTCACACATGAAACAGCTGGGGCATGGAAGCCACCAGTGGCGAACCATGGTGCTGTTTGGATGAAGAACAGAACAGACTCTGTTGTGGCAGAGGGGTTTCCAGAGGTGACCCGGTCCAGACCTCCGTTTTGTGGGTGGGGAAACCCAGTGCAGGGGGTTTGCCATCTGACTGTGGGAGCTCAACCAGTAGGTGTGGGCTAAGCAGCCAGGTTCTCCGATTGCCTGGTCCTGTGGGCTGCCCTTTGGGAAGTGGGAGTAGGTGGGGAGGGAAGGGCTGTTTTATATACAGGGGCCTGAGTGGGGGGTGGTGTTAATGTTTTATGCTTCCAGGGTTAGAATCTGAACGCTGTAGAGGAAAGAATCAGAGAACATGCAGGAACGAGTGGGTAGAGGGGGCGAGGTGGACCGGGACAAATTAGTACTTGTCAGGTACGGTAGGAAGTTTCTGCAGTTTCTGAAGTTTCTTCAGGTAACCCTGAATCGTTTGCAAGAACCAAGAGAAGACACAGGTACCACTCCCACGTGGGTCCAGGTCAGCTGGGCCCCCCCTTCCTCTGTCCCTTCTCCCTAGGACACTTAGGCCATGTGGGTCTCCCTCTGTAGGACCGTGAGCAGCTCACGACGGGGCCTGGTATTGGCCTGCACACACAGGACATACCCAGGTGTGGGCGAAGCTGACTGGGTGGTGAGTGGGTCTACTGTCCCCTTGGCTCTGGTGCTTGACTCTCTGATGTAAACATTTTAAGAAGGCCTCCCACTAAGAACCCGCGTTCTTTGCCTTTCACTGGGTACTGAGGAATCGGCGACCTCGTGTTGCCCAGCGAATGCCTTTCCATCTCACTGGGACTGTCCAGTGTGCTTACCTTCCTTCCCAGTTACATAAATGGGGAATCTGGGATGGCAAAATAGTCATTAGCTGCCTGCCTGTATCCAGTGTCCATGAGCCAGAAGGAGGTACCCGTGTTCTTCTCTCTGCCTCCCCCGGTGTGCCTGCAGGTACTGAGTGGGGAGGCTTCTGGATGCCTGGGATTAATTAACAGAGGAGGCTGAAGACGGTGTTACGCCCTGTCGTCCACCCGGGTGCCATCTGCCCAGCCCTTTGCGTGTGCACGGCTCTGTAGTTACAGGAGGAGGTGATGGGGGCAGTTGGATGGAGCAGCAGTTCTGTTGAGTTGGTGGAGGGATTTCTGTGGCCCTCACTCTGCTGGGATCGCAGCCAAGGATGGGCTGTGATTGGCACCCTTGTTGGAGGTCTTCAGGGCTGTGGGTGCCCTTCTCTGCAGCAGCTGCGGCCGGCCTGTGGGGTGAGTCTGTGATAATGGGCTGGGTGGCTCCCTCCTGCAGAGACAGAAATGACTTCGGGTATTAGGAAAGTGAACAGCTTGCAGTAATTGGTTAGGAAACTAATTAAGTAGCAGCAGGGAAAGAACTGTCGAAAAAGAGTCATTTTATGGGAGTTAGCAACAGAAAACATTTGGGGGTGAAAAAACAAAGCCAAGCAAGTGGTATTAGTATGTTTACATGTGCACATGTGATGCTGAAACACACATGCACAGGCGGGGCTGGGTAGCACACAGCCAGGCCACAGAATTCTCCAGGGGCACAGTCCCTGCACCCTTACCTCCTGGACACCGCCCCCTCCCCCCCAAGACCCCAGTGCCGCTGCACCCACTCTCCCTGCTTGAGTCTTTTGCTTTGGACTTCCCTGGGAAATGGGCAACGATAACCATCTGATAAGCCAAGCCACTTAAGGTATCTATTGTGTGTAGGCAGCTTAATATGTTTGTGGCTTAATCTCTCCTGCCCTCCGTTCTCCTCACAAAACACTTTTTCAGAAGCATCTTTTCTTCAGCAGGGCAGGGCATGTTCTTTACGGTGAGAGAACTCTGAAGCTAGGGAGTGATTACACTGGTGAAATCGCAGGAACGATAGTAGGCAGGTGGGGGTTCTTAAGGAAGGGGGATCCTTCACAAGGGCTGGTTTGGCCCATGTGCATGTGTGTGTTGAAGAGTCACTCGCTCACAAGCATCTGTTGAGTGCTTGGAGTATGTCAGAAGTGAACTCCGAGGTGGCTTCATTCTGGGGAGAGGGTACTGATACCAACGCTCAACATGGGGAGGGTGTTACTGGTTGCCTGTGGCTGCCCTAGCAAGTCACCACTAACCTGGTGGCTGAAAACGACACAGATTTGTTCTCTGACTGTCCTGGAGGTCAGGAGTCCAGAATCAGTAACTCTGGGCAGAACTGGTTCCTTCTGGAGGCTCCAGGGGAGAGCTCGTGTCCTTGCCTTTCCAGATTCCGGGGGCTGCCTGCACTCCTCAGCTTGTGGCCCCTTCCTCACGTCATGCTGCCTCTTGCTTCTGTTGTCCCCTCTCCCGCCTCTGTTTACGACACTTGTGATGACCTTGAGCCCACCACATCAGCGCTTCCTCTCCCATCTCAAGATCCTTGCCTTAACCACACCTACAGAGTCCCTGTTGCCATCTAAGGTCATAGGCACAGGGTCCGGGGATTGGGACATGGATATCTTTGGGGGCCAGTATTGAGCCCACACAGAGGGTATGATAAAGGGAGCTGAGGCAAAGTGTTCTGGAAACAGAGGAGGGTGAGCTGACTCTGCCTGAAAGGTTTCACGGAAGAAATGAGCTGGGCCAGGTCTGCACGGCTGAGTGGCACTGCCTAGCCCAGGCCGGGAGATGGTGGGGAGGGCTGCCCACCTTCCTGGCAGAAGTATGACTTCCGAGTGACCAGAGGTGTGGCTGCCTCCCCTTCACATTGTTTTCCTGTCTATTCTCTCCCCAGCTCTGGTGGGGGGCAGGCTGAGCAGTGCTCACGGGCGCCCCTGGCAGGCAGGCGTGATGCAGAAGCACTAGGAATGGAAGAGGAGAAAGGCAGAACATGGAGGAGGAAAGTGAAAGATGGGGCCAGCAGAGATTGTCCCTGATGGCATGGCCCCCACCTAGTGTCGCATGTCTGTGTTTTCAGAGTGAGTCAGTCATGGATTCATTGTAGAGAAGGGCCTGAAAGGACCAGCCCTTGTACAGAGTGGGCTGATAGAGAAGTGGTTTTGCCCTGGTCATGGCAGCATGGAGACTGGCATTGCCGAGCTTTGACGGTTGCTCTGACTCCAGTCAGCTCCTTGAGACGAGCTCCTCGAAGTGGAAGGGGCTGCAAACAGCATGGCTGCTGCCCTTCTCATCAAGCCAGCCTGCAGGGAGGGGCAAGGGAAGGAGGAATCTCCACTCGGTCCTAGAAGAGTCCGTCTTCCTGTTGGTGAGCCTGGTTTTGTTAACGTCCAAGGAGTGTGGGCTTGCTTGCCAAGCCAGTGGGACACTACGGGGTGGGGATGGTGCAGGTGGAGGAGGACCGAAACTCCCCAAAGGCCATGCAGGCTTTGAAGGACTTTGTACAGTCCCACTCATGACCCACTTCCAGCCACATGGGAGCCCCCTGGTCTTAGAGCGTGATTCCAAGGCCCAGCTTCTGCTTCACCTGCTCTCTGTCCCTTGTCAGGTAACCTTCCTTTTGGAATTCTGTTTGTACCTTTGGATGGGAGGGAGGTGGATGGGCAGCCCTTCAAAGTCTAATATGAATGATTCACTTTTCTTCCTCTGAGCCCACAGGTGAGGGTTGTACCTGTCTTCCCCTCAGCCAGTGAGAGTATGGTGGCCTGACCGTGCTCGCGGTGCCCAGACCCCCGCTGGAAATTGGTGTTTGCAGGTGCTTATCAGTGGTGCTTATCAGAGGCTGCCACTCCAAGGCCATGGTGGCTTTCACTGGGGCAGGAGCCTGAGGCTCACTTCCTTCAGGTAGCCATGTACTTTTTTTTGGGAACCAGCTAGCCTCCGTGATGCCTGTGGAGGTGAGAAGTCATGTCCCACAGTGCTAGCTGTTCTCACTGGGTTCACAGTGAACCCTTGCCGTGGTCCGTGGGGAGAGCAGTGGCTTGCCCAAGGGTGAGCCGGCCGCGCTGGCTTCTTGTATCCAGTCGTGGGTCGGAGGCCTGGTCGGTTCCCATAACTGAGCTGGGTGCCCAGGCACCCTGACGGACTCAGGGGTTCCAGAGCTTTGCCTGGTTAATGTTAGAGGAGTTCTGGTGTGGCAAGAGAAATGACAGCAGAGGTCTTCACACCTTTGTGGTGTGATGGGTGCCAAGGCTGTGGCGTTGCCGGCACCTGCGGATGCACAGGCTTGCACACACCTGGCTGGCGCACGGAAGTCACAGGGGCTCTGAAGGGCTAGGCCGCCTCTTTCCCTCGCTCCCCTAAGGCAGCTAATGCCTGAAGAATCCATTGTGGTGGGGTGAGGTTTGCTTACGCCTGGGTGTGGAGGGCGTGCCTGGCCCTGACTTCCATTCTAGTGTATTCTCAGGAGACCTAACTGCATGGCCGCATATTCTGATCCCAGAGATGCAGAGGGCTGCCCTGGCCGCATCTGGAGGGACCAGGGGAATGGGGAATATAGTGCGGTGTTGGGAGGGTCCTTGGAGACGTCCTGGAGTTTAGCCCTCACCTCTGACAGATGAGGAAATTAAAGCCAGAGGGGAGAAGGGGTCTCTACAGTCACCCACCAGCAGGTTTCAGGGACACATCTCTGCCTCCATGCAGTGGTTCTCACTGCCTGGAGTCGGGATTGTGTGTGAACAGGACCGTGTCCTTAATGAGCTGTAAGCTACCACCCAATAGACACATTTCCTTATTTTCTGTACTAGCAGAGCCTCGTATCTGTAGGAAGCGCTCAGTGATTGTGGGAGGCATTGAACTGCCTCTTCCAGGGTCACGTAGCTGGTTGGCACAGCACCATGCTGGACAGCCCAGCCTCGTCCAGGGCCCTCTTTACTGCACCACCGGCCTCGGAAGGTGGAAGCCCCAGTGGAAGCTGAGGATATAAGGATGGGGAATGGGGAAGCTGGCCGTATGATGGACCTGAGCTTTGGGGTAGAAGAGTGGCAGCGTGTGTGAGAGAACACACCAGGTTTCTATATATTAGGGACCTCCATTCCAAGACAGAGGAGAGAACACAATCCATGCTCTAATGAGGAAAGGTTAGGAAGATAGTCAGCCCTGGCCCAGGTGTGCCTGGGCCTGGTTTCTACATCAGCATTTACACTGGGGAGAGCCAGGTGCAGTCAGAGTATCATTGTAAATGGAGTTTGACTCTCTTTCGGTGACGTAGGGCGGCCTGTGCTGGGAGACGGCGGGGCCGGGCTTCAGACCAGAGCCCTTAGCAAGAATAACCCAAACACCTCACCCGGTCCTGCCTGCCGTACGTACGCTTCTCTCTCGCTCTCCCTCCCTCGCTCTCTCACGCGCTCTCGGGTTGCCCATAATCACATCTCATTGAGGCGTCCTCCATCCTTCCCTGAGGGTGGGCAGTGTTTCAATGCAAAGGGTGCCACACACGCAGACACCGTGTCCGGCTAAACCTGCGTTGTCCGTGTAGCCAGACCCGACTTCTCTGCTTCACATGCTGAGACTTGTTACAATCGTGTGGAAAGCTCACGGTAAATGATCAGGAAAAGGGTAGTGCTGTGAATCCATGTCAGATACACACCAGTTGTCGCATATTTGACACAAATAGCAGCCTGGCCTCAAGCACTGGGTTCAGAAAGGGGCACGTTTCTAACCCTGTGTCTTCTCTCTCTTCTTACCAGAGTGAGAGTGGGGGATGGAGAGGCCAGAACGTGACTGGTGGGAATTCTCGAAGGTTCCCCTGATGTTCCTGTCTTTTTCTTCATTTGCTCGCCTTGGCCCACTGGATCAGATCACTGTGCCCAGCTTCTTAGCTGCCTTTCTGTTACTGAAATAAACTCAAGTCCTGCCTTTCCAAAGTAGGAGAGGAGTGAACATTTCCTCGTTGGGCCACTCAGACATTTTTATCTTTCTTTCTTCATAGGCCCTGTAGGGAAAGACAAAAGCTCACATAGGTGATGTTGACGAACGTCAGGGTGTCTTCTTTGGATGGGACCCCTCGTCCCGCTGCTGTGGGCCCCTGTGGAGGCGAGGGGAGCAGTGCCCACCAGGCCAGCAGGGGGGAGGACATGGGGGTGGCTGCTACCGCCACCCAGAAGAAAGGAAGGCCTAGTTGTCTGTGGGGAAAGGAATGGACGTGGAAGCACTTACCTCTTCCATTTGTTCACTCATCCATTCACTCACCATTGCAGAGGTCACAGGTGTGTGTTCGGAAGGGATGCTGTAAGGGTGGAAGAGGGGAGAGGTCTTCTGTATTGAACTTTAGTTTTTTAGTTTTAACGGCACATATGAACTTCTGATAGCTTGGAACCGATTTTGGCCATGCTGTTTCCCCCCCATATATTAGCCTTTTCGCATCTGGGAGAAGAGCATTCACCTAGAACACATCCAGTTATTTGGCTTAAACTTTCTATGAAACCCCCAAATCAAGCACTGAAACTATTAACAGCCTGAAAAATGACCTTTCCATTACTCCTGTAGGCAGCACATGAATCCACTCTAGCGAATGCCCTATTTGAGGTCTTCGACTTAGGAGGAATGGTCTTTTATTTCCAGTGGCCATGCCCAATGAGAAAATAATATATGAACGCACCCTAAAGAGAAGTCGCATCCGGAACTGACTGTGTGAGCAGAGGGCCCGAGGTGGGGGGCGGCAGTCTCCCAGACCCATGGAAGTTATCTTCTCGTAGGTGCGAGAATGAGGCAGTATCTCGGAGGGTCCCATATCCATTTCCTGTAGCTCAGTATTTACCTTGGGATCTTACTGTGCTCTCTGATATACCTGGAAGCTGGAAATGGGCCAGGTAGGAGTTTTGAAGGAGCTTTGATTTTTTTTTTTTTTTTCAAAATAATATAAGTATATAGTTTAAAAAGTCAAATACATAACCAGAATACAGAAGTGCACTGCTCTATTCCATTCCTCCTTACCCCTGACCTGTTTCCAGAGGAGGCCATTTCCAATTCTTAGAGCTTGGGAATTCTAGTGCTTACCTCTGCGTTTGTGAATCACATGTTTATATTGCTATTTGTTGAGTTCTTAAAGGTATTATCTTTTGCTTGTGTACACCGTAAGGTAGGATTTAGTTCTCTCACCTGCATGGCTTTGCCACACAAACACGCACACACACACACGTACGTTGTGTACAGGCACATGCACACTCTCCTGTCTTCTCTCATCCTTCCTCTGTCCTACCACAGAGTTACATTCAAGTGTGTAAAATATTATGGATTGTTAAAAGTTTGCACATTCAAGCCATGTAGTAAACTATGATTAGATTTATTTTCTTATATTTGGCTTCTCTTGCAGTTAATAATTGCCTTCTCCCCCCCTTCATTTCATTGTCTATATAACCTTAGTTGAACGCCAAACATTCTGACAGAACTATAGAACTCCTCTTGATGTGGGCAAGTACCAGTACAATGATTCTTTTTTTCTTTTTTCCGTGGTAACATCCCGCATGGAGCCGGCTATCCTCTTGTTCCATTTTGCACTGGCTCTTCTCCAGCCTACTATGTAGCTCTTGACCTGCGACTTGCCTACCATCATCCTGGGAATTCCCTTCTTCCTCCTGAGTTTCTTAGTTCCATCTCTTTTGTTTAATTCTCTGTTTTGGTGAAGTCTTTTGAGTTTTGACACCTTGCTTGTCTGAAGATGCCTTTCTGACCCACACTGTTGATTGGTAGGTGGACTGGCTGTGGACTCTTAGGCTGGAAATAATCTTCCCTTGGAATTTTGAAGGCACTGTTCTTTGTCTTTAACTTCCAGCATTACTGTTGAGAAGCTCATGTACAAAGGATCTGATTCCTGATCTTTTGTAAACAGGAATTTTCTCCCTGAAAACCTCGAGGAGTTCCATGTTATCTCTTGAGTTCTGAAATTTCATGAAGATATACCTTGGTGTGGATCTGTTTTCTTTCATTGAGCTAGAAGCCTGTGTACCTTTCAGCACGGAAAGTTCTGTCTTTCTGGTCCAGAAAGTTGTTTTGTATTTTTTTCCTCTGGCGATTTCCTTTGCTTCGTTTCCCTTGGTCTTTGCCTCTAGAACTCCTAATATGTGGCTGTCGGTTCTTTTGGACAGAGTCTCCAGTTTTGCTGTCTGTCTTCTTGCATTCATTTGTCATGCCTGAGATTCCGTTAACCTTGCCTTACACCCTTTAGTTTCTTATTCCAGCGATCCCATTTTCTTATTTTCATTCTGATTCTTATGCCAGCTATCATATTTTTGGTTTCTTAGGGCTCAATTTTTGTTCTCTGTCCCTTTTTATAGCACCTTATTCATGTTCCATGGATGTAGTGCTTTCTTTTATAACTTCAGTTATTTTGAAATGCTATTCTGTATATGGTCTGATTCCCTTTCTTCCTAGTTCCCTTTCTGACCCTGTTTTGGTCTTGGGCACTCTCAAATGAGTAGTCACCCCTGGCTGTACATTTGTATTTAAGAATAAGAGTGTGCATGTATGGATGTATGTGGGGGTGACTGGCTGGCTCTGCCTTAGAGGGACAGTCAGGCAGGAAACTGGCGACTTCAGGGGGACCCTCAAATGTCCCCAGATATAAATTCTCTCATCTCAGTCGATGCCAGTTTCAGGAGGTCTTTCTCTTGGCCTTGTCAGTTTCCCCAGGTACAGTCCTCATCTCCAGTCTAGGGAGACCTGTGGGCAGCAGAAGGACTTTGAGTTGGGGACCCCAACTTTTCAGGAATCTTCCCCCCCCCCTTCCCCCCCCCCCCCCCCCAGTGGTGCCTGCTACCCCAGGTCCAGAGCCCTTCTGGTTAGTGCTGATGGGAGCTGACCAGTCCTGCTATTAGCCTCACCTCTTTGGTCACAGATGCCTGGGGCCTCCAGGCCCTGAGCTTGCTGATGTTCAGGGCAGTGTTGGCCAGAAGCTTCCTCCACTTGACCAAGTCACTCTCCGTGTATGCAGCCACTTCCTACATTCCAGTGCTTAATTAATATCCCACATCTGCTGCTGTCTCTTCTCTAGTGTTTTGTCCTTGAGAGTTTGTACCTTTTACAGATTCCCTTGTGGTCGTTTTTATTAGGGTTTTAGCAGGACTTTGAACACACTGGTGTTTAACTGGCCGTGTTTAACTGGAGGCCCCCCTTATGCATTTCAGGAAGACCGAGGGCGTGTGCTGGTTTCCCCTGTTGGCAAGTCGTTCCTGCCTTCCCCACCCCTCTGTTTCTGTGCTACTGTTCCCTGGTGTGAGTCTCTGTCCTTGTTTTGTCCTGCGTGGGTCATATTGTTGCTCTGGGTCTGTATGGCACCTTCTGTGTACTTGGCGGGGAGCGGGGTGGGTAGGTGTATGCGCCTGTGTTTGAGAGTGAATGCACACACGCCTGCCAAGGGGTGTATGTGCCTTTGCCTCCTGAATTGAATGTACTGTCTATGATTTGCCTCAACACCTTTTATGAGGAAGACATACTTGCATAAATAGTTGAAATTCCAGATTCTTTTGGTTGGAAAGCCAAGGGTTAATGATGACTGCTGTTGCAGAAGAGTTGGAGGGAGACCCTTTATCTAATCTGCCTCTGCTGAATAAGGCCCTTTACTGATCAGGATAGGTCACCTACTTGCACCAACAATAAGACCCTTCACACATGAGGCAGGTTCTGCAACTGATACTCTGCCTGCCTTGAGAGATGCCATCAGGGAGACCTGGGGCTCAGGCCCATCCTTATCCCAAGGCCACATAGCGCTGTTGAATTTTCCTTTTCCCTACACCAAATGGGACCTTTGGAAATCAGGAGAGAGGTTGAATTCGTTCACTGACTCATTGCTTGTTTCTTGCATGCCATGGACAGGCTGGGAGTTGGAAAAATAAAGGTGAAGAAGAATCCCTGCCCTCCAAGATCTTATAGTCTATAGTCAGGAAAAGGGAAGCGTCAGCCATCATGGGGAGCATTAGGGCTGAGAGAGACACGCACACCCTGGCCAGGCACAGGAGCCAGGCTGACAAGCTCTGGGACTCCTTGGAAAAGAACACTTCAGGAATAATCTGGAGGTGGAGGTGAGAAGGTTCCTCTAGGGAGAGGGAGTGATCGGTACAGAAGGCAGGATTGGTCGAAGCACTCAGACAGTGATAGAAGATGGGGCTAAAAATTAAAACCAGTGACGTCACCCCCGCCCCCTGCCCCCTGCCAGAAACGAAATAATGTTTATGGTGAAAAATGTGGGAAACACACAAAAAAAATATGCAAAAAACAAATTGCCCATTAAATCTTATTACCCAGAGATAAAAATCTGTTAATATCACGATTTGTGTATCTTCTTAGGGTGTGTAGTTGTATATGGATATTTTGAAGCATGGTCTTTAATATATACTGTTCCATCAGTTGGCCATATTTGCTTCATTCTGTACTGTTGGACATTCACGTTGTTTTCAGATTTTTGTCCTTTTCTTTATTTAATATGATGCTTCAGGAAACATTCCCAGAGGTAGACTTACTGGTATGGGCTGGATCACACTCCAGAAATCCTGTATTTCCTCAGCACTAGGCCCGTGTCCTTGTTGCTCACCTTCTGCATTTCTCTGCTCAACATGTCTTACACCCAGATTTTGTGTGGCTGTTCTGGAGGTTGTAGGTGATGCTTTCTGAGTGAGGCACCCCACAGTTAAGACTGAATTTGTGGCCTTAAAGAACTGAGTTAGTCTGACTCACTGGAAGCCTGCAGATCATTGAAAAATCTTATTTTAGATCCCATTTTATTCTTCCACTGTCAAACCACAACTAACAGCAAAGGGAGCTGGGGCACTGACATCTCAACAGCCCCCCCGCCCCCCCCGCCCCGTACTTGTGAGAACTAGGGGGCTAGGAGCAGGCAGGTGAGGGGTGGCCCTGCTTGGGGCCTGGCACCCCTCACTCTCCCTCGGGGCTACCAGCACTGCTGTGAGGTGGCCACATTGGCCCAGATGTTACACACGTGGGAAACCGGCTAGTAGGCGGTAGCAGAGAGTGAAGCAGCTTCCAGGGGTCTTAGCCCTCAGCTGATTTCTCCTTTTCCCTAGAGTCGGATGTTGCCGCTGCCACGCTCTGCCTCCTCCAGGCCCCTTACGCTCCACCACGCATTTGCCTTTTAGAATTGGGGTTGAAATGAAATTGTTTCTGGCCCCAGGAGGGGCTTGCTGAATTCCCATGTCTCTAAAAATATCTGTGAGACTCTCCCCGCCCAGTCTCCTCCCTACCGAATCTGCTTCTCTCTCTCTCTCTCTCTCTCCCCACCCCTCAACTTGGGGGAAGAAATAGGATCTCCTTGCTCTTTCCAGGCTCAGGATGGAATAAATAAGAAACGCTGAGTTTCCACAGTTAAAAGGGGAAGACTGCCTGTGTTCGGCCTGGAGAGCTGCCACCGTGCGTGGGTCCAGGTCCGCACCCGGAGGGCCCTGCCTCCTGCTCTGGGAAGGGGATCAGGGAGGAAGAGAGAGGGGACCCGAGTGAGGACCCCTCCCTCCCTTCTTTGTGTGGGGTGGCAGAAGGAGGCCAGGCCCTCCTGCAGTAGGCGGGCAGTAAGAAGTGTCTTGGTGTGGGAATGAAGCTGGCCTCCCAGGCCCCTGGCTCCGCCTGGTCAGCGCAGACCCAGAAGGCGTCTGTGGGAAGCCTCCAACCTCAGAGGCTGCCTGAGGCTCCCGGAGCTTTCTCAGGCATTCCTGGATTGGGACAGAGCCTCAGACCCTCCCCCGCCCCACCCCCCAAACCTTGGATGCCTGCCTAATTGAAGCTTTATTTATTTCCACATTTTCCCAGCTCTGTATAAAGAGACAAGTAAGTGGGTGAGGCCTGCAGAAACTCTTAAGAGTATGGGGCAGGGGGTAAGAGGGTGGCTGGGGGCAGAGGAATACTCAAGGGTCTGCTTCCTTCATCCTGGAGGGGCTATGGAGGAGGAACTAGGCCAAAGGAGCTGCCAAGCAAGGCGGTTGTGGGAAGAATTTCTCCCCCCCCCCCACTCAGAAACCCAAAAATAGCCATGTCAGAGGCACAAGCCTTGTAAATGGGGAGCCAGCTGAAAGCCATTTGCTTCTCAGTCCTCCTCCCTCTTCCTCTGTTCTTCCTCGCCAGGCCCCTTTGTTCTAAGCTGTTGCCCAGTCGTAGAAGAACTGGGCTACCCAGTACTGCACCCTCACTGGTTCCAGCAGGGAACTCCCAAGTGTAACTGACTCACACCTAGGTGTACTCACAGGTGGCCATATCCTAATGTGAAAAGTCGTCCCTTCGTTTACTTTTCTTATAACTGAACTTTCCTATTCAGATTTCTTCAATTGAAGCAGATCTATAGCTAAAATGTCGACGATAAAAAATACATAAAGACTGGATTTGGTTCTTGAGACAGTGGGGATTGGTCAGATGCAAGAGAGCAAATGCCACAAAAACCGTGTGCTGTTACAACTGTTTTTCCCAATTACAAAATTAATGTGTTGATTGTACAAAGTTTGTAAAAGCAGGAAAGCACAAGGATGGAAAGATAAACCAACTGTCCAGAACAATCATCTGCTGTGAACATTTTGGGATTGAAATGATGAGAGGCCCTTTTTGGTTTCCTTGCTTAGAGTTATTCCTAGAGGAGAAATCCTTCCAGGCATCACCTCTCTGACATCAACTTGTCACACGGAGCAGTCAGCAGAGGGTGGCGGGGCCCATGCTTCTGTAGGGGTGGCATTCCTCCTCGGGGGTGCTGGGTGGGGGCCGACGCTTGGTGGCTGTCCTAATCCGTTCAGGCTGCTGTAACAAGTACTACAGACTGGACGGCTCATAAAACAGTACAGTTGATTTCTCATAGTTCTAGAGGTTGGAAGTCTGAGATCGGGGTGCCAGCATGAGCAGGTTCTGGTGAGGCCCTCTTCCAGACTGCAGACGGCTGAGTTTGGGTTATGTCCTCACATGGCAGAGAGAGGACACAGGCTCTCTGAGAGTCTTAGAGAAGCCACAAATCCCATTCCTAAGGGCTCCACCCTTATGACCTCATCTAATCCTAGTCACTTACCAAAGGCTCCGCTTCCTAATACCATCCTACTGGGCAGTAGGGTTTCAGCCTAGGAATTGGGGGGGGGGGGGGGGGGGGGAACACAAACATTCAGTACAGCACAGGAGCCCTTTAGTGATTCTGGCCAGGCTCTGCCTCTGCGCTGTAGCCATCCTGGGCAGAGGGTCAGATGGACGCAGGTTTAGGGTGGTGACAAGTTAACCTGAAACCTAGAGCTCTCCATCACAAAGGGACTCTGACTTAAGATGCAGGTTATCCAGAGCGCCTCGCTGCCCCTCCTGAATGCCCCAGGAAAGTCTGGCCTGTGGGGAGCCCAGCGTGTACAACATACAGGGGAAGACAACACCGCCAACCCGCGCAGTCCAGGCTCACTGGTTGTTTCAAGGGGGGCTTTTCGCCCCCTGTGGAACCCACCAAAACAAAACTAAATTGAATTAATCTGTCCTCCAGCGGTTTGTCAGAAAATAATAGGGTTTGATGTGTGTGGGTTTAAATTCCAGCTCTACCACCTGCTAGCTGACCATGAACACTTTTTGTAACCTTGCTAAATCGAGATTTTCTCATCTGTGCAATGGGGAGAATAATAACAGCTTCTTGGGCTTGTGGACATTAAACAAGAACTCGGGGGGGCTGCATTTCCTTGTCTTCTCTGCCCCCCTCCTGTTTTGTGGCGAATTCATCTCAGGCGCTAAGGGGAGGGAAGGGAGGCCAGTGGCCTTGTCCTGAAGCAGGCGTGCTTCACCCTGACTGCAGTTCCTTCCTGCTCAGACCCAGCAATGCCTGCCCGCTGGTTACAAAGCGGAGTTTAACGTTTTGGTAATATTATACCCAGGTGTTTAAATATATTTTTTTTCATTAAATATTAAATTCTAAATGTTAAATACATATTTTTTCCATGTTCTTTTAGAAAAAGAACAAAAGGGGCGCCTGGGTGGCTCAGTCGTTGAGCGTCTGCCTTCAGCTCAGGTCATGATCCCAGGGTCCTGGGATTGAGCCCCGCATCAGGCTCCCTGTTCTGCTGGGGGCTGCTTCTCCCTCTGTGTTCCCTCTCTCACTCTGTCTTTGTCAAATAAATAAAATCTTTTTTAAAAAAATAGAAAACGAACAAAAACTTGAGAAACATTTTGATAAGAGCATTGACGAGTTTTCTCGTGCCCTGGTGACAGACCCCAGCTTAGAGTGCTGAGGAGTCGACGACATGAGTGGCGAGTGGCCGTTGTGCCGCGCGTGCACTCCTCTGTGGCCGAGGCGCGCCCACCCTCCCAAGCTTCTCTCCGAGTGGTTTGGAGCCTGCTGGGCCGCGGAGTGGCAGAGGTCCCGCGCCCTTTGTTCTGGGCCTGCCTCTGGAAAAACAGTTGGCTGCTCTTCTTCTTCCTGCCTTTATCCAACCGAACCCCGTGCCCTTCTGTGGCTTGACCTCATGTATTTATTCCTTTTGTAACCACTCTGTCTACCAAGTGCCCCTAGAGTTCCAAGCACGTGTGGAACTCACACGCTTGAAGCATGTGTCCATAACGTGTGCTCAGATGCCAATGGGTTGGAAAACCCACGTGTGCCTGACTCTAGGTGCAGCCTCTCCTGTTGAGGTCTTCCTGCGAGGCTCTCCCTCTCCTCCGCCCACCCATAGATGTCCGTTCTCTTCCTTCTGCCCCCTGAGGTCTTGTTTCCCTCAAGGCAGGCTGAGGCGGTAAAGCGAAGACTGGACTGGGCGTCAGAAGGCTTGGTCGCTCCAGGCAGCCGCAGAAGTTACGTCCTGGCTTGGGGCAGATACGCTCTGGTGAAAGTCTAGAGTAAAGATAATTGGTAAAGTATAGAGCTACGGAGGCCTGGCTGGTCCAGTCAGCTCCCTGTACAGAGGAACCCGTCACCGCCCCTAGCCTACCCTGACCTCGGCCCCGCGGGCTCTGGAGCCCTGTGTTCACCGTCTGCAGTGCTGGGGGGAAGCTCAGACTGTTTGTTCGTCTGACCCCAGGACAGCAGTGGCTTCCCTGGGATCCAGCTGCCTGGGCTGTTTTGGAGGCGGTGACCTCTAATTTTTAGTAAGCTGCCTCATTGGAGGCCTTGTGCAACTTAACCAGCTCACCTTGTGCTTTGATCCTTCTGTCTGGCCTTCTCTCTTTACATGGAAAAAGTTGAAGTGCATGCCCCGCCCAGAGCAAATCTGTTTTTGCTGGAGACAGAGGCTCTCGCTGTGAAAACCCTGCCCCTCCCATGGCCCCTGTTGTCTCTTAAGTAGTTTCCAGTAGGCTGTCAGCATTGATGCTGGTTCCTTCCTGATAGGGTCCCTTGTGGTGAATGAGTGTCTCGCTCTCTTATCTGCTGTATCAGGACATCACGGGAGCAAAAAGAGTATTGAAAAAGATGGAAGCATAATTCTCTGCAGGAAAACAGATTGGTTTCAAATATGCTCTCCGTACATCCTGCCTCAGACAATGGCCCTTTGCACATGATTTCCCTGACTTCTGATGCCCTCATTTTATTTTAAGCTGGAGTAATCAAATCTTTGAGTAAAGCTTCTTTGTTTCTTTTTAGCAACAGGACATCTCATAGAACATGAGGTAGGGTGTTTTCTTGGGAACAATCATCATTTAACTTTTCCCCAAACAGAAGGAACATTTTATGACTTTAGCCGCTACGGGGTTAGTGTGTAAAATACATTCAAAACCTGAGGGAGGGGTCTCATCCTGCTACCCCCAACACCATCTGCAGTTGAGGGCCGACATTTCAGAGACAATTGAGGTCATCTAGTCAGTGACCCCGGCATCTCAGCTCACCCCAAATTTAGAAATCCTGGAACTAAAATTAACTCAAGGCATTTAATTAGCTTCACAGGGGAGGTGGGTTGAGCCTGTGTGGTGCTGGGGAGGGATACTGGACCTGTGGGGTTGGGAGGACCGTTTAGGGCAAGGAGGATTTCACTGGCAGTGAGATTGGCAGCCCTTTGGACACTTCTAGCCATGCGACCCATCCTGATTGCTTACCAGACAGCCTGTTGGCCGGCCCAGCACTGTGTGGGCGCCAAGTTCTCAAGCAAGACCAGGGCCCCACGCCTGGTTCGACTCCTTCCTAACTTGCACAGCTCTCTCAGCTTTTCAGGGGGTCTGAGCCGCCACCTCCTCACACTGATGCTGGGATCCTACCTACCTTGTATGGTTTTTGTGAGGAGTAAATTTGAAAAGAATCCTGTGACCCAAGCACTGCTTCCTTGCTGGGGCGTGCTGGGGTGCCTGCTCCGTCATGGAGACTAGGACCTGCCACTTCTTGTGCCAACCTTCTGGAAGAATAAATGTCAGCTGATACCTGTAGGCTAGTAGACCTAGCACCCTGAGTGGGGCGTCTTTGTTCTCTGACTCTGTTCTAAGGGGCACTTTCTAGAAAGCGACTCTCTGGCCATTCCATTTGGTACCTTGTTTTGTGATGACTGCCCTGACCAGCACTCCGTTATTAGACCCATGAGCTGGACACTCAGGGCTTTAACTTTTCTGGCAGAAAGGAGGCATCTTGCTGTTTCCTCACTTGTTCAGTCATTTGGTGATCTCTAAGCATCTACTACGTTTCTGCTAGTGAGCTAGGAAACTGGAGGAGCCCTCCTCCTGACAGGGGAGTTCTAGGCCTTGCTAGGGGTGGACACATGGACACCTAAGGAGGGAAATACTGCACTTGCACACAGGTACCAGGTGAGGGGCAGAGAGGGAGGAGAGCTGGAGGCAGCTGGGGTGGGGTTCCCACCAGGGGCAGGGTGTGAATTGGACCTGGAGAGAGGTGTATGTGGGAGCACGACTGGTCCTCCAAAGAGGTAGGAGCGTTCAGATCCATGGAGCACAGCAAACACACTGGCCTGCTGGGGGGAGCCTCGGGGTCACGCAGTCTCTGTGGGGGGAGGGCAAGGTGGAAACTCCTTTCTGCCCCTGCTGTCCACATCCTGGACGTTCTGTGTTTAGCCATCTGGGGAGTGTGTGAGCGCATGTATGTACACGTGATTCTCCCACCTTCTCTTCTCCAGACCACCTTATCCTGGAAGAGAACCTGGTTATACTTCTGTAGAGAGGACCCTGTCCAAAGCCCCACGTCTAGGGAGTGGTCTACTAAAACCCTCAGGAATAGGAATGAGGTTAAACACATGAATTGAGGTCAAGGTGGCAGGTTTGGTTGTCATAAAAATCTTCCTGTGGCAAACATAACATTTTTTTTTATTTTCTCTTTGGCATGGGCTGCGTGAGTTCTCATAAATTCTGTTACTTGGAGATACCAGAATAGCGGAGGCCAGCATGCCCAGACACCCAGGAATGAGGCCTATGAGAGGCCACAGAGGGGTGGGTGAGCAGAGACTTTCGCCTCCAGGCCCTGGTGCAGCAACCTGCTAATTGTGTAACTTCAAGTAAAAACAGTTCTTTTTGGTAACCGTTTTATTGAGATATAATTCATATACCATGTAATTCAGGCATTGAGAGCAACCAGTTCAGTGGTGTTTAGTGTATTTGACAGAGTTGTGCAACCATCAACACAGCCAGTTCTGGAACATTGAATCATCATTCAAAGAGAAACACTGTACCCATAGCCGTCATTCCCCACTTGCCTCCCACGTCCCCTGGCTCTGGACAGCTTTGTGCTCTATGGAGTTGCCTGTTCTGGACGTTTCCTATAAATGGAATCCTACAATATATGGCCCTTGGTGTCTGCTTCTTTCAGTCAGCACGATGTTTCAGGGCTCATCTGTGTTGTAGCAGGGGTCAGAATGTCATTCCCTTTTAAGGCTGAATAATAGTCTATCGTGGATGTACCACATTTTGTGTGTCCATTTATCTGTTGGTGCACATCTGGGTTTCCGCTTTTTGGCTGTTACGAATGATGCTGCTGCCAAGACCATGTACAGTTTTAGTCAAGGGCACAGTTTTCTTGGATATGTATCTGGGACTGGAACTGTTGGGTCAGATGGCAACTCCATGTATAAGCTTTTGAGGAACCGCCAGACCGTTTTCCACGGTGGTTGCGCCGTTTCACATTCTGACCAGCAGCATAGGAAGGGTCTGATTTCTCCACGACTTCCCATGCATTGTCCATCTTCTTTATATCCATCCCAATAGGGGTGAGGCAGCATCTCATTGTGGTTTTGCTTTTCATTTCCTCGATGGCCGAGCCAATTTCTTAATCTCTCTGAATGTGTTTTCTTGTAGGTCTAGGACGATGATGAAGAATGTGTATTTTATTTGTCGGATTTTTTTTTTAAGATTTTATTTAGGCAGACGCTTAAAGGCTGAGCCACCCAGGTGTCCCAGATTTGTCGGATATTCTTATAGCACCTAGATAGCACGTTGTTCTTAAGTGCTCTGTACACGTTCGCTTGTCGAACTCTCATGACAGCCTTTGTGAATTAGGCACTGTTTTTACCTCTGTGTTATAGACGAGAAAAGCTAAGGCCTAGAGAGCTTGAGTACCCTGCCTGAGGTCGCACTACTCTGCAGGCATGTGAACACCGATGTCACCCAAGCCCAGCATTTCGTGGCGTGCTAGCGGTGGTTTCCCGGCCGCACGTGGTGGAATGGCCACGTTGATCCCGCTCGGGCCACACGTCCATGGGCTTTGCTGCACTGAGCCTCTGGCTGGATGAGCTGGCTGATGGTGAATTAGCAGAACTTATTTTTCCTCTCCTGATAGTTCCATCTGTGTCCCCGGGAGAGGAGATGTACCATGGAGGATGGGCACAAGTTGTTCTCTGCCCATTGCGTGGCTGTATCTTTCGTCCTTCCTTCCTGCTGAGCAGTCCAAGGCTGCGGTCAGATCTGAGTGGGAAGCCACGAAGGCGGAACTACTTCTCCATCCTTCCTTTGTCCCCATCACTTTCCTCCCCTGGCTGCTGGCAGAGTATCACAGGGACAGAGGCCCAGTTGTTTTCTTTCAGCTGTGTCTTCTCTGAGCCTCTCCCTCCGAGGTCACCCCCTAGGGCTTGGTGAGCAGACCCTTGCAGGGCCAGGCAGCTTGCTCCAGGGAGCTGCCCCCTCCATTCGGAATGGGGGCTGGCCCGTCCAATCTTGCTTTCCATCTGTCCCCCAAAAGAGAACTTGATGCCCAGTGGCCTGGGCCACGAGCTCTGTTCTTAAGCCCCCATTCTGTTATTTCCCTGAGACAGTCTGTTCTAGGGCACTCAGTAAGGTTTTCTGTCTCCATAGAAGCTTGCTCTCTTGGAGTTCTTACTGGTTTGGGGAGTGGTTGGCAGATGCTAGAGCTGAGAGGGGCCTTGTTGCTTTCAAATCCATCTGTGGAACAGTCCCAAATTCCCACCATGTGTGTTTTGTTTTTTCCTATATTTCCTCTTGTATCATGGTTTCCCACCTTAGGGTTACATAAGCCTCACACAAAAACCTAGAAATAGACTTTTGTTGTTCATCCTTAAGTGGACACTAATCTCATTCAGTGTAACCTGAGATGGGCCTCACTTTCCCTCCGTGTCAGGGAGCGCTGTCTTCTGCTCACAGTGCGGGTTTGCCTGCCCTTGTGGTCGGAGGGAGCAGAGCGAGGGCCGGATGGTGCTGTCAGACCGTTTTCACCTGCAGGCTCCAGGCCAGCTCTGCAGGGGCCTCTGCCACCATTCCGTGGCCAGCCATGTCCCGAGTCCCAGGGTTGCCCAGGGCAGATGTATTTTGGCAGTGTTGCTCTTAAAACTATGTGGGAACCCCCCTACCCCGTGCTGCTCTTACTGGGGCAGGACTGCTCTGGCCTTCTGAGGCTCCAGGGATGAGAAAGCACATGTCTCCAGGGCCAGATGGCAGATTTTGCCTCCAAGTCGCATCCAGTGAGGCAGAAGGGGGAGGGTCCGTTACTTGGCGGTGGCAGTTCTCTTGGAGGCCCTGGCACAAAAGAGGCTGTTTCGGACCATCGGAAGCACTGTAAGGAAGAGATGCTTTCAAGCCAGGCCTTGTTCCTCTGGAAACCGTGCAGCTCTTCAGAGGGGGCCGTGGTCTGTGACCTGGGCAGGGCCTTTTTAATCCACTTTAGGTTTTCTGTTTTTGGTTTTGGTCTTGGTTTGTTTTACACTTTAATTTTTTAAATGACAGTTCCTGCACCGTATAGGACATAGGACATCTTCCACCCAAAGGGAGGCCTTTAATAAACCTTTTATTGAAGTAAACCATACATACAGAAAAGCCTACACATCACTAGGTACAGCTGGATGAGTTCTCACAAACGAAGCATACCTATGTAGCCAGCACCTAAATCAGGAAGTGCAACATTTCCAGGTGGGTTGGGGGAGCTCCTTCAGGGTGAGTATCTATGGGGCGCTGTCCTGGGCCGTTGTGTCCCTTCAACCCTGCTGACACAGCAGAGGTACTCAGTAGTTATTAGTCCGTTGAATGGTTGATGAGTGAAAGGAAATATGATTCCCATGCTGAGGGTCTTTCCCAGCAAGCCTGTGGTCGTTTCTGGACATTTCTGCCTCTGCCCAGAGGACTTGATGGTGGCAGGCAGCGATGAGAAGCACAGAGCCTGGTGTGAGAAAGCCTGTGGTGTCAAAAGAGTTGAGATTGACTGTTCCTGAGAGAGGGGCTGTTTCTCCAAGAACACTTCTAGAGACCACTCTCCCAGATAACCCTCCTCCTGCCCACCCACAGGCTTCACAGGGCCCGGACAGGGCCCATCACAGGATCGCTGTTGGTCCAGGATTCGTCCTCCTGAGTTTCTCAGTGCCTCTGACCTGTTGAAGGCTCTGGCCAGGCCAATTGGACAGACTCCAGGTGGAGAGCTGGTTCATGGGGAGACACGTCAGCCCCTGTTATAAGGAAGACCTTTGTTTATCTCAGAGGCTGGGTTTTCATTAGGGTTGATGATAGTGAAAAAAAGACCCCATGTGTGCATAAAATTTCCTGCTAAGCCTCTATAACCAACCAATCTGTAAGTTTTCTCAGCCTTGGAAGAGCAGGTTGGGAATGGCACATTTTAAAGATGGGTCTTAAAACATTACTGTGTCAGTGCAGAGTCCCAGGAAGTGGGGATTTCTTTTTTTTTTTTTTTCTTAAAGATTTTATTTATTTATTTGAGAGAGAGAGAATGAGAGACAGAGAGCACGAGAGGGAAGAGGGCAGAGGGAGAAGCAGACCCCCTGCTGAGCAGGGAGCCCGAAGTGGGACTCGATCCCGGGACTCCAGGATCATGACCTGAGCCTAAGGCAGTCGCTTAACCAACTGAGCCACCCAGGCACCCCCTGAGGTTGGTTGGAAATTGCCAGTAGGAAAGAGGCAAGAGAGAGCATCCAGAATAAGGACTTCTTTGTCAATGTGAGCCTTCGTGTAGTGCTTGCAGAGGATCTCATCCTCATAAATCCCTTCACTGGGGGTGATGCCATCTTTGAAAGCAGGGAATAAGCTGAAGAGAAACTTGACGTCAAGCCCCCTCCTCTCTGAAGGCTTTCCATCTTCCACACATTTACTTATTTCTTTGCTCCTGCTTCTGCGATTTGAAGTTTAACCAGAAGGCTGTCAGGTTTTGATGTCCTCCAGGCTCCCTACCCCAAGAGGGAGGGTGTTGCTGCTTGTGGGTTTTTTCTGTGAATTGAAGAGAAGCATGTGGGTCTGGGAAGAAGAGGGTGCTCCTTCCAGGTGGCTCAACCTCCTCCCAGTGATGGCGGAACCCGGACAGGACTGGACCCTGTTCACGTTGCTCCTGACTCCATGGCATTTGGGCACAGAGCCTGTCCTTAGAGAAATTAATGGGCTGTCAGTCCCAGGCCAGTTTCCCTCTCCACATGTGTAGCAGGTGCACCCTGAGTCCGGTGCTGCTGTTGCCAGTGGATACCCGGGTCTGATCACAGAGCAGGCTTCCTCTGCAATTTGTCCTGGGCATCCTGCGGGAAGCCTGGAGTCCGGTGTCCCAGGCAGGGAAGGGAAGGCATGGAGGGCCGTGGCTCTGGCCTAGCCTGTATTCTGGTGGACTCGGTGCATAGGCCCCAGGACCAGAAGACCTGAGGGTCTTCTGCCAGAGGCCTCTTGTGACCACTCCCCTCCCCTTTTCCCCTGATGTTCCAAAACCTGGACAGCTAGGGAAGCCCAGTGGTTCCGGATATGTTGCAAGCTTGAGTGTCTCTGTCTCTAGCACATTTGTATTCTTGAAATAAATCTGAGCATTTCTCCCCAAAGGGCGATTTAAAGTCTGGGCTTCCAGTTTGAGTGGGTCTTGTTAAGCTGAGCCCTCTGGTGGCCCCAGGCCTGTTTGCCGCCGAGGCTCGGCCTCAGGGTTGATGGGAAGGGGTGTACGTGTGTGTGTACTCCGCTTGTGTGTGCTCTGCGGTTCAGCACATTGCCAGCGTGGGCAGCGAGCTCCCCTGCATGCGCTGTGCTCCAGCCGATGCTTGGCACTGAGCAGAGGCCAAGGAGCTGGCAGGCAAGAATTCTACCACTGAACCACCCGTGCGGAGTATGCAGAGTGGGCCCAGAGCTCAGGACAGGGGCTGTGGAAGCAGGAGTCCGCGTCCCAAATTGCTGGGTCTTCAGGGCACCTCTTCCTGGGGCCAGGGCTTTTCGGGGCTTTGCCCCCTGTCATCACACAGAAATGCTGTGGCCCTGGTTGCCTCCCCTCCCGCCCCCCCCCATCTTCACAGGTGGCATGGTCGCCTAGCATGGCCTCCATTTTCCCAGGGGTCTCACCGTGTCACTGGAGGGGAAACTGCCGTTCTCCCCCGCTGGCCCTTTCCCCTCAGGATGCCTGATCGTGGCTGGCAGGGTTTTGGTGGGGGCGTGCAGTCCATAGCACCGGGTGCTGGGCCCCTTATAAAATCACATCTCCAGTGGTATCCACTCTCCCTCCGTACCCTCTCTGTCCCCACCTCCCCCGTCTACCAGCAAGCTCTTCCCAGCTGTGTTTTGTCTCTGCTCTCCCTCTCTGTCTTTGCTTTCATCGGGTCCTCTTTGGCCCAGCCAAAGCTGTGAGTGACTTAATCCAGCTGGATGGCCGCCCTGGGCCAGCCAGCCAGCTGCAGAGTGAGCCTGCTGCGGCATCACAGAGATCAGGGTCTCCCCTTGAGGCAGTTGTTCCCGACTCTGCGTGGACATTAGAAGCATTAGGGGACTTTTTAATAATTCTGATGCCCAAGCCCACCTCCCCCCTCCAAAAAAAGTTTAAATCTGAGTCTCTGGGCATGGAGTGTCTATTTAAAAATCTTCCCAGGTGATTCCATGATTCAGCCAAAATGGAGAATCGCTGCTGTAAGCTCTGAAACCTTGCATTTTAAAACTGCTTGCCTTCTTTCTAGCCTTTCTGGTGAGGCCCTGGTCCCGTAGAGCCTCTTCTCCCTGCTCCGGGCCGCGGACCGAGGGTGAGTGGGAGGCTGCTGCGGACGGGCTTTGGAGGATGTCACAGCTCCCGGCAGCCGAGTGACTTTCAGGGTTGCCAGAGCGAAGAGCAGCTTTTCTTCCCGGGATCTACCTGGCAGGCCCTTAGGTGGGAAAGCAGCTCAACTGTGTGGAGCAGCAGCGCGCCCTTCCTCCCGAGCTAAGGCAGATTCGAAGGCTGGGAGCTGGGGTGTGGGAATCTCCATGTAAGGCCACCGTTGCTCCGCCGGCCTGCCTGTGTGGCAGCCTCCGCCTCCTTCCCCGCGTGGCTCCCTCCCCCTGCCCCGGTCCGGAGAGACCGCTCGCACAGGCCTGAAGGGCCGCTGCTGCCAGGGGGTGCCTTGAGCCCCCCTCATTCCCTTTTGTCCTCAGTCTTCTCCTTTCTCTCCTAATCTAACATGTCCTGGGAGAGGGCGCTCAAAAACTCATACAGCAGGTATAACATATTCTCCTAGTGTCTGCTCTACTACTCACTGCTGAACTCGTGGGTGTACGGGGAACTCGGACAGGCTCTCTTTCCCTGGGCCTTCGCCGGAAGAGATGGCAGGCAGTGGTGTGAAAAAGAGGTGTGCCCCTCCGGAAATGAGCGGAGCGTGCAAGACTACAGGCAGAAAGGACTGCACGTGAGCACTGTGCTCTGGTGGATAGCGTTCTTTTTTGTGGGGGACTGGTTAACACTTCTGGGACTACTGTGCACGTGTACCGCGACTGGACAGTTAAGTAATCGGATGGCAGACAGTGGGGCCGCTGTTGGAGTGGGTGCTTCCAGGCAAACAAGGGGAGAGGCTAGCACGATCCATGTGGTGCTGGATTAGAGTCAGAGCTATCAGTATGTTTAGTTAAATAGAGTTATATAAGGAGAGACAGTGAGAGAGCGGGGTGGATGTAGGTGGGTGGACAGACGGATTCTGTGCACCTCCGTTTCTGTGCTGTCAGCTGAGAAGGCCTGGGGGCAGCAACACCTCAGCAGCGGTGAGCATACCTGGCACCGGGTCTTGGCTCTAAGTACATTCTCGAAGCTCCTCAGCAGGGCTCCGTGGAGAAGTGGCCAGCTGTAGGACCGGGGCCGGAAATGCACAGGCTGGGTCTGGAGCACCTTGTAGTGTCAGACATTAAGGGAGGACTTGGAGAATGGGCTTGTGCACACACCGACGGGATCTGTCAGAGAGGCACAGGAGCCGACTGAGGAGGCCCTCCTCAGTGACTGGCGCTACAACAACAGACAGAATTCAAGCAACAAAATACATACTGCAGGGTTGGATTAAAATCAAGGTATAAAATAAATATCCACAAGTCCATATAAGTAAATGATTGAATGAAGAAATAAACAAGTGAGGAAGACAGAAAATCTCCTTGCAGGAGAATTCCGAATAACTCCCCGCTCAGGGAGGTGGAGCTAAGTCCCCACTCCTCATGCGTGGGCTGCTCGCTCCTAAGGCAGGGGAAGCAGTAACTTTAGAGTGCAGAAGGTAACTAACACACACAAGCTCAGCCAGCTGTTCACGGTCAACATCAGCAGTGCGAAGTCCTGTGCCCTGGATAGGACTGAAGAGAAGGGGGCTTTACCTCTCTGTGGTCTTCTTCCCCCAAATCCCAAGCCCCAGGCGAACCATGAGAAAAATGCCAAATTCCAATGGAGAGATACTTTACAAAATATGTGGCCAGTCAGTGTTACCACGAATAAGGCAAGTCTGAGAAAGTGTCACAGCCAAGAGGAGCCTAAGGTGACATGACGACTACATGTAATGTGGGGTCCTGGAACAGAGTAAGTATGTTAGGAAGAGACTAAAGAAATCGGAATAAAGTAGGGACTTCAGTTAATCATGGATCACTATTGATTAATTAATTATAATAAATGTACCACACTGGTGTGAGGTGCTAATAATAGGGTAAAATGGGTGAAGGGTATGTGGGAACTCTCTGCACTAGCTTCACAACTTTTCTGTAAATCTAAGTCTATCCTGAAATAAAAGTTTATTTAGAAATGAAGTATCATAGAGGGGCACCTGGGTGGCTCAGTCAGTTAAGCATCTGACTCTTGATTTCATCTCAGGTTGTGATCTCAGGGTCATGAGATCAAGCCCCGAGTTAGGCTCCACGCTCAGCAGGGAGTTTGCTTGGGATTCTCTCATCCCCTCTCCCTCTCTCTAATAAATAAATAAGTCAAATAAAAAAGAACTACCATAGAAACTTGGAGAAAGAGGAAGTCGCTCTAGATGGGGAAGCCAGGAACCGCTGTGAAACGAAGTGCCAGCGGAGTTGCCCTTGAAGGAAGGGAAGACCCACCCCCTGCCAGGGAGCCCAGGCAGGTGTGCAGCCCAGGACAAGTGGGGCTGGCATGGTGGGAGCGAAGTTAGCAAGTGGGTGCACTCGGGTCACGACTGCAGCGTTGCCAAGGGCTTCCCTCCATCTCCCTGTGCCCTGGGCGCCTCGCCGCTGTGACCTGTTTATCCAGGAGCCTCTGTTTCCTACCTCTATAGTGGGAGGCCTGCTGGCGGTGGCGATGGGTGATGCTGGGGAGCGAGTGACCATGGAGGCCTGGCATCCTTCTCAGGACTAGCTGTGCTCTAGTTATAAGACTGTTTTAGAATCTTCTATCTGATTAAACCAAGGCAGCAGGACCAACACGGGGGAACCGAGGGTTGAATCCTCCATCAGCAGTTCCCTCGGCACGAGGAGGGAGGACTGGCAGCCTTGTCAGCTTCCCGCTTCCCCATCGTGTCCCAGGCTTGCTGTGCGGTCAGACCTACGCTCCGGTCCCCTGCTGTTGGGCTTACCCCCGACCCCTTCCCTGCGCCTCACTCCCTTATTTCTGCTCCCCTGCCTGGGGATGACCTTGCCCACCTGCTCTTCTCAAAATGACCCCCTGCCCCAGACTCCTCCGTGCTTGCTCCTGCTTCATTTTCCGTTCTGGCCCTTAACCGCTACCTGATGCTTTATTTCTGTTACCTGACTTCAGTGTGGAAGGTCAGCCTCATGAGGCCAGAGATTCTGTCGGCTTTGTTCAATACTGTGTTCCCAGGGCTTCCAGTGGGTGCCCAGCACGTAGTCAGTGCTCCATAGAGATCTACTAAATGGATGGACGTGTTGGTAGTAGCTGCTTTGCTTTTCTGAGTGTTTTTTATTTATCCACAGTGGAGATGGTGCCAGCCTCAGATTTACAGGGACAAAGTGTTCATGTACTGAAGGAGCCTTAGTCAGTGCCTTTCCTCATCTCCAGCTGAACTCTGTGTCTGCTCCTGCCCCCTGAGCCTAGCGCTTCCCGGACACGTCTGATCCTGGTGCCACAAGAAGCTTTTAAGACATTGGCCTCCTTTTTCCTGGCCTGTTCCTGGCCTCCTTATGCCATGCTTCCTCCAGCCTGTGTTCATGCCTTTATTTTGCTCTGATCTCTGTGTAGCAGGTGCCACGTATTACTCATCACTGTCCCCGGGGCCTGGGGTCCAGTGCATGTTTGTTGAACTACTGATTTTGGAGACCACGGCCCTATCCTGTATCCCCAGCCCTTCCTCAGTCATCCCTCATTCTCTAAGTTGAACAGCCCTGGCTCCTTCAGTCGGCTCCTGTAGGCCTCCCTCTGTTTGGGATCCTTCTCTCCAGTGCCTGTCTCTCCTGTGAACCAAGTTCTGGGATGTTTCTGGCCTTAAGTCCCGACTTGTGGGAGCCCCGTCCTCAAGCCACCTTCTCTGTGCTCCTTCCTCTGGAGGAAGATGGCCTCCCTGGACTGGGGCTGGGGCTGCCTGGAGAAGCATTTCAGAGCAGCTGAGGGGGAGCAAGGGGGGACTGAGCGGCCTGCTGGGGCTGTGTGTCAGCTGCCAAATCCTATGCCGCCCCCACCCACAAGGGAGGACCTGGGCATTTCTCTGTTGGCACCAGCACTAGCTCCTTTGGCTCCAGGGGGCCTCCAGGTGGCCCTGGGCTTCACGGGGCTGAGGTCAGCTCTGCCCAGCTGCCTGTGTGCCCTTGGGCCGTCTGACCCCTCAGGGCCCTGCTTTGTCACCTGCTGGTTACCTGATGTGTCAGGCCTTCGACTCTGGTAGACATGATCTTTTCGCAGAAGCAAGCTCTTTCTGTTGAGAAGTGACATGACTGTTGAGAAGGACTGTCCCGGCTTCCATCTCCATTGCATCCGAGAGGAGGAAAGCTGAGTTCAAGTCCTTTTCTAGGTTGCCACCCCCCTTTGGCCTCCCTCATTCCTCAGACTTTGCCCCGCCGGTGCTCCTGCTCTGCCCTTCACCCCTGGACTCAACCTCTTCCCTTTCCTGCCACACCCCTGCTCCGGCCAGGTTGTCCTCTCAGCCAGCCCGTAGTGGTCTCCCAGAGACCCCTCCTGCTCCCACAGTCTAAACAGCCTGCTTTCTCTCTGCCTCTGCAGCTCCACTTGCCTTTTTGTCCTGGCTGCCCGAGTCCCATCACTTGCGGCATTAGCCCAGGAGGTTCTGTTTTCTATGGAGGCAGGGAAATAGAAAAAAGGTAGTTGGAATATAAGCAAAGCACAAAAAAAAGAAGAAAGAAAGAAAGAAAAATATAGTTCTTTAGTACCCGTACTAGCCCTGAGTCACTGAGGCCTAAATCCTAACTGTCATCCCTGGCTGCTCTTTTTTCTTAGCCTCAGACTTGAGTCCTTTTGGCTCTGTCTTTTCAACATACCCCAGAGTCAGTCACTCTGCACCCCACATGCCATCAGCATTCCAGTCTGGGCCATCATTTCCTCTGCCTGCCTCACTTGTCTGGGGTCAGAGGATTCTTGTGAACTGTAGCCATGCCGCCTGCCCTGGCACACCTCCAGAGCAGATCATGTCCTCCAGGCCCGGCTGGCTGTGGCCTCCTTGGACCCCCTTTGTTCCAGTCCCACAGCAGGCCGGGCCCCAGCTCATCCCTGCCTCAGGGCCTTAGCATTTACTTTCTCCTTCCCTCCACCTTGCTCAGCCCCGCTGCGTGCCCAGCCCCTGGCATTCCCTAGCCCCCTGCTTGCTTCCCTGTCCTTCTAGTCACTGATTTGACTACCGGAAATGGGGTCATTCTTTGTTTTCTTCTTATTTACCTTTATTGCCACAAGAATAAAGTGAGCTTCCCCAAGGTGGCGCTTTGTCCTTTTCTCACCTTCCCCCAGCACCAACCAAGGACAGAGCCTGGCATAAAGTAGGTGCTCAGTAAAAACCTGTTGTCTATACCTAAACATGTGTAGCAAGTTCTAAGGTGATTACATGGACTTATAGGCAGGGCCTTGAAGACTCCTTTCACTATCAGTAGATGGGATTGTAAGTGTAAAGTAGAACTAGGGTCAGGGGCCTGAGAACTTCGGCAGGGGCCACAGGCCCACAGGCCCAGGTGTGAGTCAGGAGTCCTCTAGGTTGGCTCCCAAAGACTATATGACCTCCCAGGAGAAGAGGCCGAGACAAAGCACATTTGCACAGGCAGGCGGAGAACTGGGAAGGAGGAGGGGGCAGAGGTGCCAGGTGGAAACCAAGAAAGGCAAACTATAAAGGCGGGGTTTAGTGGCTCTGTTGGTGGGGGAAGGAGATTGACTTCAAGGGCCGGAGCTCAGGAAGTAAGCTTGCTGGCTCTGGGGCAAACTAGGCCAATGTGCTAAACCATACTAGTCCTGTTCAAGTCAGAAGGCTCATACCTGTAACAGATGCTCATTTGTACATAGTTTGTACCTTAGGTCACCACACCTTCCAGGAAAATAGTTCTTATGTTGTCCAGGTCCAGCTGTGGTATGAAGTATTGATACCCTATAGGAGAGAAGAGTGGCAGGATTCTGGGGGGAGAGGTAGGAATAGGAAGCTGGAGGGTGGGAGGGTTAAGATCTGTGCGCACTGAGGCCTCTGTTCTGTGCTGGGGAGGACCTCATGCAAGGCCACTGTAAGCTGGGCTAGACTTGGCCAGCTAGAATGATCTCTAGAATGATCACTTCCACACAGGAGCGTGTCAGCCTACATGAGGCATTTCTTTCTGCCTGCCACCCTGTTTCTACTGTTCGTGATGCCGTTCTTCCCAGCATGGGAATCCAAGTTGGCTTGGACGGTTGGTTGGTTCTTTGTGAGTGTGTATGTGTGCGTGTGTGTGTGTTCAGATACATACATAACACAACACTATTCCTAACTATTTGTCATCGTCCAGTTCATGACATCAAGTACATTCACATGGTTGTACAACCATCACCACCACCACCCATCTCCAGAACTTTTTTATCTTCCGAAACTGAAACTCCATAGCAGTTAAACAATAATGTTTGTCCTTTTCTGTCTGGTGTATTTCACTTAACGTAATGTTTTTCAGTTCATCCATGTTATAGCATGTATCTGAACTTCAGTTCTTTTTACGGCTGAATACTATTCTCTTGTATGTGTATGCCACATTTTGTTTATCTGTTCATGCATCAGTGGACACTTGGGTTGTTTCTGCCTTTTTGCTGTTGTGAATAATGCTAAAATGAGCATGGATGTACAAATATCTGCTCGAACCCCCTGCTTTCAGTTCTTCTGGGTATATATCTAGAAGTGGAATTGCTAGATGATATGGTAGTTCTGTGCTTAATTTTTCAAGGACCTGCCAAACTGTTTCCCTCAGTGGCTATACCATTTTAATCTTCCCACTAGCAGTGCACAGGGTTTCAGTTTCCCCTCATCCTTGCCAACATTTGTCATTTTCTTTCTTTCTTTAATTAAAGCCATCCCAGTAGGTATGAAGTCGTATCTCTTTGTGGTTTTAGTTTGCATTTCCCTAATAACTGATGATGTGTCGAACATTTCTTCATGTGCTTATCGGCTATTTGTTTATCTTCTTTAGAGAAATGTCTATCCAAGTCTTTAGTCCATTTATTGTTTCTTTGCCATTGAGTTTTAGGAGTTCTTTATATATTCTTCACATTAATTCTTTATCAGATCGTGGTTTGCAACTGTTTTCTCCCATTCTGCGGGTTGCCGTTTCACTCTTGTGGTAGTGTTCTTCAACACACAAAAGTTGTGTTTTTTTTTAAGATTTTATTTATTTATTTGACACAGAGAGAGAGCATGAGCAGGGGGAGAGGGAGAGGGAGAGGCAGGCTCCCCGCCGAGCAGGGACCCAGACACGGGGCTCCATCCCAGGGCCCCTGGGATCATGACCTGAGCTGAAGGCAGACACCTAACCGACTGAGCCACCCAGGTGTCCCTCGACACACAAAAGTTTTGAATATTGATGAAGTCTAGCTTATTCTTTCTTTTGTTGCCTGTGCTTTTGGTGTCATAGCCAAGAAATCATTGTCAAATCCAATGTTACAAAGCTGTTGGCCTTGTCTTCTTCTAAGAGTTGTGTATTTTTTGCTCTTACATTTACAAAATTTTGGTCTTTGATTCAGTGTAATTGTCACGTATGGTGTAGTAGGCACTTGGTTCTGGTGGAATCCTGCTGCCGTGCTGATCGGGTGGGTAAGGAAGATAAAGGTATTCTTCCTGTGTCCCCTTGCCCCCAGTCTTAGGAGCAAGGTGAGCCTTGGTCGAGTGGTGATGGCTTCCCAAGGAAAGCCGAGGGCCCTCGACTGCTTGCTGCGCAGCCAGCAGCCAAGCCACTGGGCCAGTCTGGCACAGCAGGTACGAGAAGGAACTTCCTGGCATTGGCAGCAAGTGAAAAAGGTCCTTGTTGTAGTCTTTTCTCCCTTAAAAAAATAAGTTTAGCCAACCCTAACAAGGCCCCACAAAGGCAGGGAGGTTGGCTGACTGACAAAGCCTCGAGTGGGTCATTTGCACAGCCACCCCTGCACATACTGTGCTGGGCTAAGCAACCCCTCTCCTCTTCTGCCGCTCCCAGGCTACAGCTCCAGTGTAGCTCCCGGTGCTGCTTGGGATTAGCAAATGCTCCCTCATTTGTGGGCCCCTTTCTGCTGAAACCATGGAAGCCCTGAATGCCTCCGAAAGCTCACCCCGCCCCTGGATGGGGCCAGAGCCGAATCTTGAAAAGGGGACTCCGAGGTAATAACTGCTCAGCCATGCCGTCTGTGCGGACGCATGTCAGAGCCTGGTAGGTTGGATGTTAGCTCTGCGGGGCTGGTTGGCGCTAGCCGCTGCGCTCGAGGTCATGTGTTGAGGTAGGTTAGGATTTGGAAAGCTGGGCTCTAGTCCTTGTGCCTGTCTGGGCCTTGGCTTCCACGTCTGAAATGCGGGGCAGGGGACTGGCCTCAAGCACCTTCCAGGCCTGGGTTGGAGGCAGTAGGCTGTGCGTGTTCTTCCTGCAGGAGCCTGAGTAGAGCCACACAGGTCTCTCGAAGGGCCTCCCCTGTCGGCCACCACATCTTGATTATTTCTGTACCTGTGCAGTGTTGTGTTTTGTTTGTAAGCATACAAGTAATTGCCTTTTACTGTAGTTGCAGGATTGTCCAGGCATCACCACAGTCTAATTTAGAACATTCCCCTTCCTCCACCCCAGCCAAAGGAACCCTGTACCCCTTATGTATCACCCCTAATCAACCCCCCCCCCCCAACCACTAATCTACTTTCTGTCTCTATCCAATTACTTGTTCTGGCCATTTCCTGTGAATGGAATTATATAGTATGGCCACACCCACCTCTTGCCTTTCAACTTCATCAAATCTGCCAGTTGCAACAGTCCTGGCCCCAGGGGTGGTACTTAGAACCATGGGCCCCTGAAGGTCAGGTTCCCTTTCTGGGCCCTGCATCTCCTTCAGACCAGCTCCTGCCCCTCATGCACCTCAGACAGTGGAGGATTTGTTCCTGTCTCACCTTTGCATGAAGAGTGTCCTGCTGTCCACTTAACAAACGGGATTTCGCAAGGGTGGGTATTCCTACTTTATAAAGGAAACATTTATACTATTTATTATGTTATATATGTTATAAAATTTTTATAAATAAAGCATAATATTTATACAGTGAATTTGCAGTATAAACAGAGGGGTTGGTTCGTTTCATATATCATTCAAAAATATGTGCTAAGGCTCATTATGAAGAGTGCCAGCATATAGGCATATAGAGGAAAATCGAATTCATTTCATCGAGGACCTCACCGTCTAGCATGGAGAACAGATGGGCAGGCCCGTAAGTGGGCTCAGGGCTCCATGCAGGGCTCTTCCCTTCAGAGAGGACAGGGTGACCATCCAGGAAGTAAAGGATGTGAGGCAGACATTTCTGGCAGGAGATGGCTCTTAAGGAAGCCAGCCTGTTTATCGGTGGGTCACCTGGGCCTGTGAGGAAGGGGCTCTTGAGAGCCTCAAACACAGGGCAGAGAGCTTGGGCTTGAGACCGTGGGAGCCGCTATGGCACGGCCATGTTTCTGCTCATGAACGGTTCTGGGGCCGGTACTGGCCACCACAGGGAGGCCGGCCTAGCCCTAGGTTCTAACTGTTGAACAGTGCTGAGGAACTGCGTGCCGTGCCTGGGAGAAGAGAATCCACAGACCTGCCCACTGTGTGCCGGATGCTCCTGCCATGCCTCCCTGAGAACACTCCCAGGTTTGAGGCTCCCATTTCCAACTCGGTCTGGATCAGTGGGCAGTGGGATGACGGTAAGTTGGGCAGTAGGAGAGAAGTGGAAGCAACACTCAGACGTGGGCCTGCCTGTGCCTGGGAGCTTATGGGGAGGAAGGCTGGGCCCCAGCGCAGGTGAAGTGTCTGGTGCTCCGAAGAAGGGCAGACACCCCACTCCCACCGGCCCCGTTTCAGTGTGGTGGGAAACCAGACCCTGATCTCCCCCAGGGCCTTGAGATAGGGACCGGGAGGCACAGAGAATAAACGTGACCTGCTCTGCTGCACGTGGGTAAACCCCTCAGTTGGGCCTGTCATTTTCAAGAGCCTACTGGTAGTCCTCTTGGGCCAGCTGCTGGCCTCCAGTGTAGGCATGGAGGCGTGGCTTTTCCTCCGCTCTCAGGGAGAGGATGACCCATGATGCCTCAACTCTCTCCAGTCCAGCCAGGCCAACTTGCTTCCTTCACCCTGCTGGCCTCTTCTCTGTCTGCAGGTAGGAGACACATGTGCCTAATGCCTTCCTCCCTTTTCCTTGTGGCAAGCATTCAGAGAAAATGTATTGAATAAATTGTCTTCTTACCACCACCCACTTGCTTGGTGGGGAGTGTGTGAGTGTGAGTGTGTGTGTGTGTGTGCGTGCACGCGCACACTGACAAACAGCAGGGGAAGCAGCCTGGGTTGTGTGCCAACCCTGAGCCCTCACTTTACGTGAACAGTATCCTCTCTAGTCTCATGGCAACTCTGTGAGGTGAGGGATTTCTTTTATTGTGGTAAAATATACATAACCAAAAAACTACTGTATTAACCACTTTAAAGTGTACAATTCAGTGGCATTTAGGACATTTGTAATGTTGTGCAATCATCACCACTGTCTAGTTCCAGAACTTTCTCATCATTCCAAATGGAGATCTCATACCCATTAAGCAGTCACTCCTCATTCCGCACTTCCCCACTCGTCCCCTAGCAACCATTAATCTGCTTTCTGTATCTGTGAATTTGCCATTCTGGATATTTCATCAAAACTGAATCATACAATGTTTGTCCTTTTGTCTCTGGCTTCTTTCACTTAGTGTAATGTTTTCATCTACGTTGAAAGTGTGTGTCAGTGTTTCATTCTTATGGCTGAATACCATTCTGTTTTATGGCTAGACCATTTTGTTTATCCATGCGTCCATTTTTTAAAAAGATTTATTTATTTTAGGGAGAGAGCGCGAGGGGGTGGGCAGAGGGAGAAAGAGAAAGAATCTCAAGCAGAGTCCCCGCTGAGTGATGGAGCCCAACGCCAGGCTCTGTCCCATGACCCTGAGATCACGACCTGAGCCAAAACCAAGAGTTGGGCTCTCAACCGACTGAGCGCCATCCATGCATCCATTGATGGACATTTAGGCTGTTTCTACCTTTTGGCCATTTTGAATAGTGCTGCTATGAACATTTGTGTACAAGTTTTGTTCAAACACCTCTTTTCAGTTCTTTGGGGTGTAAACCTAGGAGCAGAATTGCTGAGTCATATGGTAACTCCATGTTTAACTTTTTGAGGAGCCTCCAGACTGTTGTCCAGAGCAGCTGCTCCATTTTGCATTTGAAGTAAAGGATATTGTTCCTCCCATTTTACTCTTGTGGAAGCTGAAGCTTAAACTTTGCAGCTTGCCCAAGGTGACTTACATGGTGATTGGCAGAGCTAGGATTCTGTTCCGAGGGTGGTGCTCTTCTTGGCTCATGGGCTCTGGAAACGTAAAGCCCAGAGGCTACATTAGATCTTTGAGCCTTTGTGGGGAAGAAGGGGCTGGGAGCGCAGTCATGTTTGGCTCCCCCGCCCTGGGGTGATGGGTCCACAGGTGACAGGTTCTCCACACTGTAGCCCCCAGCATGGCTGGCCCAGCCTCCTCCTGCGGCCAGAGCTGCAGCAGTTAGGGTTCGTGTTGGGAGTCCTAAAGGGCAGGAAGGGGTGCGGATTCACCGCTTCGTCCAGATGAGGCCATGTGAGATCACAGACACAGACCTGTGCGGCTAGCGGCTCTGGTGTAGGGGATGGGTGTGAAACTGCCCAGTAAACCACGAGGACTGTAGGATCCAAGGGAGGCTGACCACACGCCTGGGCAGGGGACTTTGCGGGCTTTGTGCCATGCAAGGAATGAGAGGAAAGAAGTTCTGCCTGGCGGGCACCTATGGCAGCTCCTCGTCCATCCCCCGTTGCCCTGAGGCTCCCGCTGAGGTTGGGGGAAGGCTTCTCTGAGCCGCCAGAGGGGCCAGCAGGGGCTTTTGCGGACTCCGATTCTGAGTGATTTCGTGGGTATGTCTCAAGACTTCCTTTTCCATGGGTCTTTCCAAGTTTTCTCTGAGAACTTGGACTTTGAGGATATCTGTCTAAAGAGAGCTGCTCACTGGGGAGTACTGTGGCCTTGGAGGGCAGAGAATCAGGTGGCCTGTTCTACACCTGGATGGCATTTGGTGTCCACCTCTTGAGAGAGGGACTCATGATTCGTTAGACTCGGGACTCTGTGAGCTGTTTGGTAGTAGCAGGAAGAGCCAGAGACAGTCTCTGTGATCGTGACCAGCACATGTTCCTGTCAGGGCATGGGGTTCCAGGGATGCCTGAGATGGGGTGCAGTACTCACCCAGCAAAGCTCCCCAAGGGTCACCTTCCTGCCATAGGAAATTCCGGTCTAACCTCCCTAATCCCCAAGAAAGGATGTATGTGGTCTCTCCCTGGGCCTGGCTCAGGTGGCCTAACCAAGCCTCCAGCGTGGCTTCCCGGCAGGCCTCTGTACGGGAGCTTATGGGAGCCGTTATCCTCCCCTTTGGGGAGGGCAGGGGGGATCGTGTTCCTGCCTAGGCCGTGTCTGATCCTGCCCACCGACAGGTTCTGCAGTAACCCTGGGCCACACTTGACCTGGGTGACCCCGCTGGGTTACAGGTCCCTTTCCCACCCTGAGCCCCACTTGCAAGGCCGTCAGAGTGCCTTCCTCCTGAGGCTGTCGTCAGGGTGAACCTCTAAGTACTTCTCCAGAGCCCTGCCTGACCGTAGAAGACGATTAGGATTATTCTTGCTGCAATGGCTCCTACTGTGAGGGAGAGTTTTCTTGTCCTACCTGGAGCATACTCACCCCTACTTCTGGCCGTGTGCAGAGTGCTGGCTGACTGCTGACACCAAGTGGCACTGCTTCTCCTCCTCCTCAAGTGGGTCGTGGGGAGTGTGACGGAGCAATAATATGGAACACAGGACATGTAGTAAAAGTATTCCCCAATTTTTCATTCTGTGTGTGTGTGTGCCCATACACCTGGCCTTCCCAGTGTGGAATGCGTGGTTCTCTGTCAGTCGTGGACAGATAGGTTTGAAATACAGGAACTGTTGCAGGACCTGCAGTGCACTGGGTTGGCCTTCACGTTGAAAGGCACTTTTGACCTTGAGATTTTGTGAGCACCTCTTTGCGCTGGGGAAAGTCTTTGTTTCTGTGGGTCTCTGTTTTCCCATCCGAATGGAGAAGTGGGGCATAAAATGGAGTATTTCCATTCTAGCCCAGTCTTGCCTGGCCTCTGGCTGTGTAGGCACAGCTGCCAGGAGGAAAGGGCCCCCACCGATAGCTTGAAATGGCCCCTCTTTGTCTTCCTGTCCTACTTTCCTCTTCTTTCTCTGTGGCTCGTACATGCTTACCTTCCCCAACTTCCAGGATCCAACAAGAAGTGGAGGCTACCTGTTTTCCCTAAAGTGCACCTGCTTGGGCCAGGGATGGGGCTGGAGGTTGTCCAGGTGGTAAGGCTGCTGTGGGAGGATCTTCCGAAGCAAACCTCTGACAGGTGGCCATCTATAGTGGGCAAAGGCTCCCTTGGCCTTTTGTGGGCCAGTGGGCAGATGACAGGAGATGGCTGCGTTCTCAGCAGGATGTGGTGACATCCCTGGAGAGAGGCCCTTGTCTTAGTCCTCCTGCTGGGTCACTTCATGCTTACATGGTCTTTGGCCTTGGGATTCATTCACACCAATGCAGCTCTACCATCTGAGCGGGTGTAGTGTGGAGACCAGAAGAGGACTGGAAGCCCCCAGATGGCTAGAGGGCCATCTGGTGACATTGCTGGCTGAGGACTTAACCCATAACTTGGCAACATAACAGAGTTGGGTGGCCTGCAGACAGCCATCCCTTTTTTGGAATCGAGCAAAACTAGGTGCCACTCAGCCTCATCGGAGGCCTGGATTCCTAACTCTGGAGGTGCAGAATGAGAACAGGGAGCTTGTCAGATGGAGCTGGCCTCCCTGCTGACGGTATTGGGGTGAGGGGTTCCCTCTGGCTGGATTTGGATTGCAGCCTAGATATCTGCCCTTGCTCTCCAAGCACAGGGTCTGGCCTAGTCAGGAGATGGGTTGTCAAAGATCTCTTCTCTCTTCCGTGCTGAGAATGCAGATGGGTATGGCCTGCTCCTGCCTTGAGGTGGGTAGGGCCACACCTGGGCCCTTGGTTGAATCTGCCCGAGCTCTGGGTGCAGGAGCTGTGGCTGAGTGCTGACTAGTCAAGGGGCGAGTGGGGGTGGCATGGTGGTGTAGGCAGCCTCAGAGGGGTGTGGGAGTAGTCATGAGAGGATGCATTGGCCGGGGCCTGGCCTGCAGTGCCCACCTAGCACAGTGAGCTGCTTGGCGGCAAGTGACGCTGGCACTGGTGGGGCCTCTTCCCGCACGTGGCACTATTGAGGCTCAGGAGGAACTATTTGCACAGTGCTTGCCAAATGCCAACCTGGGTCAGCTTTCCGGTTCTCCCTTCTCTTCTGCCCGCCGTCAGCTCTGCTCCCTTTTCCCCATATGTAACAGGATTAGCTAATGCCCTCCTTGTGAGTAATGTTTAAGGAGGCATGAAAGAGGGTGACACACAGGTAGTAAATAAATGGTCATTTCATGCAGCTGTAGCTTGTTATGTCTTTGCCTTTTTGAAAGCTCTTCTGGAAGGAGGTAGGGACCTCATTTTGCACACATAAAAAACTGAGGTCCAGAGAGGTTGTCGGAAGTCTTAGGGCATGGTTGGTGACTAGGTCCCGTGACCGCGTTCAGCTGCAGGGTTAGCTGGGAAATCTCGTCAGTAGCTGGTGGCCATGTGTCCAGCAAACACAGTTACTGTGCCTGAGGGAATGGTGAGCAGTTTCTTGACCCCGAACCCTGGAATAGTAGTTTCTAAAGACAAGCACATGCCTTCAGATGGCCCACTGGAGAGTATAGTGAGAAGAAAGTATTACAGTCTCTGTTGGTGCGTTTTATTGTCCCCGTTTAGCTTTCCTGTGTGTGTGTTATAATTTATAAGGCATTGGCACAGTGGCACAGTAGATAACTTACCGTGTCCACGCATCCATGTGTCACAGGTGGGCATACACTGGCAACTGTGACCCATGAGTCCAAGCATGGGGGGGGAGGGGCGTGTCAAGGACAAAGGAGGAAAAGTCACCTTGGAAAAGCTCCTCTGCTGTCCCCTCTCCCCTCTCAGCTCTATGATCCTGCTCATGGCCCTAATCCTCACAGTGGTCCACAGCATCAGTGTCCTTGTTTCGTGTACCAGAGGACCCACCCCAGAGAACCCATGAGCCTTGTCAGTACCAACAGGGAGCGTGTGCTACTGCGTGGGGGAGGCTGAGCTGAGAGAGCAGAGGTCACCACCCTTAGTTCACCCAAAGAGGGTTCAGATGGGGCAGTGGCATGACATCAGAGAAGACCTGGGATTAGAAATTCTGAAGAGTAGAGGGGCTGGAACTGGAACAAGGCGGGGTGGGGAAGCCTAGAAGGATCCTGCGGGCCCTGCCCTGGGTTGGAGGGGTGCGCTCTTGAAACTGCAGCGCTCATCTGGGGAGGGGGACTCACCCCTACATGCTTATGGGTCTCCCCAGCCAGAAGACCAGTGGGCGGGTCCCAGGCCGCCTCCCTTGCTCACTGCTCCTGAAGAACCCCCCTTGGTTGGTTGCAGGATAACCCACCAAGCCCCCTTTCCCAGCTCAAGGACTCTCCAGGAGGGCCCAGGAGAGATACTACAAGGCTACTGAACTAAGGAAGAGCACTAGTCTTAGTATGCTTGTGGCCCACTGTCAGAAGTGGGACTCTGGCCCCTCCTCTGGTCCCCACCTGAAGTCACAGGCCTCCCCGTGAGCTCACAGCTGGCTCTCCTGCCCTGCCACCTCCATTCTGAGCTGAGCCCAGAGAGTCCATAAGGAAAGGCTTCTCGGAGCTGGGAACCTTACTTCTTCCCCCTCCGGTGGACCAGAGAGCCGGCAGCCGTACTGGGTGAGGGCTCTGGAACGCAGCGCTCCTCTGGTCCGGCTTCTGTAGCTGGGCACCAGCGGATGAGGAGGGAGCTGGCAGTGCGTCAGAAATGCTGGTGGGTTGGCCTGGAAAGTACCAGGAAGCTCCTATGCGCTCGAGCTGGAGGGGGTCCAGGAGCTTCCTGCTTCCTCTCGTTTGACAGATGAAGAAGGGTTTCCAGTAGCGGTATAGTTGGTCTGAGCTTGGCATCCACACCGGACCCAGCATCCTGACCTTCAGACCAGGCCTCTTCCCCATGCCTGGCAACAGGGAGCTTGCAGCTGGTCAGGGGTAGGACCTACCCTCAGAGCTTTAGGAGGGAGGCACCTGATAAAGCAACCCCCAGCTGGCCACCATTCGCTTTTTCTCCCCCTGCTGTTTCGTCAGGAACCCAACTAAGGAAGCGCCAAGTCCTGGGGGGGGTGCTCAGTATGGAAGCTGGCAGCTGCCCCGAAAGTGGGGGCAGCCTCCTCACCTCGTGCCCCACACCACCGGGGGTCCTGGCCAAGGCTTTCCTCCCTGTGAGAGCCACCAGAAAGGGGCGTTAAGGTAGTGCCTTGCCTGACTCCAGGCCAGGAGCTCTTTGCCCTTGGTGTGGTGACGGCCATGGAGCCTCATTTCCCGCCCAAAAGTGCTTCCTGTTTGGGGGGAGGGTGAAAGGCCAGAGGATGCAGGGCTAACAGATCATCTTTAGGAAGGTCCTCCTTGCTGACCCTCACCCCAGTAGGAATCTCTTAATGCCTTCTTTGCTTGTTCTTGGGGTTCTTTTCCTCATTTCAGTGTCTAACAGTGTCAGAAAAGGAAAAAAGCTATTATTTGTTGTTCCGGCGCTGGCCAGCAGCCTCACGGGCAGTCCTGGAAGGTGGCGGGGGGTCACCTGCCCTGAGCGGGCTTGGCCTACCTTTAAAGCATTGATGATATATGTGTGGCTCCTGCCTGCCAGCCCCACAGCCTGCCTTCCAGGATGCGGCTTCTCTCCGGCTCCCTCCTTGCCTCTAAAAATAACCTTGCTATTTTGGAACCATCTCCTCTGGAGCTTTTTCTCACTGCTCTCTTGGATCAGTAACCCCTGTGAGACCAGACTCTTGGCTGCCTCTGTCCTCCCAGCTGTCCTTACGGAGCTGTCCCCTTCCTGTCTCTCTCCCTTCCCCCGGTACCAGCTGGGATCTTGTTCTCCAGCTAGGAAGGAATGTCCAGCTGGGTGTCCTCTGAGAAGAGCAGGCCTGTCACCTCTCCTCCCTGGGATGGGTAGGGAGGAAGTGGGGCCATGAGGGTGGGGGCGAGGCAGAGCCACCACCCTTTGCCTCTGTTGTAATTGGGGATCCACACAGCTGCAAGAGGTTCAGGTGCCTGTTGAAGGGACAAGGGCCGGGAGGGCCTGGGGATATGGGGACCGTCCATGTTGCCTTACTCTGACCCGTGAGTGCTGGCCTCTGCGTAACTCCCTGCCCCATCTTCTTGCAGCCCACAACCCTGCCTCAGGGCACCATCAACATGAACCAGTGCACAGACGTGGTGGATGGGGAGGGCCGGACAGGCCAGAAGTTCTCCCTGTGCATTCTGACCCCTGAGAAGGAGCATTTCATCCGGGCAGAAACCAAGGAGATCATCAGTGGGTGAGTCTGCCCCGGGCATTTTGGGAGGAGGCACCCCTGCCTACCAGCAGGTTCTCGGACCAGTTCCCTTTGGCACAAATTGGGCAATATCGCCATCACTTTCTTCCCCAAGCGTGTCCCCTCTTCTGAGCCCCTCTCTCTCTTCACAGCACCACCGTGTGCCCGCTCACCACGCCCGAAACTGGCCTCACCCTCCACCTGTCTTTGCGTCATCCCCACATGCACATAACTCTCCTCATGTACCATTTCCCCGGGGACCTCCCTCTGCTGGCGCTGCCCCACTTCCAGGGCTGCCTCGGCTTCCTTCGGCCTCTCATTGGTCTCCCCACCTCCATTCTGACCCTTCCATCCATGTATCACTCGAGCACAAGGGTTTCAGTCCCCAGAACCCATCTGACCTTGCCTCCCTCCTGCCTGAAGCCCCATCACCTGGGAGTCAAGTCCAAGTTCCTTGGCTGGCCTCAGGAGGCCCCTTCCCAGCCCTCCAGCCTCACCCCCACCACCCTTGTGTCCCTCAGCACTGAGCTGCTTGTCACTACACATCCCCGTGCTGCCCACCAGCTCCGTGCCTTCACTGCCACCCTGCCTTCACTCTGGAATGACCCCTCCTTCCTTGAGGCTGTTGAGTCAGCCTGAATGTCCACTCTTCCAGGAAACCTGCCCCCATGAGGCACTTGGCACCATCAGCTGGCTCTTTCTGTCTGGGTACACAGCTGGCCTCCTGTAGCCAGCAGTAGGTCCTTGAGGGTCGGGGGCGTGTTTCATTCCTCGTTCTCAGGGCCTGCACACAGCAGTCACTCCAGTTCCGCTGTATGCACTGCCTTCTTTGTCCAGGTGCAAAGAATAGACAGTCTTTGAGTCACACCCCTGCCCTGGCCATGCCCTGGTCAGGAGGTAGAAGGGGGCCCAGTTTTCCAGGTAGCTGACGGTCCGGGTGAGCAGAGCTCTGTGCTCCTGAGCTCACGCAGCGTGTGCCTTCCAGGAGTCCCTGCTCCTGGGGCGCCTGTTACCAGCTCTGTGTGACCTAGCCACACAGTCCGTGCCTCGAGAGCAGGCTCAGCAAGCCCGGCCAGGAGCTCGGGCACTGGATTTTGGAGAATCCCATTGGTCCTTTAAGGCTGAGAAAGCTTTGAGAGAAAGTGAATTGGGGTGGGGGGGCGGAGCTGGGGATACTGGGCTGATGATTATAGTGCAGAGTGGAGGGAACTAGAAGGTGAAGGCTTTTGGTTTCAACAAGTAAAAAGACTCTGAACACTGGCTGAGCTTCAGGATCTCAGGCCAAGGCTGCTGTATGAGGAAGCGGGAACAGTGGTCAGAAGGTCTCCAGGTTTTGCCGAGTTCAGAAGTTCAAATCCACTCTGTCAGGCTGGAGCCGAGGGCCAGAGCTGCCCTGCAGAGTGACCAGCAGACCCTCTGCTGGGGGTGCCAGCTCACCCTGAGTCCTTCTCCCTTGGAGAGAGGCAGGTTTGCATTTTTAAATCCTAGGGGCAAACAGCAGGACCACTTTGCCTCTCCCTCTCTCTGGTCTTAATTCTAGAACCATATGGTTTAGGAGTGCAGAGGGCTCAGGGAGCCTGGCCGGCTCAGTCAGAAAAGCATAGGACTCTTGATTTCCAGAACATGGGTTCGAGCCCCACATTGGGTGTAGAGATTACTAAAAAATAAAACTTAAAAAAAATATATAGAGGGCTTTTACAGAGCCCCTCATTCTACAGTTGGGAGACTGCAGCTGTGGAAATGCGAGGACCCTGAACAAGGCACTGCAGGCACGAGGCACAGCACAGAACTGCTTGCTCCTCCTGGCTCCTGCTTGCTGCCGCGGCCCCGTCTGGCAGGCAGGCCTGTGCCGAGCTGCCACTGCCCCACGGGAGTCCTTGGAGGAGAGCTCGCCCTCCCCTTGGGAGCTAGGTCTCATGGAGGATCCCGATTAGCACGAGGGACGGGAAGGGGTGTCCAGGGTTCCCAGGACAGGCTAGGGCATGTGTGAGCTGGGGGACCAGGTCAGTGATGTCATGGTCTGCCACAGGGCATGAGGAAACCGACAGCTGACAGTGCCTCTGTCGGGGGCCCCAAATCCTACCGTCAGGCACCTGCCACAGACCACCCGTCCTGATCCCCTGTCCTAAGGTCACTGCATGTACAGAGGCGAGGGACTGTCTTTCCTGTGCAGCTTGAGTAGACAAGGTCATTGGTGGACCAAGATACCAGATGTGTGTGTTTTCTGGGTCCCACATGTAGGCTGGGCCATCCAGGTTTGTGCAGTGGCTCAGGGGCATACCCAGCACTTTTCCCTGTCCTCATCCTGGGGCTGGGCCTAGCTAATCCCTGCCCAATAGGCAGGGTTTGCACCATGACAACCTGTCCCTGGGCCCCTGCAGCCCCTCCAGTGGCCCCCAGCAGCAGCTTCTCTTCACCACCCACTGGTACACTAGACCTCCTTTAGGGAGTCAGGTGGGGTAGTGTGCCCTGGGTACAGACTTCTGCCTCCTTCTTCTCTCCCTCCTCTGCCTCGCGCCTTTGTGGACAGATGCCTCCCTTGGTGTCCTCACCACCTGGCACAGTTCCTTTGCCAGGTAATCTTACCTGTGGGCTCTTAGACCCCGAGGTGGGGGTAAGTACCCAGCTCCCTAATGAGGTACAGTCTTCCTCTGGGCTGACTTAGAGCAGGGGTAGTTGGGGACAGTCCATCGAGACGTCTTTCTGGTGTCTTCTCTGAACAGAGGCCCCTGGGCTGCCTGAGGCATCTCTCCCAGAGCTGGGCGGAGAGAGTTGGCAGTTCTCTTTCTCAACGCTCTCGTGCCAGGACGGGCCTTCAGGATGTTTGGGGCACAACTTAGCGCAGCTCTTTTAGAGGAGGTGGGATGTAAGCAGGAGTTGGCGGCGGCGGGGAGCTTTCCCCCTTCTCTGTGCCCCTGCCTCTCAGTTCTGCCCCCCTCGGTCTCACTCATCCTGGCTCTGCCATCAGAGCTGGGGACCCCACCCCACCATGTCCTGGCACTCACTTCCACCACGGATCCCGTGTCTATATTCGCCCCTCACCTCTCTTCCCTGGGTGTATTTTTTATGGTAACACAACAAATGACGTTATACGCTTCCTGCTGGGCTTCCGTGAGAAATCCGAGTGCAGGGGACACGTTCCGTCATCTGTCCCAGGCCAGCCCCAGCCCGCCCCTGCCTGTGCTCAGCCCCCGAGTCTCCAGCCCTCTCCGGGCCGGAGCCCTCAGCGGGCTCTTCCCTCGGGGCCCTGTCCTGCAGGCTTGTCCGTGTCGCTGCAAGCAGCAGCTGGGCCAGTGTGCACCTGCCTGTCACGCTCCCCGTGCTCCTGGGGCCCTGGAGGACAAGGTGGCTTTGTGAAGCAGTCTCTCCTCAGTAAAGCGCTAAGGGGACACAGCTTGCTGGTGTCAGCCCCTGCGGCAGGCTGGAATCTCAGGGTCTCACTCAGATGTCATCTGAGTGAGGCCCTGAGAGTCTGCTCATCTGCCGGCCTTGCAGACATAGTCATGCCTCTTTTCTTGCTTTGGGGCCAGCCCACAGAGGACTGACCCGTAGGGCCTGGGCCTCAGGTCTCTGTGGTGCCGGCAGTGGTGCGTGGTCTCAGCAGATACTGAATGACCTGCTCAAAGCTGAGCGGGGCTCGGCCCACGTGCTGTGATCCCCCACACCCAAGCCCACTTCCCCAGCTGCCAGCTTGCAACAGCGCAACCAACATACCCTCCCGAGGCTGTCCTAGAAGGTCACTGACTGGGACCGACCTCCCTCCCTCCCTCCACCCCAAATTAAAGAAAGCACCTCTGAGAGTTAAAGACGTGAGTGCTTCTTCCTGACGCGGGCTTGAATGCTGGTGGTACCCGCAGCCTCCAGCCAGGGTGCTGGCCGTGCGGGCGCTGCCTCACGTTGCAGCTCAGCCGCCGCTGCCGCTGCCGCCGCCAGGCCCGGGGTGGCAGCAGGCCCAGCGCAGACCCTCATGTTCTGGGGACAAGGGGACCAGAGGCTCCTGCAGTACCTTCCGCTCTGGACAGAGCATCCTTCACCACCAGGCCCCTCCTGTCTTCCACTCCTCCTGTCCCCCTCATCCAACCCTCCCAGATGTTAATGAAGCTCGAGTGAGGCAAGCAGTGGACATGTCATGGCTTCATCCACCCCCTGGTTTCAGAGATGAGGAGACTGAAGCCCACAGGGGCAGGAAGCCACCCAGGGTCGTGGTTAGAGGGTGGCAGAGCCAGATCTGTATCGAGCCTCCTGCTGTCAGCTGCTGCTCTTCCCACACTCCCCTACTGCCTTCCCTGCTCCTGGTCCAGAGTGGACCTTCCAACATGTGGGCCTGGGCAGCTCTGCTGGGCCTTCCCCAAAGCCAAGGTGCCCAGAGCCCTCAGTGTGCAGGGGGGACCCAGAGGTGAATGCATGGGTCTGGCCCCGGAAGTGACCCGTCACAGAGAACTTTGGTAGCACAACTGCTGGTTTCCTGCCTCCAGAGCCCTAAATGATACCCAGTAGCAGCCCATCTGTGCATTAGCCAAATCTACTGTGGGAGGACAATTTTAAAGCCAGGTCTAAGCCCCGAAGATGGGGTCAGTGATGGAACCCATGATGTGCTCTGCACTCTGAGGCCTGTGGTCAGGCCTGCCACTCCAGCAGTCAAGCACTCTGCATGCCTGGGCCGGCCACCGGGCCCTCTCCACCTGCACTATGGTCATTGTGGGGTCAGCATCTGGGCCTGGTCCCAGCACAGCCTGTGCTTGTCCTGGGCTGCACTGTTGGCACTTCCCCAGTGGTGGCAGGCACAAATCTGGGTCATGCTCTGCCCTGCTCAGCTACCCAGAGACCTGGCCACTGGGTGGGCGCCCCCAAGTAGGAAGCATTGGGCCTGGAGCCTAGACCACCCAATAAGGTTCCTAGTCCCTGAGCGCAGAGGTCTGATCCAGTGCTCTCTCCTCTTCTTTCCCCAGATGGCTAGAGATGCTCATGGTCTATCCCAGGACCAATAAGCAAAACCAAAAGAAGAAGCGGAAGGTGGAGCCTCCCACACCACAGGTAGGCACAGTGGTGTCCCATCAATGGAGCTGGGATGAAGTGAGAGCTCCCCAGGAGGTTAGAAGATTTCAGAACCGAGCCTAAAATTGGGGGTGAGAAAAAGAATCCAGATGGGGCTGAAGTGGTCCTCAGCCCTGCATGGTCTCTCCTTCCCTTCAGCGGTCTGTGGGCTATAACCTGCATGCTCCTTGCCAAGCCACAGGGCAGGACCCTCCACAGGATAGGGTGGCTTTACTCATATGCTCTGGGGCCGCCCCCGGAGGTTTCCAGTGAGTGAGCCGGCGCCCAGCAGCGGTATTCCAGCATGTGTCCCTTCCCTGGCTGTGCTGCTAGCTGCTGGGGAGCACAGGGCGTGCTTGGAGGGGCTGCTTGCTGTACATGCATAGCCTTGTGCAGGCAGGGAGGGTTCTAGCGTGTCCTGGCTGAGTGAGGAGCTCTCAGCGGATCCTGTTCCCTGCTCCGGGTTTGACCATAAATGGAAAAAACGGGCAAGATCTTGACTTTTGTGCCCCTGCCCTAACTCCCATTTGACCAGAGTTGAGAGGTGGCTTGGATAGGTCCCACCAGGTCCAGTCCTTCCCCAAAGTCCACTCTCCTCCTTGTCTGCGGGGACACGGGCACCCAGAAGGGCTCTGCACCTTCCTGCCATGCTCCTCACGCTCCTGGGGCCCCGGTGGATCAAATTAACGTTTCTGAGACTCCGTGAACTGCTTTACGGAATGGGCTTTACAGAATAACAGCGTTTAGGCTAGTTCTGCGTTTCTATAGTGATGCCTTGGAAGCAGTGCTGGAGCAGAGCTCCTGCCTCCAAATCAGGCAAGTGCATGTGCAGTAGACACGTTCAGCCCAGACCAGGGCATTTGGTTGTGTCCCTCCTGCCTGCCCTGTCCCCTCCCTCCAGATAACAGCTGGCCATGGCCGAGCTTCACTTCTTCACGGGATCACAGGGTGGGGAGATCACCCACTTCTCTGAGTGTCTCTTAGAGCCCAGGTGTCCCCGTCTGCTCTGCTCATTCCTTCTGTGCCCGGCAGAAGTCAGCCTGGCAGGACTCTCTTCCTTCTGTCCCTTGCTCCCAAGAACATCACATATGATTCCACTGGTTTCTGGAAGCTGTGAACTTTTATCTGGGGCCCATCTCCCTGTGACTCAGTCTCATGAGGTCATGCAGGGTCTCTCCAGAGAGGAGTGGGGGATCTCTGGGCAGGCCTCCCACAGCCTGAAGCTGAAGGTGTTTGGGTGCCCCAAATGGAGCAGGGAGGGAAGCCGAAAGCCTTGGGGTCCCCTGTAGAGGCAGGAACCCAAGACCCCGTATCTGGCCTCATCCCTCTGTGGCCTGAGAGAGTTTCAGATAAAACCAGTGGGGATCGGGAAGTATTGCTGTGCTGTACCCTGCCCTCCGGCAGCTCAGGCAGCAGAGCCCACAGGGTCCCACTCGAACAGGGATGTCTCCAGCAGTTGGGAGTTCCGGCCATGGAGAGTACACTCATTGAGTGGTTTTCTGAGAGCATCAGAGAGAGACCCAAGCAGGCCCTGAGGGAGGAAGAGGATCAGGCTGCAGGGGGAGCAGATAGCCTCTAGGCTGGTGGCTGGGGGTCCCAGCAGAGCCCAAGGCAGCAAGGAGACGGGCTGGCCCTGGCCAGAACCTCTGAGGCCTGAGAGGTGTGGGTTCCAGGAGCTGCTGCTTCGCCCCTGTTCACCCCAAGAGGAAAGACTTTTCCTGATACTGAGATGCCTAGAGAGAAGGAGTAATAATCCACTCTAGATATGCCTAGGATAGGGAGAATGGAGAGCTTACCACCCTCTCCCCAAATTCCAAATCTGGGACTCTGGCAAGGCCAGGGGTCGCATGTCTCCCCTGCCAGGTGTGTGGGTTGGGAGGCTTGGTTCATTAGGTGGAGCTCTGGAATGCTGGTTCCTCCCGTCTCCCCATGCCCCCAGGCTCTTGGCCCTTACTTCTCGGCCTTTCTTCAGAGACCTGTAAAACAACAGACTTCAGTGTGAGCAGAGGCATGCCAGGACCAGTGTCCCTCCTGGTCCAGTATACTGTTCTTCTCAGGCCCACACATGTGTCGTGAGTTGCTCCCTCTTCTCCAGCGTCATGTTTTCTGCTTGGGTGCCTGCTGCTACACCCACTCCAGGTCCTGTCCCTCCTTCTCGTTGGGCCCCTGCTCAGCTACTGTGCCCGGGAAGTAGAAAGGAAGGCTTTCTATACACCCCCTCTAGAGAGCATGCCTGCTTAGCTAGCATGCAGAGGCCACAGAGGCCGCTTGGCCCGGGCCTGCCTGCCTGCCCTGTGTCCTCTTTCCTCCCTGCTTTGAAAACCCTTTCTGAGCAACCAGATAAACAGCACAGACCTCATCATAGCATGGAAGCATCGATTGCCCTGAGCAGTGCAGGTATCCTGACCCTGCAGGGACTAGCACATAGGGGACCTGGTACTTCTTCCTCCTTCCTCTCCCGCGGGCACCCGTGGTCTGTGTCGTTGTGAACCCCAGCCCCCTCCCAGCCACAGTGGTGACCGTGTGGGGAGCAGAGGCAGTGTCGCATAGTGCCTGTGCCAAGTCTTACTCACCACACATCTGCTTTGGAGAAGAGAAGCAACTTTACCCAGATCAGGCTTCCCTGTATCACCCACCCACCCCCTCTCCTGGAAGCCAGCGTGCCTTTGTTCCTGCCGCCAGACTGCCCCTCTGTCTCCACTCACACGATAAGGCCTGGCATAGAGGCCGTAGAAGGCAGAGCCTCCGAAGGAGACAAAGAGAACTGCCTATGGACCTTGGCTGCCATTCAGGGCCCTCCTTCTCTGGGACGAGTTCTCCAGAAGTGGGGAGCACGGAGAGGGATCTACGGATGCAGCCAGCCTTGCGCAGGTTGGGAGGCCCGGGGCCAGATGGTGGGTCTGTAGCCATGTGGTGCTGAGAAATGTATTTGTTTCCCAAGCTCCCTGTCATGGCCCCTTGGATCTCAGGCCTAGAATTTCCTCTGCCTCTTGGGGATCCCTGCCAGCCCACCCCCTCACCGGGGGAGTCATCAAAGCACCAGAGAGGGGTGTGTATATGCCATGGGCACTTCACCTACGGCGTGGGGCTAAGGGCTCTGGCAGCCAAGGCTGCTTCCCTCAGAAGCACAGCCACCTGCCTCTTCTTTGGCCCTTTCTGGCAACCTCTACCTACCCTTGGTGCAGCCGGTCTTCCACAGAGGGGACAGGTTCACCGAGGCCAGTCTTCACGTCACCCCACTCAGCTCTGTAGGAGGAATCCCAGCTCTGCCCTGAGCCCACCAGAGCATGCCCAGCCTCTGGCTTCTGGCCTTTGAACAGAAGACTCAGTTGTTGGAAGGGGCCATGGCAGGGGGACCTGGAGTGACTTCTGCTTGAGGGAAGCGTTCCTGGAACATGGATTGAGGGCAGTATGCTGACTGGAGGGACAGGTGGCCCTGGGGCCAGCTCTCCTTAGATCATTAGAGCCCGATTCTGTTGGTGCCCTCAGGAAACTGTCTGAAACCATTGCCATTTTATTCCAAGAAGTCCCCTTCTTGCAAGGTGGGTCAGAGCTGTAGGGAATCTCCAGCCTAGGAGCCAGGTCTGTTGGTGGCTCTGACCATATGGGCAGTCGGGTGTGTCCTGGGTCTATGGGAAGAGCCTTCCTGTCTTTATCCCGTCTCATGAGGCCTGGACTCCTTGCAAAGCTAGGGATAGCTTTGGACCTGATAAAATGCCTGTCTTTTCCCATTGGGATACCTGGTGCCGTGGCTTCTCAGTGGGTCCTTTAGGCTGCTCATCCAAAGCACTCCCCCACCCTCCTGCCACTCCCGAGGGTGCCTGGTGGTGGAAGGCTTGAACCCCCACTCTGGCCCTTACTGTCCTTGTAAGCCTGGGTACGCCATCCTCTCAGCCCAGGCAACCTCCCCTGCGAGGTGTGCTGGGGAGGACAGGATGGTGCAGTGATGAACCAGAGCCCAGCACATAGTCCATGCTCAGTGGCTGTCAGAGAACCTGCTGGTTAATACTGGGTCTGTGTGCACATGAAAAAGTGCTCAATATCGCTCGGCATCAGGGAAATCCAAATCAAAACCTCAATGAGATACCACCTCACACCAGTCAGAATGGCTAAAAGTAACAAGTCAGGAAACGACAGATGTTGGCGGGGATGCGGAGAAAGGGGAACCCTCCTACACTGTTGGTGGGAATGCAAGCTGGTGCAGCCACTCTGGAAAACTGTATGGAGATTCCTCAAAAAGTTGAAACTAGAGCTGCCATATGATCCAGCAATTGCACTACTGGGTATTTACCCCAAAGATACAAAAATAGGGATCCGAAGGGGTACGTGCACCCCGATGTTTATAGCAGCAATGTCCACGATAGCCAAACTGTGGAAAGAGCCAAGATGTCCATCGACAGATGAATGGATAAAGAACAGGTGGTATATATATACATACAATGGAATATCATGCAGCCATCAAAAGGAATGAGATCTTGCCATTGGCAACGACGTGGATGGAACTGGAGGGTATAATGTTGAGTGAAATAAGTCAAACAGAGAAAGACATGTATCATATGACCTCACTGATATGAGGAATTCTTAATTGCAGGAAACTGAGGGTTGCTGGAGTGGGGTGGGGGTGGGGTGGGAGGGATGGGGTGACTGGGTGATAGACACTGGGGAGGGTATGTGCTCTGGTAAGCGCTGTGAATTGTGCAAGACTATTGAATCTCAGATCTGTACCTCTGAAACAAATAATGCAATATATGTTAAGAAAAAAAAGAAGAAGAAGGTAGCGGGAGGGGAAGAATGAAGCGGGGGAGATCGGAGGGGCGGACGAACCATGAGAGACGATGGACTCTGAAAAACAAACTGAGGGTTCTAGAGGGGAGGGGGGTGGGAGGATGGGTTAGCCAGGTGATGGGTATTGAGGAGGACACGTTCTGCATGGAGCAGTGGGTGTTATGCACAAACAATGAATCATGGAACACTACATCAAAAACTAATGATGTAATGTATGGGGATTAACATAAGAATAAAAAAAAAATACTGGGTCTGTGTGCATTCATGCATGGACACATAACCCATGTCATCTATGAGCCTTGCCAATGGCCCCAACTCAGAACTGGGTTTAGGTAGGGCGCCTGGGTGGCTCAGTTGGTTAAGCGACTGCCTTCGGCTCAGGTCATGATCCCGGAGTCCCGGGATCGAGTCCCGCATCGGGCTCCCTGCTCGGCAGGGAGCCTGCTTCTCCCTCTCCCACTCCCCCCGTTTGTGTTCCCTCTCTCGCTGTGTCTTTCTCTGTCAAATAAATAAATAAAATCTTTAAAAAAAAAAGAACTGGGTTTAGGTAGGTTTCTAAAAATGAGGTTTGGCCACCAGGCTGGGAGTGGAAAGTGGGCATTTGCAGGTTATCCCCCATGTTTTGGGGAAGACAGCTGGGACACGTCTGACTTTTGAGAGGCTCCAGAGCCATCTTGCTGGCAGTGCCCTGCCCTCTGCAGCTGACATCCAGGACCTTGGGCCAGGCCAGGGGGGTTGGGCCCAGGGTGTGAGCTAGTGCTGTGGGGCAGCTGGGGATCCCAGTCCTGCCTTTGTCTGGGCTCTAGGTTTGAGCTGTTGAGTGAAGGTTCTCTGCATGCTCTGGAAATGGACTCCCTGTATCTGACTAAGTACCTCCCGCTTGAATGCTTCTCCCACAGAGCAGCACCAGTTCTGATGTGGGGAGAGATGGCATGGACACTGTTCCCATCTAGGCTACAAGCTGCCGTCTAGTTTGTGTGGGTGAGCAGGTGGGAGGGCATGAGTGCAGATTGGATGTTTGGGTTGTATCTGATGACTCTTTCCTTCACGTAGGGTCCCAGGTGCCCCATTTTAGCTTTCTAAGACCAAAGGGAGAGGCGGGGAGGCCAAGGGCTGGCGCGGACACGGGTGCTGTATGAGCACGTGCTTTGCATTTACCCCGCAGGCCATCTCAATGGTGTATTCTTTCCTTACCCCGTCCCATCTTTCCTGACTCGTGTCCTAATTACCTACAAGTCTAGGAACAACAAACTCTGAGCCAGCCACTTGTCATCTCACCTTTAATGCCTGGTCCACTGCTCTGGGTTCTGTGGTTTTGTCGGCAGGGAGAACTTGCATGTGTTTGCTACTGGAGCTCCAAGTAGAAACCCTACATTTTTGCCCTGTGTATTTGCCAGGCCTGGCCTGAGGCCAGTGGGACCAGGCCCTTTGGGTGTACTGACTGTGGGGCCGTAGAAGAGAAAAGGCCACAGTGCCATCCAGATGGAGCTTTCACCCATGACCAAGATGTCTCTGCTATGAGCCTCCCCTCCCGAGGGTTCTGGGCCACTGACACGGTGCAGCTGACCTTGGCGTTCCCCGGAGCCAGGCACCTCGGCAGCCGGGACCTGTGTACCGGCCGAGGCTCTGCACTCCTGTGGCTGTGCACACACTGCTCTCTCCCCCCAGGAACCAGGGCCGGCCAAGATGGCTGTCACCAGCAGCAGCAGCATTCCCAGTGCTGAGAAGGTCCCCACCACCAAGTCTACACTCTGGCAGGAAGAAATGAGGGCCAAGGACCAGCCTGATGGGAGCAGCCTCAGTCCAGCTCAGAGTCCCAGCCAGAGCCAGCCTCCTGCTGCCAGCACCCTGAGGGAACCCGGGCTGGAGAGCAAAGATGGTAAGTGCGAGCCGGACTGGCCGGCATGCCCCCCTTTCTGGTGGCCAGCCTCACAGTGCTGGAGCAGGCCTCCATCCCAACGCAGCTGGCCCTGAGAACTCAGGGCCGCTGAGCCCCAGGCCTCAGGCTCCTGTGTCCATCAGCCCTTGGCAGGGCCTGGCCTAGGTGGGGCTGGGATTCCTGGGCTCTGGCCTTGGCCTTGCCCCTCTGGCTCTTAAGTCCCATCTGTAAAGGAGGAAGAGAGCACCTGCTCTGTCAACCCTGGTGGGTGTTGTGAGACTCAAAATGCCCTGGAATGAGGTCTGTGTACCAGGAGGCCTTTGGTTCCTGCCACCGTGGCTGCACTGTGTTCACGGCCTGGCTAACCCTGGAAGCCTAGTGTGTCCTGAGAGCAGCAGTGGTTAGGGCAGCCTCGTCCTTCTCCTCGCTGTCCCATCCTGCCCACACCCGGGGGGGCTCGGGAGGCTTTGCTCTGCTCTCTCCACTTAGCACTTCAGAATTGCCTGAGCAGAAGCAGGGCAGCAGTCTCCGCCTCCCTGCTCGGGGACCCGGAGGGCTCTGCATGACATAAGCTGGCTTTTCTCACTTGCATTTTGTCCAGCTCATTAAAGATGAGGGGACAGTTGGGACTGACCCAGTTCATTCAGGCCAAAATGCATTTTGCAGCAGCTGGGGGTTAAGCTGCCTCAGTCCCTCATGGGTAGTCCCCATGCATTCCTCTCGTTCCCACAGAAGTCCTCTACCTCTTCCCTCCCCAAATGCTCTAACAGGCTGAACGGCCAGTTAGCCCTTGATTTCCTCCTTGATGTTTGGTAAGAAGCGGTGGTTGGTGGGACATCTCTCCTGGGCGGGGGATCCTGTTCTTCCAAACTGGCCCCCAGACTGGAAGCTCAGGGACCTCCTGACAGTGTAGCAGATGCACCAGCTTAGAGAGAGATGGATGAGGTGCGTGTGTGGGAAGGACATTTCATTGCTGTCCCATGATTCTGCCCTTGGGTGAGCCCTGTATGGATGGCTTCAGAGATGGGAGGTAGAGAGATGGCCCCTGTTTGGATCTGCGTGGGCTCTTTTAAAAAGTCCCCAGAAACCAAAGACGGCAACAGGCTAAGTGCGTCTCCTGCCTCTCGCCTCTCTCTTCCAGAGGAGAGCACCATGAGCAGCGACCGCATGGACTGTGGCCGCAAAGTCCGGGTAGAGAGCGGCTACTTCTCCCTGGAGAAGACCAAGCAGGACTTGAAGGCCGAGGAGCAGCAGCTGCCCCCGCCGCTCTCCCCTCCCAGCCCCAGCACCCCCAGCAACAGGTATAGTGGCCCCGGACCGCCCTCCCAGGAGCTTGGTCATCCCCTTCCTTCCCCAGGTTCTCGAACCCCCAGCCGAATGGTCTGCAGCAGCTCCCTTGGCTCCCTGGATGTGGCCAGCCGGCCCCCCGCCCGCATGGACTCCGGCAGCGCTGGGGGGCGGGGAGCAGAGACACCCGGGCGCACCTTTGCCTTTAAAGCCAGCAGGCAGTATGCCGCCCTGGCCGACGTCCCTAAGGCCGTCAGGATCAGCCACCGAGAAGCCTTCCAGGTGGAGAGAAGGCGGCTGGAGCGTAGGACTCGGGCCCGGAGCCCTGGCAGGGAAGAGGTGGCCCGTCTGTTTGGCAGCGAGAGGAGGTAAGGAGGGGGTTATAGGGCCACACGTACCACGGACATACTCCGCCGCTTTACGCAGTCTCTCGTGTACACTCCTGTTCTCCCTTACACATACACACTCACACTCTCTGTGTTCTTGTACGTGCTTTTTGCACTCTTCCCAGAAACACACACACTTTGACATACACATTTCCGCATTCCCTAAGCCTTCCTCGGGGGAGTGCACTTGTCCTCCCTTTCTGTTCAGAGCACGTGCGGAAGGTTTCCCTTTTGACCCTGGACTCTGGTCACGCAACTCGCAGCCCCTGGTAGCCAGAAGCGTAGCATCTCGGGACTCTTAGACACCTAGGCCAGAGGCCAGCTGCTTCCTGTGAGTGACTCCTGGCACTGAGACCTTAAGGGCCCCCGGGCATGTTCTCAGCCACCTGGACCTTGTGTAGCTGGATCTTTTCCTTCCTGGCCCATCTCTGTCCTCTGAGATGACCATGGGGGCAGGAAGAGCCTGGAGAAGCGGATGGTGGCAGAAGCTCTCCATGCCCTTCCAGTCTTAGGCATGGGTGAAGGGCATGGAAGGCGGTGGGGTGGGCAGCACAGGGAAGACGGGCAGCCTTTGACGCTCCTGGGCGCCCTGAAGCATCACTGCATCCAGGCTTGGCTGGAATGTGAGATGGGGAGGCTGACAGAACCACAGCTTCCTGGAGAGACACAGGGTTCAGAGAGGGAACCTAGGACAGGGACTGGGACAGAGGCGTGGAACTCATCTGTGGTCTGAAGAGAGGAGGGCTCTGTCCTCCCTTCTGGTTCCACTGGCCCTGTGCTTCCCACAGAGCCGGGGAGAGAGCTGGGTTCCATCTCTGAGGCCCTGGCCTGGACCAGAGCGCTCGAGTGCCCCCTTCTTTTAGGAGCTTCCATCAGAGTCTGTAAATGGAGCCTTTGCCCTGACAACAGGGTTCTCACCCAGGTTCAGGGGTGAACTGCCTAAGGTCCATGAACCCCTCTAAATGATTTGAGAGTCCATGTGTACGTTTTTCTGAGAAAAGAAAAACCATAATTTTCATTAGATTCCCAAAGAAATTCACTTTTTGGAAAAAAAGATTCAGACCTAAATTCCAAAAGCATTCCCAGTGTCCTCTCCACCCTCCTGAAGCCTAAGTAAAGCTCAGAGTTGGGGCATGCTGTGGGGACGGGGCAGGGGGGCGACGGGCTTCCCCTGTCAAGGGGCCACCTGCGAGCAGGATGCCTTTCCCAATACACACCTACTCTGCTAAAGCCCCAGGTGGAAAGGACCTGTGCACTTGGGCGTCCACCTCCAGAATAAGGAGGAGCTGCCCAGAGTTGTTGGTCTTAAGAAGAGAAAGAAACAGATGTGCCTGATTCCTAGGCAGAGGGAGAGGGAAGCTGACCTAGTGCCTGGGAGGTGACCTCCAAGCACTTGGCTGTCTTCTTGTTTGGTCAATAACCCCGAGAGCTCCTGTGTCCAATCCCAGTGTGTGGATGTGGAGATGGGGCCTCAGAAGCGGGGAGACTCCTCGAGGCAACAGCCGGGTGCAGCAGAGCCAGGACGCACCTCCCCGCTGGGCCTTTTACTGGGAAGACCCCGCTCCCATGATGTGACCCAGGAGGGGGCCGAGGCTGTCTTTTAAGCAACTAAGTGGAGGGGCTTGCCAGAGACTTAGAAGGCCTGTGGGCCAGGGCGGGGGAGGCTTTATACTGGCTGGCGGGCTGGCGGGCAGGCGATGGGTCCTGGAGGCTCCTGGGTGGGCAGCTAGGCCCTGGTGTAGCGGCAGACCAAAGAATTAACATTCAGCACACCTGCTTGGCTTCAGACTTGTTCTTGTCTAGTCACCTGGGGTAGATGGCATCTCCGGGGCTTTACTTTCTGCATGTTCCTCGCCACCACAGAGATGGGTTTTCACCGGGTCCTGGCACCCCACCAGCTCTGCATCCTAACATTGTAATGTCACTTTCTTACCCTAATGACATCTGACTGGCTGCTGTCACTTTGCGAGGCCTGCGCCCTGCTCCCAAGTAGCCTCCCCTGTGCGTGATTGGAGTCCCGGATCCTGGTTGAATAGAGCAGAGCCCCGTATTGGCAGGACGTCTGCCGCGGCTGTCCGGAGTGGCAGCCGAGCCAGGCCTGCCCAGGAGCCAGGCTGGGGGGACGGGGGGGCCGGTCTCCTGACAAGGAAGCCTTTATGGGCCAATCTGCTCTGCTCTTGACGTTTGCTCCAGAGCTTTTAGAATGTTTCTTGGGTGCTGAGTCACTGCTGAAGCAGCCTGGGGAGGCCATGGCCCTTGTTGAGTTCCTGGTGGCTGACACCACGACCGGCTCCTGTGCGGCCCTCACAGCCCCTCAGCTGGGAACCTGGGGAGGTGAGGCGGGGCAGCGGTGCCAGTGCCCCCTTTCTGTGCCGTCCGCCAGCCCAGGGAGCATTTGCGGCCGCACACGCAGTACCTCAAGGGAGCCAGTATACAGACTGCTCACTCACTTTGCAAACTAAGTGGGCTGACGGGCCCAGTTTGCTTTCCTCATTGGACTCCTCTCTCGGCAGCCCTGGCAGGTCTGCAGCATGCGAGTTGCACAGGACTCGGTGGAGCACTTGTTCCACATGGCCTTCCTGCGGCTTTCTAGGCCCCACGGTCAGTTGGAAGGGCTCTCATTCTGCAAATGATGGTGCCTAGGTCTGTACGTGGGCCTGGAACCTTCCCCAAACCCTCTAGGATGGTGGGGCACACGGCGTCATCTTCCCGAGCAGGCTGAGCGCTGACAGGAGCTTCCTGTGGTTCCCTGAGCTTCCCGCGCTCACCACGCACACCCTCTGCTGCGGCTGCGCTCCCTCAGCCTAACCGCAGGTCGGCCTGGGAACAAGCTCTGTTCCTGGAGAAGATTCTGCAGAAGCTTAGGGCTCCAGAGCTCCTGCTTTGTGTGTAAGCACAGAGATGAGCAGGGGGCCCAGCAGCCCCGAGACTTCTACCCTTGGTCTTTGGCCTTCTTTGATGAAGAAACCCTAAGATCCGTTTTTACTAGTAACCTTTCCTGAATAAAAGCTAGTCTCTTGGCAGGGTCTCAGGATTTGAGCCCATTTCCTCTTTTTCCTTATAGAGTTAGATATTAGTCTTCAGTTAGATTTTAATCTTTTGGGCTCAGAGGCCCTTCACTTGCTTCCCGTTGATTCTGAATGCAAGCAAAACGCTTCCTGTGAGGTGACCTTGGGGCGCTTGCCTGGGTGTCCCTGGGAGGACAGGCCTCTGGTGTGGTGACATGTTAATGTTGTAAAAAAAAAAACAACAAAATTCAACTGAGTAAATTCTGAACATCTTATTGGCTTTATTCAACAATTCATGAATCAGGCAGCATCCCATCTATCAAACAGAAAGGAGCTCTGGAGATCTGTACAAAATAAAGGACTTTTTATAGGCAGGAGAGGGCAGAACAAGGAAGTTTAACAGTAGCAAAGAGAGCATTGTTTCGGTCAAGGTCACCTTCCTTTGAGGGACAGCAGAGGTCTGTCAGGTAGATTACCCCACTGGTGCTGACTAGGTAATTCCGAATTGACTAGTTTAAGATTCCACTCCTGGGAGAGGTTGAAACTATAAGTAAGTTAGGTATTAACCACCATTTGGTGACTTGGGCTTAGCACAGTTGACTCTATTCTGAGCCTGTTGTGTTTTTTTGGGTTTTTTTTTTAAGCAATTCCCTCCAAACCGCCCCCCCCCCACTTTCTTTAAAGTTTATTTACCTATTTATTTAAGTAATCTCTACCCCGAGAGATTAATGAGGGTCTCAAACTCATGACCCCGAGATCAGGAGTGGTACGTACCTCTGACTGAGCCAGGCATGCGCCCCACGATTCCCCCCCTTTTGTTCAGACTATCAGCTTAACTGAGTGGTGTGATCAAAATTTAAGACCTTAGCACCACTCCCAGCTACTGCTCAAATTCTTGCAGTTTTTTGCTCTGTGGTATTCACAGGTCATGACGTTTTTTTGCTGATTCTCTGTGGTACTCACAGGTCACGACTTCAGGCTCACATTTAAGTCAGTTACTCTCGTCATCCCTGTCTGACGTCCCAGTCTTACGGAGATCGTTTGCTGTGTGGTTAGCAGCTGCAGACACGCGTTTAAGAGAATATAGTGCATGAGGGAGACTACTGTGGTTATTTTAAGCAGGATAATTCCCAGTGTCTGGAATGCGTTTGGATCCATGGTCCGCAAGACCCAAACCAATCAAAATCAAATAACTCAGAGAAAGACCTCCACTGAAGGAGTCACTTTTTTTTTTTTTTAAGTGAAGTGGCTTTTTCAGTGATTTTTACGTAGCTGAGTTTCAACTTTCCCAGAAGTGTTAATCTAGGTGTGGTAAGTGGCACTGACCACAGCACAGACATTTCCTTGTTTAGCTGCAGGATAATCAGGGGATAACCTATTTGAAGAACAACTTTGGCCTGGCAGAGATGGGGACTGCTGGTGAGATCTTTTTATATTTGGGGCAGATCTGATTTAGGTAATCACAAGAACAATGGGAATACAAATGTACTACGATCTGCTTAGGAATTTGTGTCCAGTTGGGCAAGTACAGTTATAATCGTAGAAAGGTGAAAACAAGGCACTGGATGTTCTGGCTGTAAAAGTCAGATTGTGTAAGTGACTCCTAAGGTCAGGGGGTCCATTGCGAATAGAAGAGAAATTGGTCACAGGGAGGACCAGGGGATCTCTAGTATCATGGACAGGTAAAGAGCTCTTTTTATGATAAATCCAGCAATCTGAAAGATTTTCCAACCCCCTGTCCTCCCTTAGTAATGGCCTGAGAGATAGGGATGTCGGCTTTCTTTCCAGACCAGTGCCAGAGTAAAGGAAAGAGAAGATGAAAGAATTTCATTTCATGTTTAAAGAATGAAGTCTTGATCCAGCATCTTGGGTGGAAGCTGTCCACTTTGATGTCAGCTCCTTCCTAATCAATCTGATTTTGAGGTCTCCAGCTGCTATGTAATTCCTAGAGTCTGAAGGGGCCCTTTTCAGTTGGGAGATGCAGACCCAAGGTTCAACTCCCTGAAGTTTGGTTCCCATCTGGGGGGTGAGGAGGACCTGGAATAGCCCTTCAGGGCAGTCTTTATTCTTAGTCATTCCAAATCAGAAGGATGGCAGAAAATAGGAAATAATTATGTTTGGAGAGTCATAGTCAGATATTTTTTTTTTTTAAGATTTTATTTATTTGACACAGAGAGAGAGAGAGAGAGAGAGCATAAGCAGGGGGAGCAGCAGAGGGAGAAGGAGAAGCAGGCCCTGCACCGAGCAAGGAGCCCAATGCGGGACTCGATCCCAGGACCCTGAGATCATGAACTATCCGAAGGCAGACGCTTAACCAACTGAGCACCCAGGCATCCCAGTCAAAGCCAGATATTTACAAAAACTAGAATTCAGGAGCCAGTCCAGGTTATTGATATACAGGTATGGAACAAAACCTCAAAGATACTTACAGCCTAGAATCTAATATCTACAGAGATGCAAACACAGTTTTTCTCTCTGCAGTTATTCCCATTTTTTTAAAGATAGTCACAGTAAAATTACTTTTGTTTGCATTAAACGGCCTGATTTTATAAGTGCAGCAAGAATAGTGATTGACCATATAAGCCCTTTTTAAGACTGCTTTGCTGGAATTTTGCATAAGGAATCTCAGACTGAATTCTTCTCTGAGGCCAGCAAGCCAAACCAAGGACTCACCATTAGATTTTACCTGCAGTGCCATGCACAAACAGTGAATCATGGAACACTACATCTAAAACTAATGATGTAATGTATAGGGATTAACATAAGAATAAAAAAATTTTAAAAAAATAAAAAAATAGATTTTACCTGCAGTGCCTATAGTTTGGGTGAATTTCTCTCTTCTCAGAGTTTCCCCCCAAACATTCTGAGGTTCATAGGCCTGCCAGGAAGTGACTTTCTGTACTCACCTGGAAGGCTGCCAGGAACCCTATAAGCAAGGTACCAGCCCGATTTTTCTAAGCAGTTCCTTAAAGCTATTTGGTCATATTTGAGTCTATGCATATCTCTAAAATAAGACATTCCAGTCAAAGCCTTGGTAATATAGCCAGTGTTTCCAGTTGTTCCCTGTTACAAGGGGAACAGGTTTTTATTGAACTTATACAAATAACCAAGTATATTGCCATGAAAAGAATACTCAAGAGTTTACAAATTCTGGAGGGATCAGGTAAGGAGAAAAAGTAGATGTTTCATCTTTGTTTACAAAGGTATGCCCTACCAAATTGCTATAGGTCATAGATCACTTAAGTGAAAAGGTTTCTCTAAATCTACAGAACAAAACACTAAGGAACTAGCAGTGTTTTACACAAAAGGTTATGTAAAATTATAATTATCCTCAGTTCATTCAGTCCTCTGTAATGAATACCTGTTCTGCTTGAATCCAGTGTTTTCATTAGTCTAGAAATTCTTCCCCAGTTCAGTTTTACGGTCTTGGAGCCATCTGGGTGGCTCAGTCGGTTAAGCATCCGGCTCTTGATTTCAGCTCAGGTCATGATCTCAGGGTGGTGGGATCGAGCCCCGTGTCGGGCTCCATGCTGGGCGTGGAGCTGCTTAAGATTCTCTCTCTCCCTCTGCCTCTCCCCTCTTCTCTCTCTCCCTCTCTAAAAAAAAAAAAAAGAAAAAGAAAGGAGGGAAGAAATCTTTACTTGTCAAAGTCCTTTCCACAAACACTTCTGTAAAAGCATGAGAGTAAAACAAGAACTCTCTGTGACAAAAGACTTAAAAATGCCCATAGTTAAAGATCAGATGAGAGTACACTGTAATGGAAATAACAAGAAATTTGGTTATTTTTGTGATATTCAACATTTAAGGTAACAGCTGTAATTATGACTGATAATATTTGCATCAGGACATATCAGAACCTGAAAAGGTTTAGTATCACTTATTTGATAATGCTGCCCATGTAATGTAACATAACAAATAAGCCTAATTAGTGAATATCTCTTTTTCTACAAGAAGAGGGAACAAATCTTTTAGGATTTTCAGGGATCCTCTGAAAAATCCCAAAGTTACTTCTAGGTCAAGAAGACTTCATTTAGAATTACATTTTGGGGAAGCTTGTCAAAATATCAGAAGGTTTTAAGACACTTGGTCCCATAGGATCTTAGATCACTGTGAAACAATACTCAGTTATCATTTGGCCAACATGACAATTACAGACTTTATAGGCATATACGGAAAGTTACATAACTGTAAAAAACAACAACAACAACAAAACCTTTAATAAAGGAGACTCGGTTTTCTTCAGTAATCAAAGACCTGATAAAGACAATGTGAAACACAGGAAATTATTTTGATAAGACACAACATCTTTTTTTCTCAGCAGATTACTTAAAAAGTAAAGAAAAAATGTTCAGTCTCTTATCAATAGCAGACCAAGAAAATTTTGTCCTTTAAACAGAGAAAACCAAATAATAATACTGTACCACCTTACTTTTGATATTAAAATTCATTTTTTTTTTTTTTTTTTTTACACTCAAGTTCATTTTAGTATTAGTCAGCCCAAGGGGCGCCTGGGTGGCTCAGTTGTTAAGTGTCTGCCTTTGGCTCAGGTCATGATCGCAGGGTCCTGGGATCGAGCCCCACATTGGGCTCCCTGCTCAGCGGGAAGCCTGCTTCTCCCTCTCCCTCTGCTTGCTGCTCCCCCTGCTTGTGCTCTCTCACTGTCTGTGTCAAATAAATAAAATCTTTAAAAAAAAAAAAAACATTAGTCAGCCCAAGATTTCTTTTTCACAAACCTTCTCCAATTTTCTTTTTTACATTCTGATTTTGTCCTGATTTTTTTCTCTTCTCCATTCTGCAATAACCAGTCTCATGTTAGGACAAAATTACTTTCTTTTCCCTCAACAAAAATGGATCTCCATTCTTTGTATCTTCTCTTACCAAAAACATACATCCTACATATGTTAGAATTTCTAACCCTTAAAAACCTTAATTTCTCATGAAAATAAAGTAGTAAACACTTAGCATTCTGCAGCTTAGCAAATTTATGAATACATCTTGTATCTTTTGGAAACATGCTTTCTCATAATAGATTTTTCAGTGTAGCACAAAACATATTTACTAATAGACCGAAGTATCTTTAGTTTCTGTATATAATGGAAAGCAAAAAAGTAAGTGAGCCTATATTCAGTAATTAATGTTTCAGTATTTTATTTGGAAATGATCTAGTCAGTCAGTGACTTCATCGTTTAATTTAATTTAGTAAAATTCTTAAGATATTTTTACCAAAAAGATTTGGGGAAACCATTTAAGTAGACATGCCAAAAATATAAGTATTGCTGAAAAGTTCACCTAAAAATGCATATCTCACTTATATATATCTAGTCCATAGATCAGCTGTTTCAACTACCCATGAAAGCTTTGTGAAACATTTGGACAATGTCAGCCATCATCCTATGTTATTATTCTTGTTGAAAAAGTTTGTAACACAGACAGCATGAGCTGATTTGACTAGTAAACCCAGATAGAATAAAAGTTGTAGGTACATACTATAGTTAATGTTGATAACTCTGAAGACATGTCTATTTTAACTAACAAATCAGCATTAAAACTGAATATTTGTAGATCACATGAACCTGAAAGCATTGGGTTACTTTCTATTATAAGTTGTAGAATGTTATTGTATATATTCAAATGTATGTATATATGAGTATACATGTAATTCATATAAGCACTTAATTTTCTTGAAGCTAATTAAGTAGAGCTCTTTTACAAATTAATTTTGGCAATACTATCCATAGGTAGAAAATACACACACATGCACACACACCTTAAGGCTTCCATTCTACAGTGTTGGCCATCGACAGATACAGTAACACAAAATGCCCTAGTTCTAAGTTGGATTCATATTGTGTTTCTGGCAGATGAATAAGTTTACCTGGTCAAATGGCTAAAGCTTTTTAATGATATTTGTGGAGAAGACATTTAAGATTTTTCATTTACCTTTGTTCCAAATAACCTTTCCCTCTTTAGTTTTTCTGATAAAATTCCCTCCCTGAAGTTTGTATTTCAAAGAGATGGCCTATATAAGAGGTCCCAGAGAAGACCAGGTAGACCATTTACATCACAGAGGCACAGGGAAAGAATGTAAATGCTTCCAAGAAGGACTTTTGTTTTCTAAGGCCCAAATTCTCACAATAATGAGAAGCCTTTAGAGATCTATTGGGGTGGTTTTGGTATTGGTAAAAAAAAAAAAAAAAGAGTTGGACTTCAGGTTGTTTCTGGAGCTGAATCTCTTGTGAAGATTTATAAGATGTGGACAGTTGCTTTAATTCCTCAAAGAATTATGTTGCAACTTAAATGATACCATAATTTGATCCACCTATCCAACTACATCATCCTCAGTTTGCTTCTTTATATCAGGGAGGAGCTTTCCAGCTAAGATGGAAATCAAAAGATTTCTGTGTTCTGGATTTGGAACTGTTTGTGGAATGTTTTAATAAATCCTTTCACAGAGGCTTCAGATGCTTTTTCGTCTGGGTACATCATTTCATTTTAGCTTAGGGAAGAAGGCCTAAGAAAACTTCCTATCAAGCTCTGATTATCAGCTTCCAGTTTGGCCAACTTCTGACCACAGAGCTATTTAAAAACTCCTTTTAAAATATCTTGTCACTTTTCAGCCAGGACAAAGAGTAAATGTTTCTGACAGTATTGAACAGCCCCCCTTCCATGTAAGAGGGGACCCCACGAGGATATAAAAGGATACTTACTATCTTCCCAAGATCCAGAGTTACTCTCAAAGATAGCCAAAAGAAAGAACCAGCAACCTGCATGTCCCATTCAGGCGGAAAACCAAGCCAGGTTCTTAGGACACAAAACAAGACAAGCAAGAAGGCAGTAGCTGTCCTTGAGGAAGAAAGGATCAAGAACCAGTTATGTTTCGACTGGGCATTACAGATGGCGATTCAGGAGAGCTGGCTCTGGTATGAATTCCCACTTTTCTCTGGCTTCTACCAGTTTTCCCAGGATCCCCTCTGTAGCCTCTGGTACCTACCAGAATTTGGCAAGATTTTTCGTTAATTTTAATTTTAGTTTCCCTTAGCTGTTTAAGAGAATAACATAGCAGTTTACCAGAAAATCCCTCAGAGTCCCACCAACTCTGGGAGGAGTCCATACGGGGGCCTCCTTCAAAGACAGATACGGGGGCATTCAAGTTGGTGTTGAAGGATTTATCCAAAATGTTTGAGGACAAAATTTTTTCTAATGGCCCAGTTGGTTACAAATGATATGCTGATGTCTGGGCCAGTGTTTTGATGTTATACTCCTGGGAGGGTGTAAGGGGGAGGCCTTAGGTGGTGTTTTAGATATCTTTTGTGTCTTTAATTTTTCATTACCCTTTGCAACAAAACTTTCAGTGAAACTGTTTGGGAATCTTGAAGGCTTTGGAAGCTTCTGCATACCAATTAAAATAGGTACCCATTCTGTTTGTTTGATTTAGGAACCCTTGCTTTTAAGTATACTTCTTAAATAAATGATCTTGTCTAATTGGAATATTCCCATATTGGCCATTGTAATTCTAGGTTATCTTTAGCAAGATTTTGCATTTTTGTAGATATCTATAGCTTCTGGGACTATAGTTCTTAGCCATAAAATAAGTAGGTGTGCTGGAAGTCAGTATGCTGAACTCTGGAATTTATTTTTTTTAAAGATTTTATTTATTTGAGAGAGTGCGTGCACGCCATCACGAGCTGGGCGGGGAGGGGCAGAGGGAGAAGCAGACTCCGCACTGAGCAGGGAGCCCGACATGGGGCTCCATTCCAGAACCCTGAGATCATGACCTGAGCCGAAGGCAGATGTTTAACCAACTGAGCCACCCAGGTGCCCCTCAACTCTGGAATTTAAAGATCCCATTTCTTCTAACTAAGCTTTTGAGTCTCCCAGAGCCAAATTAATACCTAAAGGGATATGCTGCTGGGTTAGGAATTGTGTGATGTTTTACAGCGTACTTGTTGCACGGAAGTTTTTTTGAGGTTGGCAGGTAACCCAGTATCGCTGTAGTGTCCGTTGCATGATCAGCTTACCCTAACACAGGAGTCTTAGAGTTAGCTGGCAAACGCTCTAATAGGTTTTTAAGTGCTCGGCCTGTGCCCATCAATTTTGTAGCTTTTGGCTTTTGAGATTCTCATCCGCAATAGCCTTTACCTTGTGTACACCTTAACATACCAGCAGTAACTGCGATGGTACTAACCAGTAAAAGGCTTTGTGTGCACCACCAGCACTTCTCAATGTGGAGCTGCGGACTTGGGAAGGTACTGAACCAGCAGACCCCAACGAATGGGCATCAGGGACCGGGATTCCCATGAAATGGGGAACTGCAGACTGAACTATTAGAAGTCCCCAACAGGGAATCTGAGCACTGGGGGTTCCAGTCAAATGGAGAATTGCAGACTGAACTAGCCACACCATGGTCTTGTCAAGGGGGGGACCGTAGAAAGCCAATTAGATCAGGAGCTCAATGCCAAGAGAGCAGAGCTCAGAACCAAGAGGAACTTCCTGTGGCCCTGAGAAATGGCAAGAAAGACCAAGAACTCAGAGGGTTCATGGGTACCACAGCTAGCTGTTTCTCATTGTCCTCAGGCTGTCTGAAGTTTCCTTCAGGTCCCACCACTGCCATCAAATCTGTAAAAAGAAAATTCAGCTGAGGAAATTTTAAAGATCTTATTGGCTTTATTCACTGATTCAGCATCCCATTGAGCAGGCAGAAAGGAGCTCTGAGAAGCTGTACAAAGTGAAGTTTTTATAGGCAGAATGGGGTGGGGCAAGGAAGTTCCTGGCAAAGAGAGCATTGTTTCAGGCAAGGTCACCTTCCTTTGGGGAACAGCTGGGGTCTGTCGGGCAGATTACCTCACCAGTGCTGACCAGGTAACTCCAGATGGACTGGTTTAAGATTCCACTCTTGGGAGAGGTTGAAACTGTAATTTAGATACCAAGTCTCAGTTTGGTGAGTGGGCTTAGTACAAGTGACTCCCACTTGGGCCCTCTCCCTTTTTTAAACAACACCCAAGGCTCAGCCCCCCCCCCCCCCCCCGCTCCCCCGGCCTCCCTTCCTTTAGCCACCATTGCGACTCCTTGTGACTCAGGGACAAGGATGGTGTCCCCCTCTCGGCAGTCACCTCGGGTTTTTGCTTCTTTAATTCTTTGAATAATTTTGATTTACCATTATTTGATTTAAGAAGCCGTCCCTTTCTGTGTATTCATTCTCCAGCCTTCTTTTCTTTCAGGTCTTGCCCCTCTCCACCTCCTCCTGCTGTGTGGCTGTATGACGTTACTCGCCCTTCCTTCGCCTGCTTCGCTCCCATCTCAGCTCCGTCTCCAGCCGTAGATGGCCTGATGATGCGCCGGCCTTTTCACACGAAATCAACTTGCTTTGTTTTTTGTTTTAATTTGGTTTTTGATTCTTGTTACTGTTGGCAGAAACAATGTTAATTCATGGGCCTTTTTCTTGCTAAGTTTTGGGTGCCCTGGGGTGGGGGCTGCATCATGATCTGCTGAGGAATGAATGTAAGGACGGAGACTGTCACCCTCTGAGGTGGTGGTTGCCTCTGGTCATGTCTGTGGCTCAGGAGAGGGGGCCAGGCAGGGAGCTGTGTGATTGCCAAGCGTGTCAACAGACTGTGCAGGGGCCTCCCGTGTCGGGGTCAGAGGTCAAGGACCGGCCTTGGGAAGGGGAAGGCCCCGGCCCTGAGCTGCTGCCAACCCCTGCACGGCTTCCCCTCCACGGTGGTGGGACAGGGAGCTGGGGGGGGTGGGTGTCAGGTGAACCGGCCAAGTGTGCTGTGCACAGCCTCCACACCCTGCAAAAGGGGAGGCCCAGGGAAGGCTGGGATGCGTCCGGCACGGCAGTGTCGGCTGAAGGAGCTCCTCTGCAACTCAAGACCAAGCCCGCCTCAGGCTGTTGGGGGGACCCTGTCTCCCCCTCAGCAGCCTCGTGTCCTCTCTTGCAGGAGGTCCCAGGTCATTGAGAAATTTGAGGCCTTGGACATTGAGAAGGCAGAGCACATGGAGACTAACTCGTCAGCCGGGCCCTCACCATCAGGTGACACTCGCCAGGGCCGTAGCGAGAAGAGGGCATTTCCCAGGAAACGGGTGAGCGCCTGGGGCCCGGGCAGGGCCACGTGCGGCCACGGGGGCACAGTTGGCATGTGGCCCCACACCTTCTCACGGGGCCCCCAAACACACACGTGCACGCACGGCTGCTGGGCTTCTCGCTCTCGTTTCCCAGTTGTTTGCTCGTGTCTCTCCTCTCCTCCAGCGAGTGACTTTCTTGAGGGCAAGGCCTGTCTTCTGCATCTTCCTGTCAGAACTTCATCCATTTCTGCTAAAGGCTAGTCTGGCGATCCTCAGATCCCCAGGTCATAGCTAGAGCTGCTCTCTTCTTCTCTGAGGCAGCCCAGCCGTGAGGCTGAGCACCTTCCTTCCTCTTTCTTCCGAGTGGCGGCCACAGCCCTCGCTTCTCTACTCAGCCCACGGGCAGATCCCTCTTCTGAACCCTCCTCCTCCTCCCGGGCAGCCCACCCGCGTCTCGTGGCCCTGCTGTGTCCGATCTTCATCTTCCTCCCCAGCTTCTCTCTGGGCGTATGAGGTGCTCTGCTGCGGGCTGCCACAGAGTCCGGGGCTCTTCCTTCTGTGACCCCGAGAAGCCAGGGGACGGGGGTGGGTCCAGGAGAGTGATGGTGACGAGTGCATCTGAAAGAAAAGGCCGCTCCAGCAACTGGCGCGTCTTTGAACCCGCTGCGTGAAGCAGGTGGCGCTGGACGAGGAGTCCCGGCACTCTGGCTCCGGTCCCCACGCTGGCCCAGACCTGCCATGGGAGCCCAGACAGAGTGCTCTCGTCCTCGCCTGGGAACAGTCTTGACCCTCCCGCAGCTCTGGCTGCTGGTCTCCCTGCTCCCCGCCTCAGTGTACTGGCTTGTACTGACTGGCGGCGCTCTCTGCCACAGGACCTCCCCAACGAAGCCCCCACAGCTCCTCTCACGGACACCTCGGCCTCCCCCCTGTCTCCACACCGAAGAGCCAAGTCACTGGACAGGAGGTCCACGGAGTCCTCCCTGACGGTGAGCCCAGGCGCCTGCGTACCGAGGCCTGGAGACGCTGCTCCTGCCGCTTCTGTCACTTGGGGTCACTGTCTGCTTATGTCCGTGCGTCTGTGCTGCCTGTCCCCTCTGCACCGGCCTTCGTGTCTGTGCGTGGGAAGCAGATGCTGGGTTTCGTTCCCCTTTTTGGACTCCATGGGCATCCTGAGCTCTGAAGTGCCCGGTACAGGCCACTTGGCCAAGACAGCAAAATCCTGACTTCGGGGCACCGGGGCCACAGCAAGGAACCTCTGTTCTTGTTTTGGGTGTGTTTCAGTGACATTTTGGAGACAGGAGCCTCCTCTAGCTGGGAGCCCTGGCCTTGTTTGTGGTGTTTCACCGCAGAAGGAGAAGGGCCTTTGCCCTAGGTCCTTTGAGCTGCAGCTGTGGGGGTGCGGGTGCGGCATGGTCAGATGGGACCATCGCTCCCTCAGGGAGCTGAGAGCGGCCCACCAGAGGCCCTGGGAGTGAAGGACAGCTGCTCACAGGGGGACCTGGGGCTCCGCAGCCTTCTGAGAAGCCTACGGTGGCTGCCACTTTTCCCCTAGGGTGTGGAGCCACCACCCACACACTGGCATGAGCCGGAACGAGGCTAGGAGGCCGTCTTACCTGCAGGAAGTGGGTTTTCCCCTGAGTCTAGGCGTGGCTCAGAGGTTTGGAACAGAGACTCCCAGAACACGTGTTGCTGGTGGTGGTCCTGCCACCGTACACCTGTTCTCATAATTCCCCCCACCCCAGTCCTTCAAATACAGAAAGACATCACAGCCTATTTCTGGTCAAGACAGCTGTAGGGACGTCGAGAGCAAGCACGTGGGGCGAGGGGAAGGAGGATCCCCATCTCTTTTTTTTTTTTTTAAAGATTTTATTTATTTATTTGATAGAGACACAGCGAGAGAGGGAACACAAGCAGGGGGAGTGGGAGAGGGAGAAGCAGGCTTCCCGCTGAGCAGAGAGCCTGATGTGGGGCTCAATCCCAGGACCCTGGGATCATGACCTGAGCCGAAGGCAGACGCTTAACGACTGAGCCACCCAGGCGCCCCTGGATCCCCCTCTCTTTAGGCGCCAGCTTTACAGGTGTCCAGGCGTGAAACACAAGCAAGGCCCAGCTGGGCTGCAGATGGTCCTCAGGTGCTTCCTCCCGCGGCTCCGCAGGCCCAGGGACACTGGTGCAGGAGAGCCCGGCAGGGACAGCGCCCCCTGCCTTCCTGTCAGCTGTCCGGGGTTTGCATCTTGCAGGGAACTGGAGCCTAAAGCCAGTCCTGTTCGATACGCGGCCTCAAGGCCTCAGCAGGCTTGCTGCTGCATCTTTGCTCAACACTGTGCGTGGGCTCTGCTCTTCAGGCTTCCTCTCTCAGTCTTCCTGTGGCTTCTGTGAGAACTTCTGATTTCTTCTTTTAGTGCTCACTGCAGATTTTCCCCTTCATGGGAAACACGAAACAGCTCTCCCTCAGGTCATTCTGTGCTGCCAGGCAGCTGCTGCCTACGGAGCCAGGGGCTTCCCTCAGAGCGTCCGGGCCGCCCAGCTTCTGCTGCTCACGGGGCGCTGGGGCCGTGCCCTTTCCTCCTCATCAGCCCGCCGAGCCCGGCATCTCCTCCCTCGAAGACATGCGAGTCTGCAGAGTGTTTGCGGGCAGGGGAGAAACCCCTTTTCCTGCCGCCCACCTCATCTGGACAGAAATGCCTGCCCCTCAGTCACCCTTTCCCCACAACTGGGATATCAGTGTCCTTTCTTCTGAACTGTTCTTTTTTTTCCTCCCTCTCTTAGCCCGACCTGCTGAATTTCAAGAAAGGCTGGCTGACCAAGCAGTATGAGGACGGCCAGGTAAGAATGGAGGGCTGCTGGGGCCCCTGAGGCAGTGGGGAGCAGGTGCTAGGTCAACTCGTCCCCGGCAGGTGTGGGAACCCTGGCTCGATCCCCCACCCTGGCGTGACGTCTTGGCCAGGGCTGTGGTGTGGCCGAGACCCCCATCTCCTCAGGGACGTGGAGGTGCACAGCCTCCCCCACCCTCCGTTCTGCAGTGGGGGGTGGGGGCCTCTGGAGGAGATCGCCCTCCTGCACCCCACAGGGATCTCGGCCTCAGGCCAGGGGAGTGTCCTATAACACTAGCTCCCTACCTGGTGATCTTTCCTAAAAGTTCCCCAGGAGCCTCTGGTTGTGTGGTTGGCTTGTGGTTGCTTACAAGGCCGGCCAAGTGGACAGCAGCCCAGGGCTTCTAGACTCTACCAGAGATTCCAGCTCAGCTGCAGTCCTGGGAGGAGCCAGTGGGGTGCATTCTTGTCATCAGACTCAAGCAGGAAGAGCCACTTGCAGCTGGACCTGCCAGCCCCACCTCGACCCTTGTTGGGGCTGGAAGGCCAGGCCTCCAAGAAGGCATGAAGAGGAGCCTGCTAGTTCATACTGAGAGAAGCCCCGAAATCCTGCCCTCCTGAGCTCCCCCTCGTGCCTCCTGAGCGACTGCCGAAACATCCTCTTTTTCTCTCTCCTCCATATCAATCCCCTTGGCCTTGCCTGAAGACTCAAGTCTCCCTCCTTGCTCCTCACAGTGAAGACTTGGGAAGCTAGCTGGCTGGTTTGCTCCTGCTGGCTGCAGGTGGGCGCGCCCCTCTGGTTAGCCCCCAGTGGCCGTGGCTCACAGGCAGCCCCTGAAGGATGGAGATGCTGTTTCCACAGCCACCTTTCAGCTCTGAGGGCCCAGCCCCCTGTCTGCAGCCTCTGGAGTTGAGACTGAGGACTGCGAAGCACTTTTCACCAGGCACAGCACTGTGGGTTCCAGAGAGCCCATAGCCTGCGGCCCACCCCAGCTCTCCATGCTGCCTGGCCACGGGGGAGCCGCAGCTTAGCAAGTGCCCTGAGGTCATGTGCGCATGGCTGCCTGCGGCCTGAGCGGAGTCCTGTGTGTGTCTGCCACTCGTGGGAGGGGCCGCCTGCCCTCTGCTTTTCCTGTGCTCTGCGAGGTTCCCCCAGGACTCTGGCTGTGGATCACCTGGGAGCAGGAAATGTGGGGCTCTACTCTAGTTGAGTCTGCTTTTTCCCTTCCCTTTTAGTGGAAGAAACACTGGTTTGTCCTTGCTGATCAAAGTCTGAGATACTACAGGGATTCGGCAGCTGAGGAGGTGAGTGTCTTGGTTTCCTTCGTGGTTGTGGAGACAGCTAAAGGGGTCCAGCGGCTGCTGCTTCGGGCTCAAGTCCCCTCCTGTCTGTCGACAGGTGTCCAAGTTGCCGTCTTGGGCTTCCCGGTCTAGATTTGGTGGGAAGGCTGAGCATAGTGTGACCGCCTTTTGATGTTCTCGTGACTGATTCTTCCTGAAACGTTGAGCTGTCTTGAGGCCCTGCTTTAGGCGCCTGGGTGGTGTGTTTCAGTGGCTTCTCTTTTCTCTGTTCTTTGAAAAACATTGAAAGATGTCTTAGTTTAAAACTCAGGATGAGCAGTTTTGTTTTTTTCTACAAAGATTTCATGGAGAATGGAGTCTCTTGAGGGAACGGCAGGCACTAAATCTTGTCCCTTGTCTTTTGGACAAAGATGGGATGTGACAAATGTACTTGGTTGGCCCGGTTGACTGTCTTGATCCCATGGCTGAAGACCAACCAGAAGAGGCTCTGTTTTCTTCGCCAAAAAAAAATACCATCTCTTGAGCAATTTGACAAGTCTGTGTTCCTACCTTTTGCCTTGCATTCCACTCCAGGAATTCTTCAGATATATTTCCACTTATAGGAAAAGATCTGTGCCCAAGGTTGGTCATTCCTGCACTTTTGTAATAGCAGAAGATTGGCAAGAATATAAATATCTGTCATTAGGAGGCTGGTTATACATATTTACATATCGTGAACCTCAGAAAAAGGAAGTTGTTCATGGACTTCAGTGGAAAGATGTGATACAAGGTAGATGAGAGTGATGTGGGCAGCAGGCCCTTGCTGCAGCCTGACATCAGGGAACACGGGAGCACGTGTGGTTAGTAGTCTGTGCCTAGACCAGCAGTTCTCAGAGTGTCGTCTGTGGACCCCTGGAGCCCTTTCGGGGGCCTGGTCTACTCAGAACCATTGTCATAAAATTAGGATGCCATTAAAAGTCTCCGTTCGTGAATACTCTTCTGTATTCTATGATTCAAAATCGACAGTGAGCCTGAGTCACTTCTGCTGCATACTGGAGTGTGAGGGGTGCCTCGTGGGAAAGCACTTGCGCCTTCTGGTGGCTTCTCCTCGTGCAGTACTGTCTGTACTGGAGAGAGCAACTGAGACACAAACTGCTCACTCACTGTGGGTGTTTGGCACCTTCTTAAAAATGAACCAAGTGAGTCTGTTCCTTCAAGGAAAACAACTGACAGTTTGTTGCCAGCAATACAATTTGAGCTTTCAAGTGCATTTGGAACTTTGGAAAATGTGTTTTCCCCGTCACAGACTTGACAGCTTCCCTTTCCTTACAGACTGTCCTGACAGCATAGGTGCTGATCCTATCATGCTTTGAGCTTGTGTCATGAAATGTGTCAACCTGGGGAAGATCCGCCTAACTTGACGTCTTCCAAATGACCAGTACATAAATTACAAAATCACACACGGGTAAAGGTCCATTCAGAGGACAGCAAAAAACCATGCATTTTAATATAATAGTATGGAAAGTCCTTTCACAGGATTTCAGATTCCACTTTGCAGTTAACCTTTAAGAAAGTACAACTTTTCACAGTATGTCAAACTGTCATGCCGTACACCTTCAACTTACACAGTGATGTATGTCAACTATTCCTCAACAAAACTGGAATAAAAGAAAGAAATGACTATTAAAATACGTCTCTCTTTTCCAGGCTGTATCTATATAAGGTTGGACAGTCTTCACATACGGTTGACCCTTGAACAGACATAGGGATTAGGGGTGCATCCCCTTCTGCAGTTGAAAACCTGCGTATAACTTTTTTTTTTTTTTCCTGCGTATAACTTTTGACTCGCCCAAAACTGAACTAAGAGCCTACTGTTGATCACAAGCCTTAACCAACAGCACAAACAGTTGATTAACACATTTTGCATGTTATGTATATCATATACTGTATTCTTAGAATAAAGTAAGCTAGAGAAAAGGCCATTAAGAAAATCATAAAGAAGAGGAAATACATTTACAGTACTGTACTACATCAGAAAAAATCCATGTATAACTGAACCCACAGAATTCAAACCCGTATTGTTCAAGGGTCAACCATACTTCATTCAAAACGATATATCAAACAGGATGAATGTAGCAACAGATGTGAGAATCCAGCTCTCCTTGGAAACCAAGCATTTAAAGAAAGATTTGCAAAAATCCATTGCTGACTTTTTAAAATATTTTTTATGAAAAAATAAAATGGTTTATTTGTGTTCTTAAAGGAGCAAATATCTTTACTTTTTTCTAGTTTATTTCTAATATGCTAAATATCATCATCAATAGATAAAAGCCACATAAGTGAAAACTCTTCGGGGTCCTCAATTTTTAATAATATAAGAGTCCCAACATCAGGTTTGAGAACCACTGGCATGGGATATCTTTGGCAGGGTGCACAGGGACATGGCATGGATGCTTCCAGGTAGTATAGGATAGTCAGTATCCTTACTCATCAGTGTATGTGCCCATTAAAAATAAGGCTAACATGGAAATTCGCTTGTCTAGGTGTTGACTTTTACTTTCTCTCTGTAGGCGGCTGACTTGGACGGGGAAATTGACTTGTCTACGTGTTACGATGTCACAGAGTATCCAGTCCAGAGAAACTATGGCTTTCAGATACATGTGAGCCTGGGGTGGAGTTTGGAGACAGGCTTGGGGGTGGGGGACACGGGCTTGACCTGCTGAAACATTTCTCCAAGAACCTGATGTCTTGGTCCAGGGACACTTGTGGGCAAGTCTGACCTCCCACAGGCTTGGTCGGCCCACGTTCTTTGCCGTCAACACTGGTGCCTTGACCTGTGCTTCCTCTGTCCCTAGCACCTCCTCCCAACCCCAGTTTGTGATCTGAACAAAAAATTAGGCATTAGCATCTTTCTTCTCAATACCATTTAGAAGCTTTCTGTTACCGAAGGTTCTTTCCATTTTCTTCTTTTTTAAATGCTGGCATTTGAGAAGAACATGGGATATGGGAAATAAGAATAGAAGTGTTAAGCCTTTTAAACCTAAATACTAGGTTTTTACTCATTTATTCTTCATTTGGACATTTATTCATCCACTGAGAAGTCTTTTTTCCCCACGGTCTTATGAGGGACTCAGGAGAGCAAGGCATTGCCCCCCACCCCAAAAAAAAGAATCTGATTAAAGAAATGAAATGGTTCTCCTGGGTCATTTCATTAAAGCTGGTGGCTCAAGGGCTACCTGGAGGCAGTCAGGCTCAAGGTTAGGGCACAGTCCTCAACTGCAAGATCAAGGGGTACCCAAAACCGCCCTCAGGCTCCAGAATTAGCCAGAGTGACTCACAGAACACAGGAAAGCACTATACTTAACAATTGTAGTTTCCTTGTAGCAGAGGATACAAATCAGAACAAAGTAGAGTAAGAGACATGGAGAATTGTACTGGGATGGCCCTAAGCGCAAACCTTCTATGTCCTCGGGGATGCCTTCCCTCTTGGGTGATGTGTGGCGGTACCCAGAGCTTCCAGCCCAGGAAGCTCACCCGAGTCGGTGGCCAGAGCTTTACCGAAGATTGAGTTACTGTCCATGTAGTCGAATGCAGTTTCTAGCCCTTTCCGCAGAACTCGGCTGATTTCATGTGTCACAAAGTCCCAACTCTCTCACTTCATGGCTGGTCTTTCTGGAGCGGCCAGGCCCCCCCCCCCCCCCCCCGCCGAATAACAAGGATTCACAGGTTACTTCCCAGGAGCTGGGACAAAGGCCAGACCTCTCTTTGGGCAAAGCTAATTCCTCCCTCACAAGAGCCCTGGGAGCGTGTGCTAATGAGCAGCCGGACAGAGCTGCCACCTGGGACTCAGTTTCTCACGGGGAGCCAGAACTCCACTTGGGTTGCCTTTAACGGGGTCTTTTCTTTAGGTCTTTGGGTCCAGAAACTCAGTTGTATTTCTGGACTCAAGAGTAGATCAGGCACCTTGGGACTAACTTGTATTAACCAAACCCAGAGGAGACCAAGGTTCAGACCCACAGGCCGGTGAGTTTATTACAAGGAGAAATCCAGGTGGCAGCCCACCAGGCTACTGGTCATGGCATTGCCTGCATGCAGGGCAACTGCATGGACACCAAGGCCTGGTTGGAGGTTGCACTGATGGCCTGGCCTCAGGGCCAGGGCGTGAGTTGGTGGATCTTGGTGGCCCAGGCTGCCCTGCTGTGATGCTCTTCTGCCCTTGTCCCTGCGGGAGGAATAGACGTGCTCGGTAAGCCAGCATGTCAGACAGCATTGGAGTTTTCTCTGAGAACTCACCTGCTCTCCCCGTCACAGACGAGGTCATTTCTGAGTCACCTGTGTTCCCCAGCGGATCTCAGCTGTCAGTCAGACCCCTCTTCACTTTACCCTGGGCGGGGCAATGTGAGCTTAGCTCCAGTTCTGATGCTTTTCCATGAGCCCCATGGACTCAGAGTTCTACGCCAGGGGAGATTGCTTCCAGTGCGGGAGAGTGGGTCTCAGGAGGGGCCCAGCCTGGACCACGAAGGAGCTTTAGGATCTCGCGAGGCAAGGCTGGAGGGCTGAGTTTGCCGTGTTCTTGCCTGGCCACCAGATTTAGTGGCACCCACAAGGTAGCTGAGTGCAGAAGCCAGGTGAGGGTAGCACCGTGGGAGCCCTGCGTGCTGGGTCAGGAATCAGTCTTGTCCTGAGGTTGGGGGAAGCCCTGGAATGTGTTGGAAGACACTGAGGCAGTTGTGCCTTAGTAAGACCCATCCAGCAGGATACTCAGCGCACTTAGAAAGGAGAGGAAGGTGGAGGCAGAAGGCCAGGCGGTGAGAGGCACAGAAAGTGGTGGGAAGGGCCATGGTGAAAGAGCAGCTGGGCTGTGGCTCTGGCCAGGGGAAGGCGGAGGCAGGTGTGAGGGGCTGCACCCCACAGCGCGGTGAGCCTTGTGCGGGCGGCAGAGGCGGCCTCGCAGGAGGGGAGCCTCTGGAGCTCTGGCCGTGCCGCGTTTGAGGCCTCCCTAAGAACATGAGACAGGCAGCCATGAGCGTGCACCTGGTTGGGAAAGAGCTGTCTGCAGGTGAGAGAGGAGCTCGTGGGAGGGAATGTCCAGATTGCTGAGGTCAGACTGCAGAAACCCCACACTGGAGTGGGAGGAAGCCGAGGAGCCAAGGATGCGGGGGAGCTGGTCCTGGGGCACGAGGGGCCGGTGCTCCAGAGAGCCCTGAGGCAGCAGCCCTGCGCTTGGCTTGCACGGAGGGGAAAGTGGTGAAGGAGAGATGAGCTGGGCCATGGGCTGTTGGCCGTCTCGACTGGGGGTGCCGGCGGGGGCCTGAGGTGGATGATGAGGTCAGGTCCAAGCTGCGCTTTGCAGCATGCTAAGCCAGCCTGTGGTCTCAGATATTGGCCCCTGGCTGTGCCAGTGTCCATCCCAAAACCATCTTGGTGACTTCATCTTCCTATCAGCTGACTAGCTGACGTGTCTCACAGGCCTGTTGGTCAGTAGCCTGAGCAGCCTAGGGAACGGTACTGACACCCTCACTTCTGTGACATGGGAGCCCGTGGTGCAGGAGCAGGGAGGTGGCCTCCAGGAGACCACCACCTGCATTTCATGCCCCTCTTGTTTTGGGTGCTGCCTGTCCGCGTGGCTCAGTGACACAAGGGTTGCAGCCCAGAGACCTCTCCGCTCGCTGGCCCTGCTGCCCACTCTCAGCCCCTGTCTGGCTCCCCTTCCCTCCTATCCGCCTTCTGTCCCCACATAGTGCAACTCCTCTCCCTCAGCCACCACCAGCGTATTCCTCCGTCTTGACTCCTGTCCCCAGGTCTGCACCCAGGTCAGGGGCGTGCAGTCCACGGATTGTGTAAAAGCAGCCCCCTCCACTCCCATATCCTATGAGTGAGGACTGCATACCACCTCCTTTACCGCCCCAGAACCTCCCTCTTCTCTGTCACCATGCTAAATCTAACTATGACTGCCCTGGCGGCAGCCCAGCAGGTCTCCCTGCCTCTTCTCAGCCCGACACATGCGGCCCCCATAGGGCCAAGCCTGCCTGCCAAGTCCCGTGCCTGCCACTCTCCTTCTCATCACCCTGTGCACCTGATGTGCCTGCCTGCATGCTGCTGGGCCTGGGATGGTGCTGTCCCCGGCCTGGGGGCCCCTTCCCACTGCTCCCCACACACGGGCTTTGTTCTCGGGTCGTGCTCTCTCCTTCCCCCTAGTCTGTGAGCCCCTGAGGGAGCAGGGCGAGCCATCCGGGGACCAGGGACGTTGTAGGCACACAGGAAACAGAGAGGAGGATGGCTGAGTCAGCCACAAAAGCAGATTTGCTATTTCCTTTGCTCTCCAACTTTTCTTCGAGGAGGGCATACACAATGCTCCTGGGACAGCCCCCTACTTGGCTGCTGTTCTCCCTACAGGATGTCCTTTGGGGGCAGGGAGGGGACAGTTCCTGATGACAGCTTGTCTTTTGTGTAGACGAAGGAGGGCGAATTCACTCTTTCTGCTATGACCTCTGGAATCCGGCGGAATTGGATCCAGACCATCATGAAACACGTCCACCCAAGCTCTGCTCCAGACGTGACGAGGTAAGACAGCCGGTGTGCCTGTGGGAGCCACCTTCCCTGCCAGCCACCACCTCGCTCCTTCATGGTCTGTGGTTCTTCTCTTCCAGCACAGCCCCCTTCCTTCCCTCCTTTGTCCCATTGCCGGCTGGCCGCGCTCAGTCTCCCTCTGGCGTCCTGGTTTTTCTGCCTCAGGTGACCTTTTCCTCCTTTAAGCCTGGCCAGTGGAGCCGTGTGTGCAAGGAGCGTTTGTGCCCCTGTCGGGACTGAACTTAGTGGGAGAAGCCCCTCCAGCCCAGGCGCTGGGCCTTGCTGGCGGCGGGGTAAGGGCAGCCCTGGATGCCGCCTTCACAGGCCGTCAGGACATGTCTTTTTCTTGGTCGTTTTGCCCCACGCCTCCGTCTGTTGGATTTCTGTGCAACCAGGAAAAACTTCTTTGAGACTCGGTGCTAGAATTGGGTTGGAAATCTTGTTCTCCCCTCACGTTGGGTCTCTGTGGTTTGTACACCTCATGATGTGCCACATGCCTTCCTCCTCCTGCCCTGAAGGTTAGAAACCCGCTATTTTCAGTTCAAGAGAAAGAGAAGATTCTGGTGCAGGGGGCTGGTTCCACAATGCCCAGAACTCTGACGTCCTTAACTGAAGGCTTCAGAGCCTTCACCTGTTCTGAGAACCTCCCGTTTACACTCTTCAGGTCATGTACTTTGCATGATTCTTCAAGTGTCTTTCTTGTGTTGTTGGTCACACCTGGGGTGGCGTCCCAGGGCCCACTGTATGCCCCTCAGTGGCCTGGGGCGGCTGCGGCCACGCCAGAACTTTGTCAAGGGCTTGCCTGCTTCCTAGTGACACTGCACCTGTTTGAGCAAGAAGATAGGAACAGAATCTTCTGTCCTGTGTGTATTGACATTGTTGTTCATTCCTTCGTTTATTAAGTGAACAGAATATTTGGTTGTTGTTCCTGTCAGTAAGACCAGGCGTTGGTGGCCAGGACAAGTTCTCAAGTGTCCTGTTAGCAGAGCTTATCTGTTAGTGCAGTGCGTCCCGCTCGCGGAGATGAATGGGGCGCTCTTGTCCTCATGGGCAGCCTCAGGGGCTGTCCTTGGGCCCCTGGAGCAGAGACCAGCCAGGAGCAGAGACCAAAGCTTTGTAAGGCCAACCTTGAGGATGCCTCCCTAGCAAAGCAAGAAAGGCAGCTCGGGGTTCTCTGGCAGGGCTGCTGCCCAGTGGCTTGGGTGGTGGACATGAGGGGACCTGAGGTCCTGTCCTGGCCGCCAGCCCTCCCCTGCCTGCTGTGTCCTGGCCGGCCCCAGCTGCTCCACGAGGGCCTGGCCCTTTGCAGGGATTGAGGGGCCTGGCTGGAGGAAGTCAGCTTGGGATGTCGCGGGGCCGGCATGTGGCGTTGGCCTCAGAACAGGGGTGGAGGACACACTTGAGCATATGCACGTGCACATATGTCCCAAGGTGAGCTTCACGGTTCCCTGCCACACTCAGACATTGGGTCCGTGCGGGGACTGCAGGCCCACCAGGACCACGTCTTTCATTTGTGTCAGACAGTTGGCTTAGTGACTGTCTTCCTGACTAGAATTTACTTCAGAATTAGTGTATCTGAAACTTAGGGGCTCCTCACTCTCCCCCAGTTTGTCTTCAGCCTTTCTGCTGGTTTTATGTGGGCTTTTAGAGTGTGAGGAAAATTTGGACTTTTTTAGTGCTTACAGGGCCAAGTCAAATACAAAGGTCAGAGGGCAGGTTTGAGCGATGTATTGTAGTCTCCCTGCGTCGGTGGTGGGGAGTGGCAGGGGCTTCCTGCCTGGGGCTGGAGGGACTCCCTGTCATAGAGCCGGGGCTGCTGCCCCCAGCTGTCCATGTGGTCGTAATGCCCTACACGGTTGGAAGCCGGGGTCAGCTCTCAGTTCGGTGGCATTGGAAGATCTCTTCTGGAGAACTTTTATTCAGGTGTGCATGTGGTCTTAAATTGGCAGCTTGTGGGTCCCACCACCCTGAGGCACTTGAGACAGATGGCCCAGAGCATGATGATGACCATTTTTCGTTCCCTTGGGTGCCTCTTTCCCAGGCTCCCTTCTCTTTGACTCCCATTTAAAGACTGGCGCTCCTTGGGGCTCCTGGGTGGCTCAGCCGGTTAAGCGTCCGGCTCTTGATTTCAGCTCAGGTCTTAATTTCAAGGTCATGAGTGCAAGCCCCGCGTTGGGCTCCGCCCTAGGCCTGGAGCCTATTTAAAAAAAAAAAGAAAATTAAAGACAGGTGCCCCAGCCCACCACCCCACAGCACCACCCTCGCTGGCCCTCGACACCCTGGGTGGCTTCCAACTCTGTTCTGCCGGCTTGGGCAGGACCAGAGGCCACTCTGCTCCAGCCGGGGCTTCAAACCACCACGACTGATGCTCCCGCCTCACCGCTGTTCGGGGGGCATCCTCTTTAGGAATCTTTGCTTTGGGGCAAATTGGACAAAGGCATGGACTCCTTACTGGGCAGGGAGAGGTGCCCTTGAATCCGCTCCCTGCTCACCTGCACGGGGTGGGCCACTACGTGGTGCAGGCACCCAGGTGCCACCTGGGCCATCTCTCTCACCAGGGCACGGTGGTCTCAGGCCTTTCATGCTGTGATCCATCTGTCACACCAGCCGCCAGGGTGGGTTTCTTAAAATGCAGACCTGACTGGGTTATTTACCACTTGTTAAAAAAGCCTCGAGCCTTTGGGGAGAAGTGGTTGGTCTCATCCATTCTGTCAGCACCGCCCGGTGCACGCACGCCACAGGGTGGCCTCCCTCATGATCTCGTTTAGATGGTGGCCAGGCCCAGTGCAGCCTGATGGAGACTGTGTCGTGACACTCTCCGACAGCATCTCTTTCGGGTTCCTCTGAGGTCCGAGACTGGAAACTCTGAGCCATCTGTGGCTCTTCCTTTCTTGTCCCCACTCAGCACCGATTTAGGTTCCCCTATGGAAGGGACACAGGTAAAGGCAAAGTGTCCTTTCCTTCCCTCTCCTGTGGGAACCGTAGCCGCATAGAAAGAGAAAGTGGTGGCGCTGGGCATCCTCCAGGGCAGGTGGCTGTCACCAGGAGCCACACCTCACAGGCTCTCTGCCCCTTGCCCCCAGCTCACTGCCAGAGGAAAAGAACCGGAGCAGCTCCTCCTTTGAGACCTGCCCGAGGCCAAGTGAGAAGCCAGAGGCGGAGCGCGGAGAGCCAGACCCCGAGCAGAAGAGGAGCCGGGCTCGGGAGCGGAGGCGGGAGGGCCGTTCTAAGACCTTTGACTGGGCTGAGTTCCGCCCCATTCAGCAGGCCCTGGCTCAGGAGAGGGCCCGCGCCACGGGGGCTTCTGACGCCCACCCCGAGGCTGAGGCCGGCGAGCTGGAGCGGGAGCGTGCGCGGCGGCGGGAAGAGCGCCGTAAGCGCTTCGGGATGCTCGATGCCACGGATGGGCCGGCCGCTGACGACATGGCCCTGCGGATGGAGGTTGACCGCAGCCCAGGGCTGCCTGTGACTGCCGACCTCAAGACACAGAACGTCCACGTGGAGATCGAGCAGCGGTGGCATCAGGTGGAGACCACTCCTCTCCGGGAAGAAAAGCAAGTGCCCATTGCCCCCCTGCACCTGTCCTCCTCCGAGGATGGAAGTGACCGCCTCGCCGCTCACGAGCTGACCACTCTGCTGGAGAAGGAGGTAATGGGCAGACAGGTGGCGGGGTTCTGTGCAGCAGCCTTCCCCAGCACCCACTGTACCTGGTGGTGGCCTGAGTGGGTCAGCCACATAATACTGAGGGACATGTGGCCCAGACCACTCAAGGAGACAGACACACAGACAGGTTCTTAGAGTACAGTGCAGGCACAAGAGGTATGGGAGGGTGCCACGTCATGGAGGGTGGCAGGGAGGGGGCGCCAGGCCTTTCCAGAAGGAAAAGGTGTTTGCCATGCAGTGGGGACACTGCCATATAGAGCCGGGGGTGGCCAGAGACTAGGCCAATGGGATGCAGGACCCAGGTGGGGACTTTGTCCTACCCTGTTACAGGCATGAACTAGAGATTTGAGGCAGGAGAGGGCATGAGCAGAGTTAGTTTTCCGTATGCAGTGGGTGGCCCTGGGTCAAAGGGGCCAAAGCTTGGAGGCAGACATGAGCCCCGAAGCTTTTGCAGCAACCCAGTAACCATTGATGGGATCTGAGGGGGGTGCGGGTCAGGCAGCAGTAGGCAGAGGCTGGATCCTGGATGTTGAGGAATATTTGAGATGTGAAACAGAGGCCCTTTTGGGGGGTTGGGGGGTATGAGCCTGGCAGGCTGGGCAGACGATTGCTGTCATGCCACCGACCTGAATCATGCATTGAGCACCAGAGTGGGCCCCTGTGGGGATGCAGAGATAAGTGGGCCAGGCCCTGCATTTGTAACATATCCAGAAATCAAATCTGGGAAACTTGGTAGTGGATTTGTCAATCTGAAAAGTGAGTTTCCTGGATGAGGGGGTACAGCATCGCACTGGCCTTCTAGGAACACTCAACAGTACGTTCCAAGTGAGTTCTTTACAGAAGTAGCTAACGAAAGCCGAAGAATGGCCACGTTGGCCTGCCCTCACTTATCTTTTTCCTGTTAAATTTATGAGGCTGACATTTATCATTAGCACCAGCACTCTTAATTTTTTCCCATTTCTACACGCATTAATATAATAATGAAGGCAAGATGCAATAAAAGTTCAAACTCAACATCGCTCTAAACTGTGACAACGGGCCTGCTGGCCTGCAGGTCACACGTTGGACCATGAATCTGTCACAGACAGCAGAGTGTGAAAGCCAGGTGTCCCAGTGCCGCCCCCAGCAGAGCCTGGCTGCACTCTGCCCCCCGGCGGGGCGGGGCGGCCCCCACAAGCCAGCATCCAGTAGGCACCTGAGGGAGGCTTCAGGGAAGAGGTGCATGGATGGATGACTCAGTTCAAAGCCACTGAAAGCAAGAAGGGCGTGAAGTAGCTTGCTTGCTTTGCCCATCTCGTGGAACCCTTCCCGCAAACAGAATTTTGTGTGGAATCCATTATATACAAGTGGTCAGAAGGAGCTGTTTCAGCGGAAGCTGCAGCAGGGCCTAGAGGGAGGGCCGCCCCGAGGCAGCACTGGCCTATTTGCCCACACTGAGGAAACCGGAAGGACCCAGCAGGGTGGTCTTCTTCTGACACAGGCGCAAAGCACCCGTTTCCTGGTGGGGTCTGCTCATCACATCCTTAGGGGCATGTGGGAATTACGTGGGTGCCCTGGGCGACAAGTGCGCTGCTGTCGTATACGGCTTGAGCCGGAACCTTCAGTCCCAGATGCTTCAGGGGGAGACCACATCAGCGCGTGCACTGAAACGTGGCCACGTGGAAGGCCAGCCCGGGAGGCCGTGTGTGCTGCGGATTCTAGGCCTCGCCGTCGCCGTGCTTAACATCGTGTGTCTCTTTGCCCACAGTTGGAGCAGAGCCAGAAGGAGGCCTCGGACCTTCTGGAGCAGAACCGGCTCCTGCAGGACCAGCTGAGGGTGGCTCTGGGCCGGGAACAGAGCGCCCGGGAGGGCTACGTGCTCCAGGTAGGGCTGAGGGGCTGCCGGGCCCCTTTTGCTTGGGGCTTCAGCGTGAGGACCCGGGCAGGCTAGGAATGTGCAAAACCTGGCTGAGCGGCGGCAGCCTGTCCCAAGTGCCGCCCCCCCGCCCGGCTCCTCGCCACAGCACCAGGGCTCGCAGGCTCGTGGGTGCTCTGTAGCTTTGCCCTTGTGGGACGGTGTGCAGAATCTGCCTGAAACCTCGGTCTCTGAGGGTTTTTCTTTGTTTGCTTCGTAATCAGATCATCCTGATCGCCTTTCCTCTTGGCTCTCAGAGTACACGGTATATATTTATTATAAATGTCACATGTGTGCCTGTGGTTTCTCCGGGCTTTCTCACAGTTTTTCGGTCCGTTTCACCAACTGGAGAAACTGAGTAACAGCAGCCAGGTGCCTCCTTACCACCACAGTAGCCCCAGAGCTAGCCTGGTTCCGCATCCGTGACCTTGTGTGTACCACACCTGCAGGGCAACTGGGGCCATTAGCGCTGGCCTAGTGGCCCTTCTTCTTCTTCTCTGCCTAGGCTGAAGTGCCCGGGCAAAGTGTGGCCGCCCGGCCCTCAGCCCACCCTCCCAGCAGCTTGAGTCCTGAGCTGAGACCCAAACCCATGCCCTCCACCAGGGAGCTCTGCGCCCACGTGCCAGCCAGCAGGCAATGGGTGCTGCCCTGGTGTCTCGCCAGGGGGAGCCCATTGTCCTGTAGCATTCCGGGCCCCATCTGACTCTGGGATACCAAACAACACACTCCTGCCCCCATCATGCTGATATGCCTGTGGGGAGAGCTGTTGGACGGAGCAGTGCTGGGGAAACGCAGAATGGGTTGATGGAATGGGGAATGTGAGCTCCTGGCCAAGGCTGAGGATACAGCACTCCAGTCAGGGTCCTGCCACTGACCAGTTGAAGCTGGTGCCATGCCCTGCAACCTCAGCCTCCTTGCCTGTGTAGACTTAGAATTGGACCCCGAGGACCTTTCCAGCTCTCAGTGACCCAGGGTCTCTGTGATAAGCGTCTGTGTCAACGTTTCCAGACCACAGCACCCTGGCTACCTTGGGCCAAGTCATCCCAGGCAGCACATGAGCCTGTGGGCAGAGTTTACCTTCCCTCATATCTCTGTGCCGTTTTTTTGTTGCGTGTTCCCTCTGCCTTCTCTTTCTCCCCCAGCTTTAACCGTGGCCCTGGGCGCCTCCTGTGCCCTGGTCCTCCCCAGCCCCTTCAGCCAAGGAATGGCCATGGTGGGCATTCCTCTTTCCTCTATGTGCTTCCTGGGTCGTTTTGTGCAGACTTTCCAGGTTTGGGGAGATTTTTAAACCTGCACGAATTCACTTCACATCAGGTGGTAAAGATCCTAGCAGCAGATTTTGCACATTGCTAACCTAAGAACCTGCCTCTGTCTAACCTAGATGATTGCACGAGCCTGCACCAAAGCCCCTGGCAGCGCTGGGCAGAGCTGGTGTCTTGAAACCTTTCCTCTAGTTCTAACAACGGGCGACTTTTAACCTCCCTTTGTGTTTTGAAAACGCTTATAACCAAGTCATTCCGAATGAGCGAGGGGCCTTTGGGGTTCAGGGTCAGGAGGAGAGCCATTCAGGGTGGGCACCGCACCAGTGGTGCTGGGAGGAGCTTCTTGCATGGTTTGGAAGTCGAGCGTGGAGTGTAACTTTAACATAACTGAGTGTCACATCTGTGGCTTCCCTGACAGCAGACCAGGCCTAAAGCAAGCCACAGGCAGGCCAAATTCTTAGGCTGGGCTCTTCTCACTCTTGTTCATGTTGTTTTTGCCCTTGCATTAATTAGTTCTGTCTATTCTGCATGCCTTTCAGTTTGGGGAGTTTTGTTTCATTTGTGTTTTGTTTCTTGCACGCTTCACTCTCTCATTTTGAATTCCATGAAGGTTTGTTTGTTTTGTTGATTATCATGTTTTACTCCATGGTTTCCGTTTCCCCTCGTTTTGTCTTCTTGCAGGTAGAGATTAGTTCTTCCTGTTACTGTAGAGGACGGGCTCCACTTCCCAAAGGAAAATGTTTCAGATGTCACCTCACTGGCATCCCGGGCAGTTGCCTCCCTTCCTTCTCTCCCCGTCCTAGAAGGAAGTGCCACCACCACCCGCACCCCCCTGCGTCCCGGCTTTGTTAGGGTTTGTTGCCTAGAGCCATCTGCCTTTTGTTTTGCAAAACAAACAAACAGATCCCGGAAGCTCTGCTCCTCCCCCTGTCCTCCTTCCCAGCATTCTCCTGTCCTTCAGTCTTCGTTCACTCATCAGTGTGCTCCATTATTCAGTTCTGTTTGGTTTAGTTCTTATAGAAGCCGCTTGGTTAGAGCTGTTTGATGTTACTGTCCATGTGTTCTCTTTACCTAGAAGCAGCTACTTGCCAAAAAAAGTTAAGATGATTTGTTGGATTTGTTTTTTAATTGAAAAAAAAAAAATTATGCCAAGGATAAAAGGCAAACCCACCAAGGAGCTTTCCTGTGGTTGACCCTGGCCAGAGGTGTGACACTCAGAACTGGGAGGCCCGAGTGGTACTAACCAGTATTTAATCGGTTTCTTTAAGACTGAAGTGGCCACTTCCCCATCCGGTGCCTGGCAGAGGCTCCATAGAGTCAACCAGGATCTGCAAAGCGAGCTGGAGGCCCAGTGCCAGCGCCAGGAGCTGGTCACGCAGCAGATCCAGTCCCTGAAGCGCAGCTACGGGGAGGCCAAGGACGCGATCCGGCACCATGAGGCCGAGATCCGGAGCCTCCAGGCGAGGCTCAGCAATGCCGCTGCCGAGCTCGCCATCAAGGAGCAGGCGCTGGCCAAGCTCAAGGGTGACCTGAAGCTGGAGAAGGACAAGGTCCGTGAGCAGCTGGAGGAGTGGCAGCACAGCGAGGCCGCGCTGAGCGGTCAGCTGCAGGCCAGCGAGCAGAAGCTCAAGAGCGCCGAGGCCCTGCTGCTGGAGAAGACGCAGGAGCTGCGGGACCTGGAGATGCAGCAGGCGCTACAGAGGGACCGGCAGAAGGAGGTACAGAGGCTGCAGGAGCGCATTGCCGACCTCAGCCAGCAGCTCGGCGCCAGCGAGCAGGCCCAGAGGCTGATGGAGGAGAAGCTGCAGAGGAACTACGAGCTGCTGCTGGAGAGCTGCGAGAAGGAGAAGCAGGTGCTGCTGCAGAACCTGAAGGAGGTGGAGGACAAGGCCAGCGCCTATGAGGACCAGCTCCAGGACCACGAGCAGCAGATGGAGGTCCTCCAGAAGGAGAAGTTGAGCGCCAAGTTCGAGGGCAGCGAGGTAGTACACCAGCTGGAGGAGCAGCTGGAGATGAAGGAGGCCAGCATCCAGAAGCTGGCTGAGCACGTCCAGAGCCTCAGAGACGAGCGGGACCTGATCAGGCAGCGGTTCCAGGAGCTGATGGATCGTGTCGCCCTGTCTGACGGGGACGTTGCTGAGCTTCAGGAGAAGCTGAGGGGAAGGGAGGCCGACTACCAGAGCCTGGAGCACTCCTACAGGAGGGTGGCCAGCCAGCTCCAGAGCATGCACACGCTGCTGAAGGAAAAGGAGGAAGAGCTGAAGCACATCAAGGAGATGCACGAGAAAGTTCTGGAGAAGAAAGATCAAGACCTCAATGAGGCTTTGGTTAAAATGGTTGCCTTGGGGAGCAGCTTAGAGGAAACAGAAATGAAGCTCCAGGCAAAGGAAGAGATTTTAAGGAAATTTGTAAAGGAGTCTTCAGAGGACGCGGAGGAGGAGCCACGGAGCGGCCCAGAAGAGGCGGAGGACGGCAGTGTGCCGTTGGGCCCGCAGCTCCAAGTTGCCGGCACACCCCCGGCCTTCCCACATCCCAGGCTCGAGGATGAGGCCCCGGGGGCGGCCCTGGGGGAAGCGCAAGGCGACAGCAGCCCCAAGAGAGAAGAGAGTGTGGGCTCTCTGAGGTCGGACGTGCCGGACAGGGAGGGGCACCTTCAGAGCATGGCCAAACCGGACCAGGGAGTCCCTGGTGTCAAAAGGCAAAGAATCCGGTTCTCCACGATTCAGTGCCAAAAATACTCGCACCCCGACGGGTGCGAGAAGACCTGGACCAGCAGCACATCCTCCGACACCAGCCAGGACCGGTCGCCCTCGGAGGAGAGCATGTCGTCAGAGGCCACCCCCAGCTCTCTCCCTGCGACCAGCGACTCCGACACCTATCTCTCCATAATCCACTCCCTGGAGACGAAGCTCTACATCACGGAGGAGAAGCTCAAAGACGTGACGGTGAAGCTGGAGAGCCAGCAGGGCCAGAGCCAGGAGGCCCTGCTAGCGCTGCACCAGCAGTGGGCCGGCACCGAGGCGCGGCTCCGCGAGCAGCTCCGCGCCAGCCTGCTTCAGGTCGGAGCGCTCGCCTCCCAGCTGGAGCAGGAGAGACAAGGGAGGGCGAAGATCACCGAAAAGCACGTCGGGGAGCTCGGCGACTTCCAGGTGAAAAACAGTCAGGCTCTGGCTTGCTTGGAAAGCTGCCGAGAGCAGCTGTGCTCTCTGCAAGTGGCCGGCCCGGAGGAAGCGCAGGGCGCAGGCGCGGGCCCCCTGGCCAGCATGGAGGGCGCTCTAGCCAGCACTGTCCAGGCCCTGCGCCACTGGCCCGCTCCCGCAGACGGCGCAGCCCGGCCTCAGCCAGAGGAAGCGCCTCTCGTGGAGCTCGGGAAGGCGAGCTTGCGGCCGCTGCACCGGCCCGAACTGACCGAGCAGGAGCAGCTGAAACTCCTCTCCGATCAAATAGCTCTGGAAGCCTCACTGATAAACCAGATAGCAGACTCTCTAAAAAACACAACATCCGATATCTCGCGCGTTCTGCACGAGATTTCTCAGTCGGGAAAGTTGCCCCTGGAATCTGAAAGTACTGCTCTCTGCCCCGGGGACCCAGCAGACACCTGGGCTAAGAAGGTGCTGGTGGATGGCGAATTCTGGAGCCAGGTTGAGTCCCTGAGTAAGCACCTGGGAACGCTGGGTGGAGAGGCAGCCGGCACATCGGGAGGCGGGCAGCAGAGTGTCCCCGCGGCCTTGGTTCCTGCCCTGGCAGACGCCACGTGGGTCAGGGCAGAGCTCAGCTTCGCGCTGCAGTCGGCGAGGGAGTCCTTCCACCAGAGGCTGCAGAGCATCCAGGAGACCCTCCGGGGGACCCAGCTGGCCCTGCGGCAGCACAAGCGTGTGCTGGGGGACATCCTGGGAGCCTACCGAACCCCCGACTTCGAGAGAGTGATGCAGCAGGTCTCAGAAGCCCTCAGGCTTCCCGCAGATGTTGAAGACGGCGGCATGCAGGCGTCCTGGGACCTGAGCCTGTTAGGAGAAGTGCTGAGTCATCAGGAAGCAGCCGGCTCCCGGGAGCCCTTCTGCGTGTCCGTGTCCGACCAAAGCTCTGGGGCCCTTGTCGCTATTCAGGAAGAACTCGCCCTGCAGCTTAAAGATAAGGCCAGCCTCTTAGGGGAGATATCTGCCGCTTTAACCTCGCTTCCCCCTGTGGAGTCAGTGAGAGATTGTCAGAAGCTTCTCCAGGCATCCCAGAACCTCTCCTGTGACACTTCCCTGGGAGGCCTCGGTCAGTATTCTTCGTTATTAGTTCAGGATGCAATTATTCAGGCTCAGGTGTGTTACGCAGCCTGCAAAATCCGGCTGGAGTACGAAAAGGAGCTCCGGTACTACAAGGAGTCCTGGCAGGGCAGGGGAGCCTCCTGTCAGGAGCACGAGCGAGCCGTTGGGGCCCTGAGGGAGGAGTACGAGGAGCTTCTCCGGAAGCAAAAGAGCGAGTACCTGGAAGTGATTGCCATCGTTGAGAGGGAAAACACCGAGCTCAAGGCCAAGGTCACCCAGCTGGACCATCAGCAGAGGTGTCTGGAAGAAGTGGAGAGCAAGCACAGTGAGAACATGTTCGCCCTGCAAGGGAGGTACGAGGAAGAGATCAGGTGTGTGGTGGAGCAGTTGAACAGAGCAGGGGACACGCTGCAGGCTGAGCACAGCAGGGTCCTGAGCCAGCTGGATGCCTCCGTCAGAGACCGGCAGGACATGGAGCGGCACCACGTGGAGCAGATGCAGAGCCTGGAGGACAAGTTCCAGCTCAAGATCAAAGAGCTGCAGACCATCCACGAGGAGGAGCTGAGGACCTTGCAGGAGCACTACTCACAGAGCTTGCAGTGCCTGCAGGAGGCCCTGCACCACTACCAGCGGCAGCTCCACGACGCCCTGCCAGCTCCCGGCCCCCCGGGCAGCCCCCACCAGTCCACCTCCTCCAGCTGGCCTGCCAGCCAGCCCCGGGATGCCCTGCAGGCTGCCAAGGGAGAGGCCGACTCCATGACAGGGCTGAGAGAGCGCATCCAGGAGCTGGAGGCCCAGATGGACATCATGCGGGAGGAGCTGGAGCACAAGGACCTGGAGGGCAACGCGGCCACCCTGCGGGAGAAGTACCAGAAAGACTTTGAGAACCTTAAGGTTCTGAAGCACCATTTAATTTTCAAGGCAGTGGAGGGGCAGGCGTTCCTCTGCTGGTGGGGGGGCAGCGTCTGGTACGCAGGGCTCTCGGGTGGAGCTGAGACACGGTTCTTGGCTCTGAGTTACTGTACAAGCAGAGTGAGGTTGATACTCTGTCCCTCCCCTGATTCCTCGCGGGCCTGGTGTGGTCTCAGAGTAGGGCCTGGGCGAGGGTCTAGCCTCCTGTTCAACATCCACCCGACCCCCAGGGAGGACTGGCAGAAGGAGAACAGGAGCACCGTGAGAGAGGGAGCATGGTCCCCCTCATCACCTCTCTGCCTTGTCCCTCCCGGTGCGCCCAGCAGGGGAAGCCTTTGCTGTCCCTGTCCCAGCCTCGCCCTCTCTTCCATCCCCACAGAACCCACTCCAGGCAAGTACAGATGTAAACCTGAGGAGAAGAACCCCGGAGAGACGGGCCAGAGGCTCCCTTAGAGGGCTATCTCCTGACTGCCCTAAGAGAGCAGATTTGGGGTTCCCAAAAGATGGGGATATTTACAAGACAGTGTCGAGGGTCTCTCTCCTGTCCAGCTCCCTGTGGGGACCTGGCATTTAATAGGCACTCTGTGGAAGAAGGGCTTTTCTACTGAACACGCCTCTCGGCCACTGGTGCTCCTTCTCTGGGGGCTATGAGAGATGACCTGACCCCCGCACCCCCACCCCGTTTCGCACTCTGCCTCATTAGGCAGAATACCCGGGCCCTGTCATGTAAAGGTGACATTCCCAGGCTTCTCGGGGCCTTGGGCTGTGTGAGCCGGTCCAGGTTCTCACCCACCCCCGTTACAGCTGGACATGCCTGCCTGCATGCGTGCAGCATGGCTGCCCAGCACTTTACCTCAGCTCCTCAGCATTCTGCCCCTGAGCTTCGCACCATCCCTTGCAGCTGCGCGCAGTAAGTGGCCGGCCTCCTCGAAAGCCCTCCATCCCCAGTCAGGCCCCTGCTAGGATGGCGCCTCGCCCAGCCGGTGCGCAGAGCTGGCTCCCGGCCTGCGGGCGGCTTGCTGGGCTGCCCCTGCCAGGCGTGGCGCGAACGCTGCTCTCCAGCAGTACGCCCACGGGGCTGTTTTCTGCGGCCCTGACAGCGCAAGAGAGCTGTGCTGAGTCCGCAGCAGTGTACTCTCTACGTCCGGGAGACGACGCAGCCCTCTGACCAAACACAAGCACGCGTGGTCGTCAGCAAGCTCTCGGACGGCCAAGACGCCATTTTCACTGTTCCTTTTCCAAGTCCGTCAGAACCTTTGGAAAATTGTTAGGAATCATGAGAAAGCTTCGAGGGCTATTTTCCAAAAGTGCACAAATGATGTCCCTGTGGTGGTCTCTGCATGTGAGCACAGCATTCAGTTGGGCCAGGTCCACCTATAAGAGCAGTTCACATAAACACCGGTCCCTAGTGCCCTTCTAGCAGAGCACCCAGCTCTGGGCATGTAGATAAGGCCCAAACTGGTGACGTATCATTAGTTAGCAAGAACGCAGGGTGGGGACTTCCGGTAAACCTGTCTCTGGGGGCTGGGGCGCTGCTCGTTCTGTGCATCCTCTGTCGTACGAACTGAGCATCCAGCCCACCCACGGTGTTCTCACTGACGCCCTTGAGATGCAGGAGTTACAACTAAATAGCACTCTTGAGGGCCTCCGACTAATAGCTGTTTCTTTGTGCAGTTTTGCCCGGGTCAGGGAGACCAGGGTCTTGGCCTGACAGCCCCTCTTCTGACTGCTGCAGGCTGACACTTTCCCTCACAACTCTGCACAGTAGCTCTCGAGGAACTGGGATTGATCCCAGGGATTACTGGCTTAAAAATTCAAATTTGTTTATAGGCGAATCATTTTTAACGCATATGCTGTCCAAGGGAGCAGCTGGTCTTTAAAGCTAATTCAGTGTTTCTATAGGAAGACTTTTCACCCTTAACTTTAAATATTCTAAAGCCGCCCAATCAAACTAAACCCTAAAAGACCTACTAGCCGTGTGCTCACTGTGAACCAAAGTATGCAGGAGGGAAGATGAGGGGCTTGGAGTGGGCCCAGGGCTGGGAGCCACAGCCCAGGACTCCTTCAGCTGTCCTGTGGTGTGAGGGCAGTAAGAGGAGGCCAGCGGCTTCCAGGTGGGGGCCGCCTGGGAGAAGGAACGCCCAGTTAGCGGTGAACAACAGTTAAGATCAGAGAAAAAAAAAAGAAAGAAAAAAAAAGAGAGAGAAAAAAACAGTTAAGATCAGTGGCCCAGTGCAGCCAGTCTGTTGCAGTAAAGTCCAGACTGTTCGAAAATACTGAATGGAGTATCTCAGAAAGGACTGTGGGGGCTCAGACAAAGACACCCAAGTGTGGTGATTTGGTTTCTTCTTATCCTTTCTTGAATCCAGGTGCAGGAAGTTTGATCAAATAGTATAGGTCAGGAGGGAAGAGCCTCCCCCCACTACTTTGCGTTTCGAATGTAACATGGCCATACTCTTCTGGTTTTTTAAAAATCACTGAAAAGCCTGATCCCTACTCTGAGAGAGACCTTGCAAGGGATTTATACAGGAAGTGTGCCTCCGTGCACAGAAGGCTGCACACGGACCCCCTCACAATTGTGTGGCACGGTCACCTGCCACACAGGTAAGAGCATTCTGCTAAGCCAGGCTGGGCTGGGCTTCTCTGTGTGGATGTGTGGGATGGTTGGACCCCATCTTAGGGGTACCTGTGTCCTTCCCCCAAACCCACGTGCAGGTAATAATCCAGCCTGTGTTGTAACAAGGCACGGATGAGTGTGGAGAGCAGTTCTGTTGTATGTCTCATTTCAGTTAATTAGCGCCCTTCTTTGTACTCCTTGAGAAAGGAAGAAGGAAGGTGCAGACTGGAAGAGAAGAGATCATGTAGCTTAATCTGATTCCCTCAGTGGACACCAGGTGAAGGTGGCCAGCTGGTTAGTGGCGGGGCCAGGCCTCCTGGCTCCACGTACCCCCCGCCCAGTCCTCACCGGAATACCCATCATTCACAGGATGATCTTGGCTCCCTCTAAGAGCTGACAAAGACGTATCACTGTTCGTGACTATTTGTGAAATGCCCTGTCTGGTGCTGAAAGCTTCTTGCTGTATATCTCAAACCAGACCCAGCCAGCCTCCGTACGTTTACTCTCTTCTCCCTCCCTCTGGTCAGTCCTGCCCAGCCGTGATTCTATAAAGGTCGGGGATTGGCTATTTTAAATTCCACTGTAGCCAGTTCCCACCCACAGTACCAACTTTCCACAGAGAAGCAGCAGGAACAAGCACCCAAATAAGAGAATTTATGTAAACTCTCTTTCCCAAATGCTCCAATAGCATAAGGTGCCCATAGCATCAGTGAGCATCTGCAGCCAGCCATCAGAGGACAGGGAGCATGCTGTCTGGACCAGGGCACCTCGAGGGGCCGGGCTGCTGGCTTCATGATAAACAGAACACCCAGAACAAAAGTAAAGGAAAAAAACCCATGGGGTCCCTTTTGCATCTTACAGGCCACGTGCGAGCGAGGGTTTGCAGCCATGGAAGAAACGCACCAGAAGAAGATTGAGGACCTGCAGAGACAGCACCAACGGGAGCTGGAGAAGCTGCGAGAGGAGAAGGATCGCCTCCTGGCCGAGGAGACGGCGGCCACTATCTCAGGTGGGAGCTGGGCCGGGGCGGCCACTCTCACCCCGAGCGCAGGGCAGGCGGCAGGCTTCCTGAGCGGAGCGCCCAGCTCGGCAGCGAGCAGCCTTCATGCTGCCTTTTAGCTGAGGCTTCGGCTTGGTTATCCAAGGCAGGCCTTCCGCAGTCCCCTCCAAGGAAGAGGCTGCTTTCAGGAGCCCCCTGAGAGCTTGCGAGCCCAGGGCCGGCACCCCCAGCGACACCTGGGGGGGCTGGCATAAGCCCACGCTGCCTGCAGTGCCGAGAGCATGAGAGCGCAGCGTTGCTGCGGCTCGTGCCTGGTGACAGACTTCCCCACGGAGCCGGCTCTGCCCTCAGCAAGCCTCGTGCCGCCGGTCTTGGGTCCTGCTGCCTTTATGTGCTTGTGCTGTACGGTGCTGGCCTGCTTCAGGATGGAGGAAGACCTACCGCCCCGAAAGCCTGCTTCTTGTATAAACTCATGCTGGATTTCTTTTCTCTTTTTTTTTGAATATGTTAATCACCATACACTACATCATTAGTTTTTCATGTAGTGTTCCATGATTCATTGTTTGTGCATAACACCCAGTGCTCCATGCAGAATGGGCCCTCCTCAATACCCACCACCAGGCTAACCCATCCTCCCACCCCCCTCCCCTCCAGAATCCTCAGTTTGTTTCTCAGAGTCCATCGTCTCTCATGGTTCATCTCCCCCTCCGATTTCTCCCCTTCGTTCTTCCCCTCCTGCTGTCTTCTTCTTTTTTTCTTTTTTAACATATAATGTATTATTTGTTTCAGAGGTACAGGTCTGTGATTCAACAGTCTTACACACTTCGCAGCATTGACATTTATTTCATCAGTTTGGCTTTCTTCAAACGTTTAAAAAAAAAAATGCACCTGCATCCCTTTTGGGGTGGGAGTTCCTGGGAATTCCTTGGCTTGTGTCTGCCTCAGAGAGTCAGGTTGGGAAAGGCAGCCTGACCGCTCATGGACTTCACGTTAACAGCGGGCAGCCACGCCGTCCTGTCCATCTTGCCCCCCTGAGCCTCTCACGCTGATGGCCGTGTCCTTGCCCGCAGCCATTGAAGCCATGAAGAATGCCCACCGGGAGGAGATGGAGCGCGAGTTGGAGAAGAGCCAGAGGTCCCAGATCAGCAGCATCAACTCGGACATCGAGGCCCTACGACGACAGTACCTGTGAGTCAGCTTCCTGCCCACAGGAGGTGGCCCTTGCAGGCCAGGCTGGAGGGAAGCCGTGCATGTGGGGACTGGCACCTTTCCTGTGTCTTTTTAAGAGCCACAAAGACATGGGTCTCAAGGGTGGGCATTGGCGGAGGCCCAAGGGTTCTGAGGGCAGTTCCAAGCTGCCCTTCCTGAGGGGCTGAGCACCTTCCCACAGTCATCTTTGGTTCTGCTAGTGGAAGAAGCAGTCCTTTCCAAGGGGTCCAGGGTGACTGAGAACAACGTCACGAGGCTTTGATTTTCTGAGCGTGGATAGAGTCTGGTCCTGGCTTATCGGACACAGAGCACCTCAAAAGTTAGGGCTGAAAGCAAGCCATGCAAGTCACACAAGTGTGACCTCTCTCCTGACATCATGGGAGTTTTGTCTGTTGGACCATTAAGCTCCTTGAAGGAGGAGAAGGGAAGGATGCAGGAGAGATTCTGTAAGCCTGCAGTACTTTGAAGTGCTCCCTTTTTTAGCTGGGTACCAATTCGCTGAGGCCACAGAACGCATGGGGCCTGTCCTCTGCTCAGCTCTTTGGGGTGTGTCTCGTCGTTTCTCAAGTTTCGCGAAAGGGACTCACAGGGCCTGTAGAGGCCTGGGCCAGGGGTGTGGGCAGAGGCCTGAGCCGTGCCCTCTCCCCAGGGAGGAGCTGCAGTCGGTGCAGCGGGAGCTGGAGGTCCTCTCGGAACAGTACTCCCAGAAGTGCCTGGAGAATGCCCACCTGGCCCAGGCGCTGGAGGCTGAGCGCCAGGCCCTGCGGCAGTGCCAGCGTGAGAACCAGGAGCTCAACGCCCACAATCAGGTGAGCCTGCAGCCGGCGGGGGGAGCCCATCCTGGAGTTGGGAGCCAGGCCGCCCCCGGGGTGGCCGCCCCTCTGCAGGCATCTCCCTGATGTCTGACACTCCCCAGTATGGTAACAGAAACTCACTGCAGGTGGTGGAGCTGGGGCCGTCTACTGCATGAACCAGCTGTTTAAATTTGGACTCAATTTGGTCTCTAGCCCTTTTGGGATCTCTGGGATGTCTCCGTTTCTCCTGAGCATCTCTGGATTTCTGCTTCATCACTGCTGGGCAGGGCCTGAGAGGGAGGGTCATTGCACCTGATCCAAGTCTCCTGCCCCTAAGGCTGGGACCATTTTTAAACGTCCCCCCGTCAAGACCATACTCTGTTCACATTGTTTTTGGTCAGATTATTCTCTTAAAATTTGCCTGTTCTTCAGAAAATTGAGGTGCATTTAAAATCCTGGCTAGGGGAAAGACTCGAGGTGGGTTAGTTTGATAAACGCTTCTGTGACGTGCCAAGTTGGACCACTGTCTGCGTGACCCACCGGCTCATCCCCCCCAGGCACTGAGTAGGCAGATGTGCTGGCCAGCTCCAGGCTCGAGGTCTCTGGGCCCCCGCTCACCCCGTGTGACGGCGCTCGGGCAGGACTGGCTCCCGCTAGTCACTGCAGTGGCCTAAGATGACCACTTCTCAGTTGGAATCAAGGTGCAGAAAGTGAGCGGGAAGGCGGCAAGAGGGCCCACCCCTCCAGAAACTCAAGGTGGACAAGCCGTGAGATGCACGGATACTAGTGACGGTGACAACAAGGTATTGAGGACTTTGGAACCCTGCGTCCGCAGTTGCGCCAACACAGCGCGTGAGCGGCTGTTGCAGGGCTGTGCGTCACAGGCAGCGGCCGCCTTGCACGGTACATCTAAAACGCCGCAGCGCGCGTAAGCCCGTGCTCCCCTCCGCTCACACATGTCCCCCTCTTCTGGTGGGGAAGCGGCCTCTCCGCTTCTGTCGTGTGAGGGCTGCCCCCAGGCGGCTCTGAAGCCCCCCTCCTTGCTGTCCCGCAGGAGCTGAACAACCGCCTGGCTGCGGAGATCGCACGGTTACGGACGCTGCTGACCGGGGACGCGGGCGGGGAGGCCGCTGGCTCCCCGCTCACACAGGGCAAGGACGCCTATGAGTTAGAGGTACTGCTCGGAGCCCCTTCACCCCGCTCTGCAGCACGCAGGCCCCAAGCGGGGACCCAGAGGTGGCCTCAGCTTACGGGGTCATGGCAGGGATGAGAGCTGGAGACCGCAAGAAGGACGGGGAAGGATCCAGATCGCCCCAGGCAGCAAAAGAGAATAGCTGCCAGGCAGTGTGGGGTCCACAGCAGGAGTGGGGACCCCTCGTGAGGAGGCCACGGGGACCTTTAACCCCGTGCCCAGTTTCTGCACACCACAAACACCGCCCACCTGAAGTGAAACGTTTCCTAGCCCTGTGAACACCACAGCTGCTCACGGTCCATAGCGCCGGATTACTGGGGCAGGGAGGTTTATTTTAAGTCAGGATGATTGATTCTTACACGTTTTATAAAAGCACTTAGCTTTTTCCCCATTCAGTTAACATGTCATCGTGAAAATCTGCTCAGTGATGTGGGAGAGGCTGAGAGACTCCAGCAGTTTCAGCAGGATGCTTTCATGGGCCCCGGCCCGGGTGCTCCCTGTGGCCCTCAGGCTGAGGAACGGGGCTCTCGGGTCTAGGAGGGATCACGGTGATTTCTTCCTGTTTCTCTTTGCGATGGGCCAGCTGTTAGCAATGGTGAAGTGTGTTTGCTGGCATTTGTAGTTGCAGGTCACTGGGGCGGGGGGGGTCCCTGCTCGGCCGTCATCTTTGCTTTTGAGACTCTGGAAGTCCCTTCGCTCCTCAGTGTCAGCCCCTAATTCCTCTGTTTTTCTAGGTCTTACTGCGGGTCAAGGAGTCAGAAATACAGTACCTGAAACAGGAGATCAGCTCTCTCAAGGATGAGCTGCAGACAGCGTTGCGGGTAATGGCGCCTCCCCGCGGGAGGCAGGCCCGAGGATGGGCTCAGGGCCGGGTGGGGACGCCGGTGTCCAGAGCTCACAGAGCTCCAGGGCGCTCTTGCGTTCGAGCCGTAGGCTCTTCGAGGCTAGAGTCCCTTCTCACGGGGATTGTGGTTTCAAAGCCGAGCACTCAGAAACGCCAGCCTTGTCGGCACGTGTGGTAAAACAGGTCTCACTGTGTTCCTGTCCTCCATGCCTCCTATGTGCTCTGGCAGGGACCGGGAGACCAGAGACAAATGCCGTCCCGGAAGGTGAGAGCTGGCTGAAGCCCACCCGTCTGCACCAGGGCACTCTTAGAGGCAGGGAGAAGATGAGGGAAGCCCTGGCGGCCATCCAGTCACTTAGGAAACCCAAGACGGGGGCGCCTGGGTGGCTCAGTCGGTTAAACGTCTGCCTCAGCTCAGGTGGTGATCCTGGGGTCCTGGGATGGAGCCCCGCGTCGGGCTCCCTGCTCGGCGGGGAGTCTGTCTCTCCCCCAGCTCGTGCTCATGCACTCTCTCTCTCTCAAATAGATAAAACCTTAAAAAAAAGAAGAAGAAGAAGGAAATCTAAGAGGGTGGTTTCCAGAAGGTCTGCGGGAGGTCAGGGCCACGCCTGTGCTTGCCAGAGTTCCTGGGGATGCTCGCTCTGCATCCAACAGAGACTCTCGGCTCTGCCTGTTTCACTTCATACTCAGTTTCGGCCTCTGGAGGACAGGAGTCCCCTGCCTCCCCGACTGCGGATGGCACCCCCCCAGTCATTCTGCAGAGCGTTCCAGCCCCGGGGAGACGGACCGCCCAGCCCGGCCCTAACCACCCCTTGCTTCTGCCCTTCTTCTCAAGGACAAGAAGTATGCTAGTGACAAGTACAAGGACATCTACACAGAGCTCAGCATTGTGAGGGCAAAGGCCGACTGTGACATCAGCAGGTTGAAAGAGCAGCTGAAAGCAGCGACGGAAGCACTGGGTGAAAAATCCCCCGAAAACACCCCTGTGTCAGGATACGGTGAGTTCCCTGGGCTCCGGGCCAGGACCCCGTAGCTTGTGGTCCGAGTGTGTTACTGGCGCTGCCAGGAAGGCAGAGGAGCCCGGGTCTGTATTGAGACGTGCATTTCGTCACTGAGAACAACCGGAGGGGCGCCGGGCCCCGGCCTGTGCGGGCAAGCCGTCTTCCTCCCGGCATGCCGTGAGGCGTCCCCGTACTCACTGCCTTGAGAGGACGTCGCGCTGTCCGCGTGATTTTCATAGGAATCCCAGTTTGCATTTGTGCGTTTTCCTGAAGAAAGTCAATAGTTCGGAGACGGCAGCTGTCACTAAAGTAGTTACTTGATCCTGAGCCTTGACCATAGAATCTGCAAGAGGCCGTGCGAGTGGGGGAGGGGCAGGGAGGACACGGCTCCTGACAACATGTGTAAATCACTGATACCCAGAAAACGACCCTGTTTTCTCTCAGCCGGCCAAGCAGGAGCGATCGTGGCCGCACGGGCGCGTAGGCAGACACAAGGTCACTTGCTGGAGGACGAGTCGGCTGTCTTTCTGGAATCAGTCAGGCGATACCCGAACACCACTCAGCAGCAAACTGTAGACTAACTCTGGAAGCCAGGTCACCCAGTGACAACAGTGGCAGCTCCTGAGGGGGAGCCCGGGGTGGCCGGGGCCGTGGAGAGAGGAAGGCCTAGTATTTGGGGGTGGGTGCAGAGCTCCTGTGACCTGCCAGGTGACCTGAAGAACGTGTGCACGGAAAGGTGCCAACAAGGAAAGGTAGCATTTGCAGCAGATGGAGGCCCATGGCTTCACAACACCGTGAAATACCAGCCGTTCTTAAGAGAAACCAGGTAGAGGTTTCTGTTTTGACCTGGAACGAGATCCATCAATAGGATATACCAAGTGCAACCCCCTGCTCCCAGCAGGACACGCGGCGTTGGGGGACCCAGTATACATTTGTTTCGTAGCCATTTTTAAGGAGTCTGAAGGACTTTACCCCAAACTGAGTGGTGGTTGTCTCGGTGGGGGCGGATTACGACTCTTGCTCTTCTGCTTTATAACAGTGCTGGGTTGCCAGGAGGAAGGTGGGAGTAAGTAAGTGACGGGACCAAAACGTCCCCGGCCCTCCCGTGCAGACACAGACGGAGGAGCCTAGCGCAGGGCCGCACAGACGTCCTCTGGCTGGTCCAGGAGCTAGCGTGTTTTATGGTCATTGGCTTTGTTTTCTCTTGAAGTTGTTTAAGGAACTGCCATAGGGGTGTGGTGATAACAGTAAGCCTGGGAGATTTTTAAACAGTCTGGTTCCACTGGGTTTTATAAAACAAAAGTAATCGGTCCATTTGTTCCTTCAGATATAATGAAATCTAAAAGCAACCCGGATTTCTTAAAGAAAGACAGATCCTGTGTCAGCCGGCAACTCAGAAACATCAGGTCCAAGGTGAGTGTGGGGTGCAGCACCAGGGTGTGGGGGGCTCTCGGATGTTAGAGAGAGGAGCCGGGGTCAGAGCCCACCACGGGCCGCAGCAGGGGTTCCCCGGTCCCAGAACGCCTCTGGCTCCACATGCCTACCTGCTGGGCCAGTTCTGGTGACTTCAAGCCCTGTTTCTCCTTCGTGCTGAAGTGGAACTGATTTCTGGACAGTGACAGTTGAGGGGCCAGGCCTACAAGAAGCAGGGCTTGCGGTGAATTCGACCTTGGACCTCCAAGGCCAGATTTCCCCCCAGGCCCCCCTGGGCCAGCCCCACTCTGTCTGCACTTCTTCACGTGGCCCTAATGTAATACTGATGCCTCACCTTCAAGAGAGGAAGCTGCCTACACCCCTTCCCTCAGCCACAGAGCAGCGTACCCCAGCGTGTCCCTTGCCCGCTGCGCGCCTCCCCACGGAAGGGACGGGCGGAGGGTGGGAGTAATGAGCATGTTGCATTTAGGATTTATTGTGTGTGTGTCTTATGTTTTGCTCTTTCCTCTGACAGTCCGTAATTGAGCAGGTCTCATGGGATAACTGAAACGAGCCCGCTTCCAGGTCCCCTGTCATGTAGGTAAAACCGCCTCTCACCACCCACCCACCTGCCACCCTCGAGGGGGTGGCTACCTGCATGCACTGCTCACACCTCCATAGCAAGCTCCTTGTTTTATTGTTACTTTATCTGCTCCGGCAAGCACATACACTGTCCCGGTCAAGTTTCTTTAACCTGTTCTGGGGACTTAACTGGCCCTTTAACCTCTTCCCAGAGTTGACCCTTTGTCGAGGGGAGCCCCCCCAGCTTGGCAGTCGGCCCACAGAGGCAGCGTCTCGGCTGGGCGTGGGCCTGGGAGCGGCCCCGGCCCCAGTCAGCGTGCATGGCGATCTGTGCTTTCCACGTTCTCTGCGGAAACCCTTCTTGCCCTCCGTCAAGAGAGGCCCTGAGAGAGACCCAACAGCCACTGACAAGCAGTCTGCCATCGCTAAGAACTGCCCACCGAGTTAGCTCACAGGCCAAGGCCGGGCGGAGCCTGGGTTTCAGGGAGCTGGGGCCTGGTGGCATAGCCGGGAAAAGGGCTCAGCAGAGCAAGAGGACTAGGAGGGACTGGGGCAGAAGGGTTACCAGCACTTTTTTTGTTTTTGGTTTAACAAAACAAAAGCTTCTCTCTGGGCGCCAGCGAAGGCAAAGATACAAAGAAAGGAGGTGTAGGGGCACCGAAGTGCTGGCTGAGAAACATCAGCCTGTTGGCAAATACGCAGAAGGACAGTGGGCGCATGCCTGGACCGTCCCCAGTCTCCACACCAGGCCGTGCATCCCAGGTACCCGGCCGCTCACTGCACAGTGTGCTTCCGGCTGAGCTGACTTGATCTCCGTAATTCTCTGATGGGAAGGTTAAGAACCGCAGGAGGAACCCCAGGGCTGGGACACGCGCCTGGCCAAGGGGACACTGACATGGGCCCAGGGCCGCACAGCACGGCTCCTTTTGTTAACGTGCCTGGGGCTCACGCTCCTGCGGGATCCGCAGTCTAGCATCCTCTGGCTAAGGGGCTGTGGCTAAGGGGCTGTAGCCCAGTGGCTTGGGGGAAATGGGTTTGCTTTAGGAAGACGTTTAGGAAAATCCCAGGTATTTTAAACCTAGTCAGTTTGGTTTTATTTATTCTTCTACAGCCCCAAATCACTTATAACCAAATATGGTTTAGGGTTGATTGTAAACTTGGTTTGGGCTTTTTCCCTAAACATGAAAAGCATTCTGTTTAGCAAAAGTAGAACCTGTTCTTTGGTTCATGGTTTTCTTATTAAAAGATTCTATTTTCTATTTGAGGTTGAGCCATAGCTGTTATGACTTCACTGTTAATGATTTAGGCCTTGTGCCCATGCTGTAAGTGACAGTCTGTGAAAAACCTCTCGCTCCCTTCTGGAAAGCCTTGCTGCAGTGTGGCCACCCCGTCAGGATAGAGTACGTGTCTGAGTCCCTGTGGGGGAATAAAAATGCACGGGATTCTGGAGCAAAGGGCAGAAAATCAGTGAAAAGACCTTTATCAAAAGGGCCTTTGTGGGGGGTGTGCTGGGAAAAACCTTTTATGCCGGCCAGGAAAGAGCTAAGGCAAAGGTAGAAAGTGAGGTAAACTGTCAGGCATGCCCACGAAGGTCTGACTGGGCCTCCAGGGCAGCCTCAGACTCTCAGAGGTGCCAGGCCCCAGACAGGAGTGGTAAGAAGCCCAGGAGTGGGGGTTTTCCAGATGTCTTTGAGTCCACGTTTGGCTTGGCCGAGTTTCCAGGGTGTCGGGCAGGCACAGTCCCACTGGTGTGTGTAGAAAGACGGGGACCTTGCAGAGTCCTTAGGGACACGTGTTGTGACGCCAAGCAAGGCTGGACCTGTTCACGATGTCAGCGGGCGCTCACACTCAGATGTGTGCTGTCCTTTTCCCTGACTGTTTTTGGAGATCCCCCACCACTGCCGCCACCACCACGGGGAGACCGGGGAACGAAGTTGCCCAGAAACCAAACCTGTCATTGGTGCTCTTTGTTATGGGATCTGATATGTACTGTTTTCTGTCCTTTATCGATGTTCTGTGTCTGTATCCTGCCTCACTCAAAAGGATAGAAAGTCTGGGCACCCAAAAAGTCAAGGCAGGCTCATTGCTTAAAAGCATCATGGCTTTTCTGATATTGAGACCAGAGCAAACCTTTCTCCACGGGGTTCTCATGGAGGCCCCTGTCTGGTAGTCTGAGTATGGGGTCACACCAGCGCTTGGTGGAGAGACCAGCCGTGTGGGAGGAATGAGCCACGGTGCACCCCAAGGACCCTTCTCTGGGTGCGCAGGGTCAGTGTGGGGGTTCTGTTCTTCCTGCCCATACAGCTCTAGCATACAGCAGTATGTGGTCCTGGGCGCACAGCCTTGGGTCCCCATCGTCGCCCTGCTCCCCAGCTACAGTCCTGAGCACAGCAGGACTCTCAGTACCCACAGGCAGGACGTTCGCTGTCCCTTGGAAGTCCTCAGCTAGAACAAAGCGGTGTGGCACGTGACAGGCCTGCCCATGGGCCTGGCACTTAGGAGTGGGGCCTCCCGCATCGTGGCCATGCGTGCCCAGCACCTGTCCGAGACCGACTGCCTGAAGCACTTGGCAGAAGACCCGAGAGCATCTGAGGCAATTATGTGCATTAAGGGAATTTCAGCTTCAGAATGGGACATGGATTTGCCCCCATCCTCCGACCGACTGGGTAGCAAGCTTCAGCAGTGACCCTAACCGACTGCTTATGTTGAGGTTCATCTGGACCAGTGGGTTTCAGAAAGGTTAGCCATAGAACCCTTTATTTAAAACAACAACAACAACAACTTTATTCATTTACACACATACAGCTCCACGGTAGAGAAAGCAAGCAGAGCTGTTCTGGGACTGGGCGGGGACACTGGGACCCACCCGTCTTCCCTCAAACCTTGCAGGCAGCCGGGTCCCACAACGCGTGCTCTGAAGCATCAGGCTGGGCTCTCCAGGCCGCAGGACCAGCACGGTGCTCTGATTTGGGGCTAAAAGTGGTGTAGTCGTCTGGAGCCTGTACCTTCGTGAGCTCCAGCACGTGCCGGCCAGCCCCAGGACCTGGCAGTGGTGTTGAGACTTGCCACAAAGACCCCATGGCCGCTGAGGAACCAGCCCCATCCCAGCCAGTGCTGGAATATCCTCAGCCATGCCCCGAAGTGATCTTCCGTTCCTCACTGAGAAATTAGATCTTTGGGAAAAGCCTCCAAGAGTAAAGCGGGACATGTTTTCTCCCCCTGTTAGGAAAGCGGCACATCCTCGAACCCACAGATTTAAACTTCGCCCGAGGTCACACATGAGGAGAGTATTGGCTTCACGTTCTGAAAATCTTAGTGACTACGTTGACGTGTTCCCAGGTCCCCAGTCCCAGCAAACCCCCCCCCCCCACCCGAGCTGCTGCTCAGGGAGCGCCAGGAGCGGGCCCCCGGCCGCGAGCTGTGCAGCCCTCCTCCCAACGCTCAGCGTCATGGTCACCGAGGAGCCAGAGGTGGACAGGCCCCCCCGGGAGGAGGACATGGATGGGCGCATTTCTAGTTCTTGGCACAGCTTTTGCCCCTGGCTGAATCGATCTGATCGCTGCTTGTCTAAAGAGCCCTAAGCTCAGAGTTCAGCTGCTTACACACATGGTCTGTTTCTCTGGTTTTTTCCTTTTTCATCCAGATAACACCGTTTCACAGGGGACGTCTCTCTCCTTAGCATGCCCCACTAATCTCTCGAGGAGCCCTTCCTGCCCCGCCCCGCACCCCGGCCCCCCGCACCGCCGCCTGACTGCGGCCGCGCCCACGGCGCCGGGCCCGGTGGTTAACGGTCTCTTTCTTTCTCTCCTGCTCTCCTCTCCACCCAGAGTCTGAAGGAAGGCCTGACGGTGCAAGAACGCTTGAAACTCTTTGAATCCAGGGACTTGAAGAAAGACTAGCCGTGTCCCGTTCCACTTGAACACACACCGTTCCCAGCCTGCGGCAGCGCTGCCCTACACCTTTATTTTTTATTATTATTGTTGTTGTTACTGTTGTCATTAACTGTGGGTATGGATGCATGAGAGACTGGTTTATGGGTTGTTCACACCGTTCTCTGCTGTGTTGATTCCAGCTTCCTACGTCTTTGTCAAAGCTTTTCTTTTTCCGTGGTATTCTCAAATTAGCCAAGCAGCGGGGGCCAGGAGGGCTGTCCGCTCCCGACCGGGGTCTGCGCAGAGCCCCCACCCGCCGCAGTCCACCGCACTCACTGTCAGTATTAAGGCCCAGCAGCCTGTCGCTAAGCTAGCTCGTCCCGCCAAGTGCACTGTGCGGAGTCAGGGCCCGGGCGGCTCTCGCTGTGCTGCGTGTGGGCCCCGCGGGGAGAGAACAGGGCGTCAGGTGGCCGCGGGAGGAGCAGGTTGGGGGGCGTGGTCCGCAACCTCCATTCACCACCTCTGGCTTGGGAGAAGGACAGCACTTTGTACTTGTCCCACTCCTTCAGCTTAGAGGCACACCCAGGTCATCGTGGGGAACCTTTCACAACCTGGAAAATGTCGAAAGCAGCCATTCCTATTTTTGTTTGTTTTTTTATTAAATCTTGCACAAAACCCCGGCCCCTCTCATTCCTTCCTACGCTCGTTCCTTTCTTGGTCACTAGCAGCCCTGGTCTTTTCGTAAAGACTTAGAGTGTTGACCTGCAGCCCAGGGTTTCAGACTGAGCACGTCGTTATGAATTCCCTCGGGTAGTCAGTCCTTCGAAGGGAAAGTCTGTTCGAGTCTTGAACCTTTCTGAAAGCAACCACATTCCTTTTGAGAAGGCTGAGGGAAGACCCCTGTGTTAAGTCAAGAAAGTACAGAGGATGTCGGAATCCGATGAAAACTGCCATTATATGTTTTTAACTCTAACCTGAAAAGTGCTCTTGCAGCATTCAGAGAGCCCAGAGTAAACCTATACTAACAAAGTTGCTTTTTCTACCCGTCAGAGTAAGACCTTTTAACTGTCCGGAAACACTGCAGTAGTTCTCGAGAATCTCTTGCCCTGGGGTTTGTGTCACGGCCCTGGGAAGACCGCCAGTCGTATTGAGACGTGCAGCCCAGGCAAGTGGCAGCCGTGTTGTGGCCCTCGGGGCAGGCAGGGAGCCTCGCCAAGGAGGGTGCGGGGGGACCTGTTTTGATCTCGCTGTGTCAGCGCCTCCGTTAGGTCAGCAGGCCCTGGGCACAAGGGTGCTTGGGGGTGAAAATGGAGAAGTCACCGTGCTCGGTCTCTAGATTCAGTTAAGACCAGGGTCATCCGCGGAAAGCCCTGGAAGGGCGTGGGGCGTGCGGCCTTGTCACTGGAATAAACTCGGAGTTCTCCACGGGCATCGAGCCTTTCCCTCACCAGCTTCCAGACTCTCACCCCACACCTGTCACTCCTTTGCTGCTATTCTTCCATGTTGTCCAAGGCAAGAGAACGTTAGGTCTGGTTTTTTAGTTCTGCTTCTCAGACACCGCTCCTCGCACCACCCCTTGTAGACTGGTAGTGTTTTTAGAAAGGACCATGATTTGTGTGTGTGCCGCTCAGAATGGGAGTGTAGAGAAGGAGTGCACGGGCCCTGGGGCCTGTTCTCTAGAACACTGTTCAGCGTGTGTGTTCTCCACGGCGGACAGCGACATGCTGTCCAGCAGGATCTGGCCTCTGCTCAGGCTGTCTTGGCACCGTGACCTCACGTCACCCCTTGGAGAAGTCCCCGCATCTAGTGCAGTTTCCTCTGTGGTGGCCCCTGCTGCCTTGGGCACTCCGGCCCTCCCGCCTTCCTGGCAGGGTCCCTGCGCGGAGTCAGACTGTGGCGGGGGGTGAAATCTGCGGCGCTTTGAATAGGTCGAAGAGCACCTTACGTACTTGTCGTCATCGTTTCCCCTGGAGGTCAGACATCCGGAATTGTGGGAGCAGGAGTTGAGGGCGGCCCGTGGAGGTCGAAGGCAGAGACAGGAAAACACCTCCTACTCGCCGCAGAGACAGCTGACGGTCCTGGGGCGGCTGCCGTCTGGGGGTCACCGGGAAGGGGACTAGAAATGGGGGCACTCTGGCTCCTCTCCAGCAAAAGGCTGATCCGGCTGCAGCCCCCAGAAAAAGCCCCGAGCGTCGAAAAAGCCCCGAGCGTCGCAGGGTCATGACTGCTGAGGAGCCTGTCCTCTGGCTGGAGGGAGCAGGCAGAACAGAGCAAAGAGGGGCTTCGCTGAGCTCCTGGGTGTCGCACCCCAGCCCCCGCTGCGCTCCCCGGGGAAGAATTTGGCCACCAGGTTCCTGAGAGAAGAGAGTAAAATTGTGGAGGTGGACTGGGTTTCTGTGCTGGTAGAGAAGGGTCCTTCGGGGGCTGCAGATGGGGTCGTGTAGGTGATCGTCAACTTGGGGCGCCCCCCACCGCCCCCGGTGCCAACCACGCGGCAGGAGCGTCCCCACTGCCCGGGGGCGGGGGGACGTGAGAACACGGATAGAGTCTTCACAGCTGTGTTTCCCTCCCTGGGCACTAGCTCATCTGTAGCCCGCCAGCCCCTGCAAGTGAGCCCCGCCAGGCACGTGAAGGGGCTAAGGACACGGCTGGACAGGTGTCGTGAGCGCTGCCATGCGCGGAAGGGCCGCCCTCCGCCGCCCACTCAGGCTCGTTGGGCGGCATGCGGAGCCGGCGCCTGGGGGTTGAAGGCTGCCGTTCTGGGGGCATGGCTGGCTGCAGCCTCCGTCGGCGCTGTGGCAGACGGAGCACTTTGCCTTTGGAAGTGGGAGCTTGCGCCTTCGGGCATCGAGATGGGTGTGAATATGAGGGAGGAAGTTAGGGCCAACCTGGGGTGACACGCGGAGGCCATGGTGGGAGGTGTGCGTTTGTCCGGAGCCACGATCAGAGGCCCCTCCGTAGGAATCCAGCAGGTGGAGAGGCCGAGGCCGAGGCCGAGGGAAGGCCCGGGCTCTGGCTCGTTAAGTGCAATCTGTCACTCGTTCCCTGGCCCACAGCGAGCCATCGGGGGCCTCACAAGGGCCAGCCTGGGAAAGAGGGAATTGCGGTTTTTACCAAACGTAACTGTGACCCTGAGTCTGTCTAAAGGGGATTCTGACAGATAAGGCCAGGAGACAAGACCGATGGCATGAAAAACAGCTTTAGAGCTCTGTTTAATATTCTGGAACACTAACTGCTGGCCTGGGGATGGAACATGACCCTTTTTGTCACTGCTGCCTGATGCTCCCCTTGGCATGCCTGTTTTTAAGGTCGTCCTGGGCATGAGGCCGCGCGTCAGGCCACCCCTGCCGGGCTGGAGCTGAGGGCGCTCCCTGGGACCACTTCTCTCTGGCCATAAAATGACAGCTCTGCCAGGGTCCCCACCGGCTCGGTGGCTATCCCCCCAGGTCTGTTCCCCACTCCGACAGGCCAGCAGGCAGTGAGTCTCTCTCCTTTAAAAGGTCCCTTCCTCCCGCACTTGCTAGTGACTCCCCGGCTCAGGCCGGCCCCCGGCCCCTTCGGCTGAGTGGGCCTGCAGGCTCTCCCCCGCCTCGGTGCCTGCCTGCTGGCTTCACGCCTAGCCACGTACCGATTCTGGATTCTGCCGCTCAGGCCCTAAGTTCGGAGGCAGTTCTTCTCCAGGGACTCAAAGCTGTTTTCAGTTAGAGCGGAAAGAATGTAACCCATCAGCCTGTCCTCTTGAATGTAAGAGTATTCCTGAAAGGAAGTTTCCTCCTCATTGTCCTAAAGAAGCTTGGAATTTTTAACACTTTCCATTCTAGGACACAGTTTCAGAAAGCCAGAAAACTAAAACAGAACTCGGTGACCGCCGTCATCACCAAGAAAGCCTGAAGGGGTTGGCGGGGAGGGGGGAGTGTATTTTCAAAGGTTTTACAAAGGACAGGGAAGTATGTAGTCCTCCGCTTGAATCGGATACTGAAAGGAAAACAGCTTGGCATGCTAATTAGAAGCTGAAACTTCAATCATTTGTATTCCCTCCCACCTGAACCCTCTGCAATTGAGCTATGGCTGAGTTTTCTGTTAGGCAGGCATCTGCTCTGTCAACAGGTCTCACCCTTCACCCCGATGTGTCCCCACTGGGCGGAGTGTGGCGAGCGGGTCTCCGTGTCCGGCACTGCAGCCCTGCCCTTCGCACGGGCTTGGGAACCGGCTGGTGCTGAAGCTTCTGGAAGTTCCAGTATTGGTGCCCCGCTTTTTTCCTCTTCCGTCCTAGGGCCCCCGCCTCCACCCGTTGTTGAGAGGGGAAGCCCTACCTCCTAGCCCCGCTACAGCACTGGCCTCTCGACCGGCGAGTGCGAAGGAGCACCGGCGGGTTGCCACGCGCTTCGCACGTGGGGCTTTCTCGGCTTCTCCCTGCCACCAGATCCCTTCGAGGGGTGAGCTCAGACGTTGCACATCGAATCCTGAGATCAGGTCAAAAGCTAAAGTCCTTGGCTGTTCTCGGCACCCAGTAGGACACTGTGGACACGTCCCTTCTTCATGGCCACATCCGCCCGGTCCTCAGAGGGCTCTTGGGACACGGGGCCCCTTGGCCATGGGCTCGGTGCTGTGTGGTTGCCCACCTGGACACACACTCTTAGCAAGCGCATGCTTTGCACAGTTGAAGATTTAAGTTAAGAATGAGCCTGAAGGGAGTCTAGTAAACCCGCTGGTTTGGGGCCCTTTGCTGGGAAGCCGTGACATGCAGGCAGGATGGGAATGAACAGTGTCACTGTCCCCAAGGGCTGTCTGCTGGAGGAGACCCAGCCTCATTCTTGTGCCCTTTTGAGAACGAGTTTCAAGTATCCTTGTTTCTTTATAAGGGGAAGAGGGCTCCTTTCTCGAAGTGTTTTGACAGAAGATGCTCAGCAGAGTAGGGGGAACAGGTCAGCACCCCTGCCCCTGCGTAGGGAGCCAGGACCACTTGCTCAGACGCAGCCTGGGCCCTGTCCTCCACGCGTCCACACGGGCTTTGGGAAGAGAAGCCACTGCGTGCTCTGTGTGGACGCCAGCCTCTCTCTATTGAAAAGCAGCCGTGTTTATTTTCTTTAAAAGAACCTGTACATTATCCAGAGTGAGCGGTGTAAATATTACTGGGAAGTTACCGCAGGGATTTTTTGTTTGTGACAAAGTTTGTGTTGGTTTAAAAAAATAAAATCCTATGCAGACCTCCCTTTGTAAGCTGGCGCGGACAGCTTTGGGTACAACCTTGAACTCCACCCAGCATTATAAGGAAATGTTTTTCATGGCTGATGTGTCTCCTTAAAAGCTGTGGCCACTCCACGGGGGGGCGGGTTGTAAAGAGTGTATGACCGTGAGCACAGTCGGCTGCATCCATGCCCTGTGCACGTGGCAAGAACACCGTGATGCTTGCCGCCAGACCCCCCCCCCGACCCCCCAACTCTCCAGGGAGAGCAGCACAGGGAAGAGGGGCCGTCTTCCCCACACCCTGGCCAGGCTCATGGAAGACTTGGAGGGAGAGGTCATTTCAAACACAGTTGTCGCAGGACCGGCCCGAACGGGTGACCTGTGAGCACTCGCCGGGCCAGGCGTCTGCATCTCAGCTCCCGGGTTCTATCGTGGGACAGCGTCGAGGGCGGCAACCTGGCCATGCGGTCACACCATCTCAGAACTGGATCGTCCGGTCCTCAGGCTGAGCCAGGAGGGCATGCAGGTCTCGAGGGGAAGGGACGCGGTCCGTGGGTGCTGGTCGTGGGGGGGGGGCGGGGAGGACGCAGTTGGAACGCCGCAAAGGAGCGGAGTTCTGGAAAGGCAGTGGTCACCGGACACAGGGCACCTGTCACCTGTCCTGGGCCTCGGTTCTTTGCCCTTCAAAACTAGTAGCACATATTTCAGTTTTGTTTTATAGGAAGCTAGAAATAGATCATATAAAGAACACTAAAGTCATTATTGTGTCACGTTTCTATCACAAAACCAATTAAAGTGGATTTTAGGATTTACCTTTAGTATTAACGACTTATCTACTGATGTATTGTTAGGACTTAAAACCAGTTAAGTGATAAGAATTCATGTGGTTTTCCTAAGTAATATTTATAAAATGTAAAGTTTCTAAGTGACTCCTCAGCAACTGTAATTCTTAGTAACTTTTCTCACTAGTAGATTCTTCTATCGGCGTGAATGTCTCCGGTCAGCTCCGGGGGACACCGTGCCGGCCGCGGGGGGAGCGGACGCACGGACAGGGTGCAGCGTGTACATACCGTTTTCTGCTCTGACAAGTTGGGAAATAATCCACAGCAGAGACTTCTGCCACCGCGAATTCTCTCAGCCGTCCGGTGATACTCAAACCACAGGCTTGTATGAGTCTAACTGGTGTTTAATTTCTGTAATAACGCGAAGCGATAACGTTCACCAAACCCAAGTGCTGTGCGGAGGCAAGCAGAGGCTCAGGGAGTGCGAGCGGGTCCTGCAGGCCCACTTGCAGGTGCAGTGGGGCCCCGGGGGGGGGGGCTCCCGTCAGTTGCGCCGTGCTCCCCAACAGATGAGCCTGGCCGGCTGAGCCGCCCACCCTCTGTGACAAGTCACGATTGTGATGGTGTCCTTGCAGCTGTTTTTTTAATTAACAAAGTTTCTGAACGACTGTTCACTATAGTTTGAAGTGTTACTTTGTCAGAGTATTTATTCCTCTGTGTGACATGCTAGATTCCCGTGGATGTAGCTGATCATTTCTATTTTGTAAATATTACCTAACTTTACATAAACTATATCATAATAAACTATTTTTGCATCACCCTTTGCATGCCGTCAATGAGATTTTGTATAATGGAGAGACGTGCAAAATACGCATTTAGGTCAACATTGTCAAAATTCAGACACTGGTCAGTAGCCTAGAGACTTCTACTGGAGTTTTTGTTTTTACTTTTTATAATCTGCTTATTTTTAAATAGTGTTTTCAGAGTTTGGGATTCATTGTCAGCATTTTAAAATCAGGAGATTTCACATAAAAATCTGTATTGCACATGTTCACATACAACACAGTATTTTACATCATGAATCGAATAAAGGGACACTGGCTCTGTTACAGAAACCTCCAGGGGAGGCCAAAAGCACGGGACGAAGTACTGAGGAGACAAAGGAGCTATATCACTGGCAATCAAGGAACTCTCATCTCTGCGCCTTTATTATTATATTTATCTAAAGTGTTACTTTTTGTTTAGAAAAGAAAATACATTGTACCTCATGACCAAATTCACACACGTACACCCCAACCACAACCCAACATTTCACAAAACAACGCACCCTTACTACAATATGCTATGATGTCTACATTCTATTTAACTTTTTAAAATTCTGGTTGTGACCTACTGAGTAAATTTAAAATAAGAAACTGGAGTTTTCCAATACTGCCACAACCTTTGGAATGACGTATGTGGAAATCCAAAGTTTTATTCAAATAAACACAAAAATTAAAATCACTCTACCAATTGGAAATCAACTTATGGAATTCACAAAACTTAGAAAAAATAGAGTACAGACATATAAAGGATACATACTTCCAGTGTGCTATTCTAATTGTTTGTTTAAGGATGTTTCAATAATTTCTTGTCTGTTAAGAAAATTCTAGCCACTGGTCTGATGTAATGGTGTTGTAAAAGCTTGAAGACACTTCTTTTTAAGCTATGTCAGTGCAGTTTTGAACATCAGTTGGCATTTGGAAAATCCAGCACCCTTTCATGATGAAAACACTCAGCAAACTAAGAACAGAAGGGAGCTTATTCAATATGATAAAGAACATCTATTTTAAAAAAAAGACAACTTCATACTTAATATTAAAAAACTGGAAGCTTCCCCCCTAAGGTCAGCAACAAAACATCTGTTGTCACCATGTCTATTCAACACTGTTCTGGAGATTCTAGCCACGCAAGAAAAAGGAAAAACATCCATATTGGAAAGGAAGAAGTGAAACTATTTGTAGATGATATGATCTTGTATATGGGAAATCCTAAGGAATCCACCCCCAAAAAATCTATTAAAACTGATACGAGTTTTGCAGTTTTGCAGGATACAAGATTCATATACAAAAATGAATTGTATAACACCCTCCAGTTCCATCCACGTCATTGCAAATGGCAAGATTTCATTCCTTTTGATGGCTGCATAATATTCCATTGTACATATATACCACATCTAGTATTCTGCTGAGCAAAATAAGTCAATCAGAGAAAGACATGTATCATATGACCTCACTGATATGAGGAATTCTTAATCTCAGGAAACAAACTGAGGGTTGCTGGAGTGGTGGGGGGTGGGAAGGATGGAGTGGCTGGGTGATAGACACTGGGGAGGGTATGTGCTCTGGCAAGCGCTGTGAATTGTGCAAGACTGATGAATCACAGACCTGTAACCCTGAAACAAATAATACATTATACAAATACAACATACGTTAAAAAAAAAAAAGATAGCAGGAGGGGAAGAATGAAGGGGGGAAATCGGAGGGGTAGACGAACCATGAGAGACGATGGACTCTGAAAAACAAAATGAGGGTTCTAGAGGGGAGGGGGGTGGGAGGATGGGTTAGCCTGGTGATGGGTATTAAAGAGGGCACGTTCTGCATGGAGCACTGGGTGTTATACGCAAACAATGAATCATGGAACACTTCATCTAAAACTAATGATGTAATGTATGGGGATTAACATAATAAAAAATGAATTGTGTTTACTAACAATCTGAAACACATTAAGAAAACAATTCCCTTGCAATAATATCAAAAAGAATGAAATACTTGGGAATCAATTTTTTAAAAGAAGTTTAAGACTTATCCATTGAAACTACGAAAGATTATTTAAAGAAGAGGAAGCCTACATTCATGGGTTGGAAAATACGGTATTGTTAGAATGGGAATACTCCCCAACCTTGATCTACAGATTCAACGCGATACCTATCAAAACTCCAGCTGCTGGGGCGCCTGGGTGGCTCAGTCATTAAGCGTCTGCCTTCGGCTCAGGTTATGATCCCAGGACCCTGGGATCGAGCCCCGCATCGGGCTCCCTGCTCAGTGGGGAGCCTGCTTCTCCCTCTCCCTCTGCCTGCCGCTCTGCCTACTTGTGTTCTCTCCCTAGCTCTCTGTCAAATACATAAATAAAATCTTTAAAAAAAGAAAAAGGTAACAGGACCCAGAATAGCCAAAATAATGTTGGAAAGAAGAACAAAGTCAAAGGACTTGCTACTGGGTTTCAAAACTTGCCACAAACGAAGATAGTGTGGTACTGGCAGAGGGACTGACCTATAGGTCAGTGAACCATAATTAAGAATCCAGAAATAAGTGAATACATTTCTGTAATGAATCGATTTTTGACAAGGGTGCCAAAACCATTCAGTGGGGAAAGAAGGGTCTTTTCAACAAATGGTGCTGGGACAACTAGCTATTCACATGCAAAAGAATGCCGCTGAACCCCCTTCCTCACACCATACACAAAAAATTAACTCAAAATGAAAGGGGAACCCTCCTACACTGTTGGTGGGAATGCAAGCTGGTGCAGCCACTCTGGAAAACTGTATGGAGATTCCTCAAAAAGTTGAAACTAGAGCTGCCATATGATCCAGCAATTGCACTACTGGGTATTTACCCCAAAGATACAAAAATAGGGATCCGAAGGGGTACGCGCACCCCGATGTTTATAGCAGCAATGTCCACGATAGCCAAACTGTGGAAAGAGCCAAGATGTCCATCGACAGATGAATGGATAAAGAAGATGTGGTATATATATACATACAATGGAATATCATGCAGCCATCAAAAGGAATGAGATCTTGCCATTGGCAACGACGTGGATGGAACTGGAGGGTATTATGTTGAGTGAAATAAGTCAAACAGAGAAAGACATGTATCCTATGATCTCACGGATATGAGGAATTCTTAATTGCAGGAAACAAGCTGAGGGTTGCTGGAGTGGGGGGTGGGGTGGGAGGGATGGGGTGACTGGGTGATAGACACTGGGGAGGGTAGGTGCTCTGGTAAGTGCTGTGAATTGTGCAAGACTGTTGAATCTCAGATCTGTACCTCTGAAACAAATAACGCAATCTATGTGAAGAAGAAAAAAAAAAGAAGAAGAAGGTAGCGGGAGGGGACGAATGAAGCGGGGGAAATCGGAGGGGCGGACGAACCATGAGAGACGATGGACTCTGAACAACAAACTGAGGGTTCTAGAGGGGAGGGGGGTGGGAGGATGGGTTAGCCTGGTGGTGGGTATTGAGGAGGGCCCATTCTGCATGGAGCAGTGGGTGTTGTGCACAAACAATGAATCATGGAACACTTCATCTAAAACTAATGATGTAATGTATGGGGATTAACATAAGAATAAAATTTTAAAAATATATAAAAAAAAAAAAATTAACTCAAAATGGGTCACAGGCCTGACCCGGAAGTGGGCAGGCCCGATGGGGGTCAGCAACGAGAGCGAGCGACAGGAGAACACGGCACACACAGCCACGCTGAGGCCTCCCCTCTCCACTCCGACTGCTGCGTTTCCTGCCACCACTGACCCCCGAGGATCATCTACCCTTGGGTACAGGTTAAAAAGCAAGTAGCAGCTGGTCAGGCGAAGAACGGCACTGAAGCATTTCCAGCCAACAGGTGCTTTGGAGGATTTCGCTAAGGTTTGGAACATGACAGTGTTGAACTGAACCGCAAAACGCAATTTGCTGTCTACTTACCACCGAAGGCAGAAACCGGAAAATGCCCTAGTTTAACTGGAACAGAACCAAATTTTGTATGAAAGTCTGGTTATCACCAAGCTGCTTCAGAACGTGGCCTTGTCGTCCCTGTCCCAGATATCAGCCCTCGTGGCTGCAGTAAAGGAGGAGGTGAGGGCTGGGACTCTGGCACTGGCGCTGGGTTCCGTGGGGATGCCACCGAGGAGCCTTGGAAAACTAGCGACAGAACGTACTCTTCTGTCACTAAGGAGCTTCCCCAACTCATAAAGGCTAGGTTTCCGGTGGACCCCCAAAGGGTGTCTATTTTTGGCTACTCCATTCGAGGCCATGGAGCTCTGATTTGTGCTTGGAGGAATCCTGGAAAACATAAACCTGCGTCAGCATTTGCTCTAGTTTGCAACACAATGCTCTGTCCTCGGGGCAAAAGATCCAAGTAAATGGAAGGCTTATGATGCGAGCCACCTTGTGGAGTCCTATCCAGCCCTATCCTATCCAGGTTCTCAGCTGGACAAACTAACGGATCAGGGAAAAGACCGGTTCCTTTCAGATGCGCAGTTACTACCTGATGACTTCATAGCTGTCTGTACAGAAAAGAAAGTCCCTGTTGTTTTTAATTACAAGACGTTTATGATCACAGCTACTACTTCATTGCCCGTCAGACATCCTGCAAAATTACGTGAATGCATGAAATCTTCAGGTAAGAGAATTTCTTCAGGATTATAAAATTGTTATGAACAGATGTGCAGGGGAAAAGGATCTGAAAACACTGGATTGCACAGTGCTAAAAATGCAGTTGAATCCTAATTGGATCACTTTCTGAATAAATCTACAAAACCTGAAAAAAATGGTTCACGGGCTGACACATAAGAGCTAAGAGTATAAGACTCAGAAAAAAACACAAGCAAATCTTTGTGACCCTGGGTTGGGCGATGGTGTCTGAGCTATTACACCAAAATACAAGCAGCAGGAGTAAGAACAGGCCAATTAAACTGTATCAAAATTACTAACACACAGCCGCACACAATACCCAAGAAAGTGAAAAGACCACCCAGAGAATGGGAGAAAGTCTTTGCAAATCATGTTTCTGATACGGGATTTGAGTCCAAAATATAAAAAGAACTCTTATAATTCTTATAATTTGTATTGAGTTATAAGTCATAAGTTATCATAACTTCTAATTCAATGATAAAAAGGCAACCCAATTAAAAAAAAAAGGGCAGAAGACTTGAATAGACATTTCTCTGCAGACAATACATAAAAGACAAGTACGTGAAGAGACGCTCGACATCCTCAGTCAGCAGGAAAACACAAGTCAAAACCACAATGAGACACCACCTCACACTCAGTAGGTTGGCGATCACTGCAAAAGTCAGTAGTAATTTTTTGTTGGCAAGGATGTGGAGAAGAAGGAATTCTCATAGTCTGCTGGTTGGAAGGTAAAATGGTGCAGTCACTTTGGAAAAGTCTGGCAGTTTCTCAATAGAGTTCTAGGACCCAAAAATTCTACTTCTAGGTATATACTCAAGAGAAATGAAAACATACGTCCACACGAACACTTACATGTGAATGTTTACACCATCATGTGTAATGGTGGAAACAACCAAAATGTCCATCAATTGATGAATGGGTTCAAAACATGTGATCTATCCACACAACAATACTATTCAGCTAAAAATGCGAATAGTGACCCATGCTACAACAGGGACAGCCCTCAGAAACACGCTTGGGGTGCCTGGGTGGCTCAGTCGTTAAAACGTCTGCCTTCATGGGGCGCCTGGGTGGCTCAGTCGTTAAGTGTCTGCCTTCGGCTCAGGTCATGGTCCCAGGGTCCTGGGATCGAGCCCCGCATCGGGCTCCCTGCTCCGCGGGAAGCCTGCTTCTCCCTCTCCCACTCTGGCTGCTTGTGTTCCCTCTCTCGCTGTATCTCTCTCTGTCAAATAAATAAAATCTTTAAAAAAAAAAAAAAAGTCTGCCTTCGGCTCAGGTCATAATCCCAGGGTCCTGGGATCGAGCCCCGTGCGTCGGGCTCCCTGCTCCACAGGAAGCTTGCTTCTCCCTCTGCCCCTGCCTGGCGCTCCCCCTGCTTTGCTCTCACTCTGTCAAATAAAATCTTAAAAAAAAAAAAAAATGATGCTAAATGAAAGAAGGCAGGTACAAAATGCCGCATACTGAAGGATTCCATGTATATGAAATGTGCACAGCAGGAAAATCCAGAGAGACAGAAGTAAACCGGTGGTTGCCAGGGGCTGGGAGTGGGAGAGCACGGAGGTACTGCTCTTGGGACAAGGTTTCTTTCTGGGGTGATGAAAATGCTCTCAAATCAGAGTGGTGCATACTTTACAAGGGTGAATCTTGGGATACATGAATCCGAATGAAGTCTTTTTAAGAAAGCAATCAGTTGTTTTTTTAAAAAACAATTCAAAAGAACCAGTACATGCTTTAAATTACAATAGAGGTGCACTGCTTGAATAAGCGCTCCGTTCGTGCAGGTGGCCGGGCTAGGTGACCTTCTCGGCGCCAGGCTGCGCCGGGCAGACACGGCTGGGAGCGCGCGCGGCCCGTGTGCCAACCGTCACAGGGCGGAGAGGAAAACACTGGAGACCCTGCCACCGGCAGCAGGGACACGTTGGGAGACATGTCTTGGTTCCGTGCGTGTTTGCTCAGGGGGAAGCGTGCACACAGTCCCCCCCCCCCCAGCCCGGGGGGAAATCGCAGGGGTGAGCGCACCCGCAGTGTGATGGGCCAGCCCCGCCCTGCGAAACCACCTCCGGCATCTTTGGAAAACACTTCACAAGGTCCCCCAGTAACACGTCCGGGTCTTGCTCCTGCTGGCGGCACCCAATTTGACCAACGGCTTCTAAACAGTTCTATGTCGTCCGCTCCCCCAAAAATGTTCTTTAATAAACAGCACCTACTATTTGAATGAGCAAAAGGCAAAGAGACACAGTACCACCATTCCAGAACAGGAACGTGTTTATTTAAACGGGCCAGAAGTCCAGGACCACCCGGCCCCATCGGCCAGGACACATCCTACCACTTGTCACACTTTCCCTTCAGCACATGCACTGCTGGAACAGACAGGTGAGAAAACACCTTCAGTGGGAAAGCAGTTCTTACTTCCAATCTATACGTTATACTTTATAGCTTCAATTAAATCAGAAAAAGTAACTTGAGGTTACTTGCCTAACACAGTAAGTCGAAGGTAACTTTAAACGGGAAAAACATGCAGCACCGGAGGCCCCCTGCGGGCGGCTCGTGGGCGTGACGGACGTCAGGACAAGTCACACGGCATATGACACACACAAACACGACACGATGGCAGAGCCATCGTTCCGAGGTCACTTGAGCTATCGACATATGAAAAACCAGTGTGTAGCACCTCACAGATGGACGTCAGATAGCTCGTTACCAGGGAAAGCAAATCCCAGAGGCGACCGTAAGAGCAGACCCTGAGGTGCCACAGCCCGAAACCGGCCGCCCTCCTGCTTTCCTCCCCAGATGGTCACGTAACTCAGGGCGGACTACGCTGAGCCCAAACTGCCAAGGAGCCAAGTTCATGGGTAGTACAGGGAAGGTCACTTCTAAGCGCACAGAATCATCCTGAATGTGAGAATGTTGACGGAGGGAAACAGAGGCAGCTTCCGGCCGCTTACAGTCCTTGCGGACAGACCCTGCACTTGACTGCAATGAACACAGAGGGCAAGCGGCGGAGGATGAACATCTTCACATGTATTTGTCGTAAAGGGTCATCGTGCAAGGGGACCTGGGTCAGAGCATCACCTGCCTGCTTCGGGGGCCAGGGATGCTCACGAGGGGGCCTGGAAGACAGCTCCCCGCTCCCGCCGTGCCCAGCGCCCCTCTCTCCTCCTGCCCTTTCAGACTCCAACCCGCCAGTCGGCACCCGAGGAGCTGGTCAGAGCAACACGAGGGGCCTGCGGCCTTGGCCAATGCCAGGGGCCAGCGGTGCTGATGGGAGCAGCCGGGCCTCGGGGAAAGGCGGCAAGCGCTCGGAGCCCCTGCCAGGGGAGGGGAGGGGGGCTGATGGGAGTCGGCCAAAGCAAGAGACTCTTCTAGAATCAGGCTGGGGGGTCAGCTTGCATGCCCGGCGGGGCCTGTGCCGGGAAACTAGCTGGCCCGACACAGCCGCTCGGTGCGGCGCCGAGCGAGAACCGAGGGCGCGCGGCCGTGGTCTGAGGTTTCTCTCGCGGTGCCCGTGGCCCAGGCCGCTCCGAGCCCCGCTCTTCGTAGCTTTGGGTCTGCTTTCGACTCCGGGGACCAAAAGTCGTGATAGCGGACAGCATCTCCCTCCCGCTCCGCAGATGGAGGAGAGCGCCCACCTCAGTGACTCTGCTGCTTCTGTGGGAAATAGGTGTACTTCGTGGGATTGAACTCTTCCCAAATACGCTCAAATTCTTCCAGAAAAAGCCTCACGTACTCCTCATCCTCCATAATCAAAACGTTTTCCCTGTTGTTCTGAATGGCTTGCGTGGTCCAGTTGAGGGAGCCGGTGATCAGCACCTTCTTGTCCACGATGGCAAACTTGTGGTGCATGTAGCCGAGGTCCTGGTCGTGCCGCACCTGGATGCCTGCGGAAAGGGCGAGTCAGCCTTGACCACCGGCGCGCGCTCCCGCGGCCCGCGAGCAGCGACGCCTCGATCTGTTTCTGATTCGGTAGGAAACGGGAAGCCTGTCACCCTCGGGCAGGGGCTGGGGGCAGCGGCGGATGGGGACCAGCCGCCACCGGCGCAGGGGACGGGACGGGGGGACAGAGACAAGCAGACACCGATGTCACACAAGTCGCCTTCCCGCGGAGACAGCCCTGCCCGCGCCCAGCTCTGCCATCTGGGGGAGGTGTGCCCACGCACACTGCTCGAGTACAACCCCACCACCACGGTCCTGTTAGTGCCGCTGGGAGGAGCTGGCCATGAACCCGGCCGGGGTCTCCCCGCCTGCGAGCTCCCGCTCTGCCCACCCCGGTACTGGAACAGCCCTGGAAACCTGGAAACACCGTGCACGCCAGGACTGTACCCCACTGCCTATGGGGGGCGGGGGGGGAAATGAGCCCGAAGCAGGAAGACCACAGAAGCCAGGTCCTGGGTGTTTCGGGTGAGGGACTTCGGCGTCACCGGAAGTCAGCTCGGGGCGGGGGGGGGGGGGGGGGGGGGGCGGGGGGGGGGCGCCCCCCCCCCCGCCTGGAGCCTACCTGCTAAAGCACAAAGAGCCCTGACTGCTACAAAAACGAATTCTCCCTTGCCCTGACCCTTTGGTTCACCGAAGAGCCTGTGATGGTTGCCTTTTGTTTTCCTGTCTCTCTCCTACTGTTTTCAAACTCCCCTAGGACAGGACCTGTTTGTCCGTCCCCCTGTGCATCAGCCCTGGGTTCATGCCTACCTCCCTGATGAGCTATCTGCTCAGCGAACAAGACCACTGCAAATGGGACTTAAAAGAACAGTTTAAAACAGGCTGCTTTGCAACAGGGTCACCACACTTCACAAATAAAAAAACGGGATGTCCAAAGTGGGATGGGATTTCAGATAAACAAATAATTCTTGAAAATAAATATGCCCCACATTTGGGACATACACCAAAAATTATTCGTGGCTTATCTGAACTTCAAATGTACCTGGGGATTTTGCCCAGCAACCCTGCCTGGAAACCCTCCTATCCCAGGGGACCCGGACGCCACTCTTTACCTCTCACACCCTCCAAACAGCCCACCAGCAAATCCTCAGCTGTACCTTCAAAACAGATCTTAATCTGACCATTTGTGGGGCACCGGGGTGGCTCAGTCGGTCAAGTGTCTGACTCCTGATTTCGGCTCAGGCCACGATCTCAGGGTTGTGGGATGGAGCCTGCATCAGGCTCCAGACTTAACACTCCCCCGCCTTCCTCACCTTCTGCCCCTCCCCCCCAAAATCTGACCATTTCTGCCTGCCTCCAACATTACCACAGCCTCTCCCATCCAGCAGAACACACCACTACACTGAAATTGAGGAGGAAATACAGAACTCCTAGGTAAGCCCACGATCTGAATTTAGACCCTCTTCAAAATCATTCCTACTTCCCGCTTCATCTGTCCCCACCCCAGGGGGAGAAAAAGGCCAGCCAGAGGTTTGGGTCTTCCCCGGTTTGTGCAGCTCGAGGGACAAATTAACTGTTCACCAACTAAACATTTTAGCTGCACTTTTTAGTATATTATTCTTATTCACTTCAAAAGCCCCAGCATGAAATTCACTGGTGCCTTAAGGTGAAATGCCTTTTTCCTCCTTTAGCCCCTCGGTGGGTTAGCCCCATCTTCGCCATCTTGGGGCTCCTCCTCCCATGCACACAGTCACTGAGAGTCCGCGAGCGGGTGGGCTTGCAGACGTGTTTTTCGAATTCACCCTTCATCTCCTCAGGGCCGTCTGGCTAGGCCACGGTCATTTCAGTCTGCAGGAGTCAAAAACAGCTGCCCGGGCTACATCCCCCGTTCTACCTGCTCTAGGCTTTCCCCCCCAGTGTCCCAAGGCCAACACGGGTCATGAGAATGTGGGGACTCAAAGGAGCTCGGTGGCTTCCCCGGTGTCACTGGGCAGGCCCCCAGCCTCCGAGAATCCCCCCAAATCTTCCTCCACTGGCTGGGGGACACACAGGCTGCTCACGCCCCGGGGCTCACACTCAGACACCCACAGCACAGAAGCGCACCCACCGGGGGAGGGCAGGTGCTCTCTACAGATGGCCCTGGAGTCTCTGCAGGGTAAAACTATCCTGCCCTCACAAGGCCACCACGGGACATACATGGGGTCACGCCCATCCTCAGACCCCTGTAGGATCCGCCTTCGACATTCCCCCCTGGGTGAGATCACGCGCCAGGTGGGGTGTGAGCCCCAGGGCGCTCCGCGGACCTGAGCTCCAAGCCTGGGCTCCCGGCCTCTGCGGACCGGCCTACCTGCCTTTCGGAGCAGGCCGATCTGCGAGCCGTTGAGAGCCATGTAGTCGCAGTCGGTGATGACCCGGATGCGCACCCCGCGCTGGTGCAGGAGCTGCACCGCACGGCCCAACTGCGGGCTGGAGAAGGCAAAGAGGCAGAGCTCGAGGCTGGCGCGGGCGGCCAACAGGGCGCGCAGCAGCCGGCTGAGCGAGCTCTCGCCGTGGGGGAGGCTGCACGGGCAGCCCGCTGGGGGCCCCGACGGCCCCTCACCCGGGGCCTGCAGCAGGGCCTCGGTGCAGGTCACCTGCGACGGGAAGAAGAGCACCTCGCGCCGCGGCGGCCTCCGCCGCTGTTGCCAGCGCCCGGCCCGCAGCCAGTGCAGCACGGAGGGCAGCGCCTCCAGCGCCAGCGCGAGACCCAAGGTTGCCACGGCCGCCACCTGCCACCGTAACCGCTCCATGCCGCCTGGGCCCCGCCGACGACCCGCGGCTTTGCCGCCCACCGCACCTGCGCTCCCGCGGCCACGTACCAACCGCTGCCCCCCACCAACCGCTGCCCAACGCGCCTGCGCCCCAGCCAGCCACGTGCGTTCGACCCCCTCCACACACGCTCACCACGCCTGCGCGCCCCGAGCCCTGTAGAGCCGCCCCCCCCCCCCCCCCCCCGCCCCCCCCGCCGGCCCCGTGCGCCCGCCCTGCCCCCACCCCCTCCTCATACACCGCCCACCGCGCCTGCGCGCGCCTCCGGGGTGCTCACCGCCGCCCTGCGCCCACGCGCCCCACGACCGGCGCCCCACTGCGTCTGCGTGCCCGCTGGCCACGTGCACCCCGCCACCGCCGCGATGGCGCCCGCCAGCCGCGCGGGCCTCCTCCTTTGGAGGGGCGGCAGAGCAGAGTGACCGTTGCACGCCTTCCCTTTTGCTCTGGGTCCGGCCAGGCGGGGCCGGGAGAAAGGCCTGGAAACACACTGAGAATGTCAGGTAAGGAACACCTGGCCGGTGGCAGCGTCTGACCCCACAGTGTCAGGGACCGCGGCGTGAGTCCAGCATTAGGCCCCTTGTATTTCGACCACCGCTCCCAGTACCAGCTTGTTATTTGAAGATGCCTCTTCTGCTTTAAGCGTAAACATAGTGAAAACTGGGCAGTCCTTGGGCCTGTCTGGGCAAGCCGCAGACCCTCCGTGTCGCACTTGAGAGGGGCTCTTCCTTTTCACAGGGAGAGAGAAGAGAGAAGAAAGCGTAAGATTTGTTTCCCTGAATCTTGGTCAGGAAGTTCCATGGTTCGTTTGAAGACTCTCTGTGGTCTTTGAGAGGAAATGGTAACTCCTCCACCGTCTCCCCCTTGTAACCGGGCTCCATGCCTTCCCTGTCAAATACAGACCCCCACATGGGGGGCAAAGAAGGAGCTGATCTGAGTAACTTTGGAAAATCATGTTTTGACTGGGAACTAGAACGCTAAACACAAAAGGAACTGCACATAAACACTGTACTCTAGTTGGTACATTTCTTTCCCAAGGGGGGAACTGCCTACATGCCCCCTGGGGTTGAAGAGATCAGTAAATCCTTGGCCGGTATTAGGAACTGGGGTTCTCTCTGTTGGATGGGGTAAGAGATAAGATCCCTGTGGTTCTGTACTGGAGTGAGAGGTACCACAGGGAGGCCATATTTAGCCTAGGATGTATATTACTATACATCATATGTCAGTTTTAACATACGTATATCACATACCTCCGTCCCCCGGGAGGCCCGGAAGCAATGAGACCCCGGGAGCAGTGAGCATCCCTAGCTCCCAGATCTTAGTTTCTAAACACCGTTCTCCAATGAAAGGAACCAAGACTCCTTGCAGAAATAGCTGATTCTAGGGTTGGGCAGGGTTGGGCAGGGAAATCAAAAGACGTGTTTCAGGCATCTTGTGTGACCAGAAAGTAAGGATGTGGACATGGCAGCATGACCGAAGGACACAGGGGTAAACCTAAAAGAACCCTCAGTGGCCAGAACTGGAGCAGTTTGAGAAACAAAGTAAATAATGCAGTATTGGATTATAACCCAAGTACAACATAAATATACATGACTCCATACTGATATGAAGAAATGACCAAATAAAGAAACAAGAGAGAAGATAAGAGTCTTTTTTACAGAAGAATTCCAAATACTGTATGTACATATTCCCTGCCACGGGAGGGAGAACTAAATCTCCCTGCCCCTTTGAAGGTGGGCTGGACTTAGTGACTACAGTAGGGAAAGGAGAAAAATAAAGTTTACATGGAGAAACTGGTAAACACCACCTTAACCAAGTGATGGTTAACATCACCAGAGATGTGTGAATGTTACATATCCCTGATATGATATTTTTAAAGGATTTATTTTTTTTTTTTTTTTAAGGGAGAGAGAGATCGGGGGAAGGGCAGAGGGAGAGGAGACTCTCAAGCAGACACCCCGCTGAGTGTGGAGCCTGATGCGGGGCTTGATCTCATGCCCCCAGGATCACGACCTGAGCTGAAATCAAGAGTCAATCGCTCAACCGACTGAGCCACCCAGGCACCCCCTCCTGATATGATTGATGAGAAGGACACCTCACCTCTGTGGTGGTCTTTCCCGATGCTCATAAACCCAGTTCAATCATGAGGAAAAAACATCAGAAATCCAGATTTAAGGACATGCTGTCACATTCCACAGGATATCTGGCAAAGGACATGAAAAAAAGCAACAACTTAGAAACTGTAACAGACCAGCAGAGACTGGGGTGCCCTGGACTGGATCCTGAAACAGAAAGTTAAGGTTACTGGGAAAAGTGGTGAAATCCAAATAAAGTCTAGAGTTTAAAGATTTTTATTTATTTATTTATTTTTTGACAGAATGAGAGAGAGCACATGAGAGGGGGGAGGGTCAGAGGGAGAAGCAGACTCCCCGCCGAGCAGGGAGCCCGACGCGGGACTCGATCCCGGGACTCCAGGATCATGACCTGAGCCGAAGGCAATCGCTTAACCAACTGAGCCACCCAGGCGCCCTAAAGTCTAGAGTTTAATTAATGGTAATACACCATTGTCTGTGTCTTCACTTTGCCAAATGCATGACAGCTATGTAAGACTAACAGGGAAACTAGATGAGGAGTAGACGGGGACTCTCTCTGCTACCTTTAAAACTTTTCAGTAAATCTAAAATTATTCCAAATTAAAAGTTTATTAAAAATATCACACTTACAGGGCGCCTGGGTGGCTCAGATGGTTAAGCGTCTGCCTTCGGCTCAGGTCATGATCCCAGGGTCCTGGGATCGAGTACCGCATCGGGCTCTCTGCTCCTTGGGAGCCTGCTTCTCCCTCTGCCTCTCTCTCTCTGTCTCTCATGAATAAATAAATAAAATCTTAAAAAAAAAAAAAAAAAATCACACTTACACCTGCCATCTGATCCAGCTATCTGACTCTTAAATATCACCCAAGAGAAATGAAAGCATATGTCTATGCATCTACACAAAGACTTGTACACAGATATTCCCAGCAGGTTTATGAGTATAACCCAAACCTAGACACAACACCAATGTCCATCACCAGATAAATAACCAAACCTTCACCTATCTATACAATGGAATACTATTTAGCAGTAAAAAGAAATAAACTACTGACATAAACTACAACATGGATGAATTTCAGTAAGGCTGAGTGAAAAAAGACAAAGTATGTACTGTGTGGTTCCACTGACATGCAATTCTAGGAAATGCCAATAGAGTGAAAGTTGCCTAGAGACAGTGGGAAGGGAAGAGGGATTACAAAGAAACATACAGTGATATATTCATTATCTTGGTGGTGATGTGCATCTGCATGTCAAAACTTGTCAAATTGGATGGTTTCAATGAGTAGAAATTATTGTATGTCAATTATACTTCAATAAAGCTGTTTTTTGTTTGTTTGTTTTTTTAAATAGAGCTCCTGAGTTTAATTCTGGCTCCCCTACTTCCAAGGGCAAATTGCTTTGTCTCTTTGAGCCTCACTTTCTTCATGTGGAATGATGACAAAAATGAGAAGAGGGACTTCCAGTTATGGCAGCATAAAGAGGTTGTCATTTCCTCTGTGCAAAACAAAAACAAAAAACCCCACTATACACACACACACACACACACACACACGACCGCTTCAGGGCACTAGAAATCCACCAAAGGCAGACAACCAAATGAGAAGCATCATTTTTTAAAACCTGCTGCAGGTTAGGATGGGAGCAGCAGGATTCCGTGGCCTTGTTGACAGGCTGCTCGCATCCCTTCACCCTCCCAGTCTGGCTGGCAAAAATGGTAGTCTTATCAATGTGGGGCTGGCTCCGAAAACCTTTTAGGTCTTTAGTTTTGCTAGCTAAAAGTGGTGGCACAGTTGGGAATGAATGAGGAAACCTGCAGCCTTACCAGCCCGACCTTCCAGTCCAATGTGGGATAAGCAGCAGACCAGGCAGAAATGTGACAGCAAGATCCAGAAAGTGAGAAAACCATAGAAAAGCTGACCTACACACTCCACACCTCCCTGGCTAACTGGGGAGCTGTGCAGGAATGGGAGAGGCCAAGGAAAAGTGAAAGCCAATGGAGGTTTGAAAGGATTCCCAACCCACAGACAGATTGCTCAGCAGAGGATGGGTGTCTTACAGGCTTAAAGTATTTGGGTTCAACCTCTGCCTAAACCAGTGGCTGACTACTGCATTAGGAAGACCCAGTGGTGACCGCTAGGAATGAATAAAAATAAGACTTAAAACAAAAACAAAAACTAAGCAGACACACCAGTGCCACCCTACAGAGGGAGAGACTCTACACTTTAAGTCCAGGCAAGTTTTCAAAGAAAAACAACCTTAGAAAAATAAAATAGAATCCAGAATTACTATTTTATCTAAAATGTCCAGTTTTCAACCAAAACTTAATAGACATGCAAAGAAATAGGAAAGTGTGACCAATATGCAGGGAACACAGCAGCCAATGCAAATTGACTTTGAGTGGACCCAGATGTTGGAAATAGTAGAAAAACACTTTGAAGCAAGTCTTATAAATATGTTCAAAGAATTAAAGGAAAATATAATGATAATGAATCAACAGATACTCATTAGAGAATAGAAATTATTTTTTAAAGTCTACGCAAACTGTCAATTAGTTTCATCAATTGTAAGCAACCACTCTGGTGGGAAATGTTAATAATGGGGAGGCTGGGGCACCTGGTTAAGCGTCCAACTCTTGATTTCAGCTCAGGTGGTGAGCTCACGGTCATGGGATCGAACCCAACATCAGGTTCCACACTGGGTGTGGAGTCTGCTTAAGATTCTCTCTCTCCCTCTCCCTCTGCCCCTCCACTCATACATGCATGCTCGTTCTCTCTCTCTCTAAAAAAGGAGAACCCCTAGAATGCAATAGCAGAAGAAAAATAACTCATTTTAAAAATGGGCTGGGGGGCGGAGCAAGATGGCGGAGGAGTAGGAGACCTGGATTTCGTCTCCTCTCAGGAATTCAGCTGGATAGGGATCAAACCATTCTGAACACCTACAAACTCAACAGGAGATCGAAGAAAAGAAGAGCAACAACTCTCTCATCAGAAAAGCGACCACTTTCTGGAAGGTAGGACGTGAGGAGAAGTGAATCCGAGGCGATATTCAGGAGGATAGACGGTGGGGGAGGGGCCTCCGTCGGCCGCTTCTGGCAAGTGATAGAACCACGGAGCACAAAATCGGAACTTTTAGAAGTCTACTCCCCGAGGGACGTCACTCTGGTGGCTAAGCGGGGGGTGGAACCCTCCGGGACAGTGTGGTCTCAGGACCCTCGGGGTCACAGAAAGACTGGGGGTGCCTGAGTGCGGCAGAGCTCCCAGGTAACAGAGCAGGGAAGCCGGCTGCAGAGGCGGAGCCCAGGCGCGGGCTCTCAGCTCGGGGTCGCCATAAACCGGGATCCGCGGCCCAGTCGGGCCCCTGCTCCTCCAGCAGGGACCCAACAAGCGGCAGATCCGGGGAGACTCCCCTTCCTCCCCCGGGAGGAGCCGCGCGGGAGGCACCGCAGGGATCTGCTGGGTTTGGAGACTCCACCGGGGTCGGGGGCCAGAGATAGAGGCGCGCGGTCACAGGCCGGGCGAGCACGGGGTGCGGCTGGAGACCGGGGAGACGGGAGTGACTGACAGCTTTTCTCTGGGGGCGCACTGAGGAGCGGGGCCCCGAGTTCTCGGCTCTTCCGGGGCAGAGATTGGGAGGCCGCCATCTTCACTCTCTGCCTCCAAAGCTGGACGGAAAGCTCGCAGGGAACAAAAGCCCCGGAGAGCAAGCCCGAGCAGATTATTTAGCTGGGAGGGGGCAAGGGCGGGGCACTTCCGCCTCCGGCAGAGACACTTGGAAACCACGGCAACAGGCCCCTCCCCAGAAGATCAGCGAGAACAGCCAGCCAAGTCCAAGTTTCCCAATCAATGAGAACGGCAGAGCTCCAGCGCTAGGGGAATACTGCACATAGAATTCATGGCTTTTTTACCATGATTCTTTAGTCTTTTAAAACTAATTTTTTTTAACTGTCTTTTTGTCTTTTTATTTCTTTTTGAATTTTTCTTTTTCCCTTTTTCAACCAACATCTTATCAATCCCTTTTTTTAAAAAAAAATTTTTATTTTTCATTTTTAGAGTCATATTCTATCCCTTCATAGTAGTTACCCATATTTTTGGCTTATATATATAAGTTGTTCTCTCTTTAAAATTTTGAGATAGTTTCTTCTAACAGATTAAAATATACCCTAAATCTCTAGTATATGGTGTTTTCTATTCCCCTGCCTGATCACATCCTCTCCCTTTTTTTTTTCTTTTTTCTTTTTTTAAATCCTCTTCTTTCTTTTTTCAAACAACTTCTTATCAATTCCTTTTATAAAATTTTTTATAATTTTCATTTTTACAGTCATATTCCATCCCTTCATCATATCAACCCTTATTTTTGTACATATATAAGTTTTTCTTTCTTTAAAATTTTGGGAGGCACTTTCTTCTAAAAGACCAAAATACACCCCAAATCTAGTGTGTGGCACTGATCTATATACCATATAGATCATATTTGATCACATTCTGGTTTTTTGTTGTTGTTTTTGTTGTTTTGTTTGTTTTTGTTTTTATCTTTATCTTTTTCTTTTTTCTCTCTTTCCCTTTCTTATCCCACTGCCTCAGGTCTTTTCTGATATGTTTAGAGTATATTTTCTGGGGACGTGGTTACTCTGCTAGCATTTTGTTCTCTCATTAATCTATTCTCCTCTGCACAAAGTGACAAGATGGAAAAAATCACCTCAACAAAAAGAACAAGAGGTAGTACCAACTGCCAGGGACCTACTCAATACGGACATTAGTACGATGTCAGATCTAGAGTTCAGAATCATCACTTTAAAGAAACTAGCTGGGCTTGAAAAAAATATGGAAGTTATTAGAGAAACCCTTTCTGGAGAAGTAAAAGAGCTAAAATCCAACCAAGTAGAAATCAAAAAGGCTATTAATGAGGTGCAATCAAAAATGGGGGCACTAAGTGCTAGAATAAATGAGGCAGAAGAGAGAATCAGTAATATAGAAGATGAAATGATGGAAAATAAAGAAGCTGAGAAAAAGAGAGATAAACAACTACTGAATCACGAGGGCAGAATTCGAGAGAGAAGCGATACCATAAGACGAAACAACATTAGAATAATTGGGATCCCAGAAGAAGAAGAAAGAGAGAGGGGGGCAGAAGGTATAATGGAGCAAATTATAGCAGAGAACTTCCCTAATTTGGGGAAAGAAACAGGCATGAAAATCCAGGAAGCACAGAGAACCCCTCTCAAAATCAATAAAAATAGGTCAACTCCCCGACATCTAATAGTAAAACTTACGAGTCTCATAGACAAAGAGAAAATCCTGAAAGCAGCTCGGGAGAAGAGATATGTAACCTACAAGGGTAGAAACATTAGATTGGCAACAGACCTATCCACAGAGACCTGGCAGGCCAGAAAGGACTGGCAGGATATATTCAGAGCACTAAATGAGAAAAATATGCAGCCAAGAATACTCTATCTAGCTAGGCTGTCATTGAAAATTGAAGGAGAGATAAAAAGCTTCCAGGACAAACAAAAACTAAAGGAATTTGCAAACACAAAAGCAGCCCTACAGGAAATCTTGAAAGGGGTCCTCTAAGCAAAGAGAGAGCCTAAAAGCAACATAGACCAGAAAGGAACACAGACAATATACGGTAACAGTCACCTTACAGGCAATACAATGGCACTAAATTCCTATCTTTCAATAGTTACCCTGAATGTAAATGGGCTCAATGCCCCAATCAAAAGACACAGGCTAACAGACTGGATTAAAAAACAAGACCCATCGATATGCTGTCTGCAAGAGACTCATTTTAGAACCAAAGACACCCCAGATTGAAAGTGAGGGGGTGGGAAACCATTTACCATGCTAATGGACACCAAAAGAAAGCTGGGGTGGCAATCCTTATATCAGACAAATTCTATTTTAAACCAAAGACTGTAATAAGAAATGAGGAAGGACACTATATCCTACTTAAAGGATCTATCCAACAAGAAGATCTAACAATTGTAAATATCTATGCCCCTAACATGGGAGCAGCCAATTATATAAGGCAATTAATAACAAAAGCAAAGAAACACATTGACAACAATACAATAATAGTGGGGGACTTTAACATCCCCCTCACTGAAATGGACAGATCGTCTAAGCAAAAGATCAACAAGGAAATAAAGACTTTAAATGACACACTGGACCAAATGGACTTCACAGACATATTCAGAACATTCCATCCCAAAGCAATGGAATACACATTCTTCTCTAGTGCCCATGGAACATTCTCCAGAATAGATCACATCCTAGGTCATAAATCAGGTCTCAACCGGTACCAAAAGATTGGGATCATTCCCTGCCTATTTTCAGACCACAATGCTTTGAAACTAGAACTCAATCACAAGAGGAAAGTCGGAAAGAACTCAAAAAATGGAGGCTAAAGAGCATCCTACTGAAGAATGAATGGGTCAACCAGGAAATTAAAGAAGAATTAAAAAAATACATGGAAACCAATGAAAAGGAAAACACAACTGTTCAAAATCTTTGGGATGCAGCAAAGGCAGTCCTAAGAGGAAAGTATATAGCAATACAAGCCTTTCTCAAGAAACAAGAAAGGTCTCAAGTACACAACCTAACCCTACACCTAAAGGAGCTGGAGAAAGAACAGCAAATAAAGCCTAAACCCAGCAGGAGAAGAGAAATCATAAAGATCAGAGCAGAAATCAATGAAATAGAAACTAAAAGAACAGTAGAACAGATCAATGAAACTAGGAGCTGGTTCTTTGAAAGAATTAACAAGATTGATAAACCCCTGGCCAGACTTATCAAAAAGAGAAGAGAAATGACCCAAATCAACAAAATCATGAATGAAAGAGGAGAGATCACAACCAACACCAAAGAAATACAAACAATTATAAGAACATATTATGAGCAACTCTATGCCAGCAAATTAGATAACCTGGAAGAGATGGATGCATTCCTAGAGATGTATCAACTACCAAAACTGAACCAGGATGAAATAGAAAACCTGAACAGACCTATAACCGCTAAGGAAATTGAAGCAGTCATCAAAAATCTCCCAACAAACAAAAGCCCAGGGCCAGATGGCTTCCCAGGGGAATTCTACCAAACATTTCAAGAAGAATTAATACCTATTCTTCTGAAACTGTTCCAAAAAATAGAAACGGAAGGAAAACTTCCAAACTCATTTTATGAGGCCAGCATTACCTTGATCCCAAAACCAAAGACCCCATCAAAAAGGAGAATTACAGACCAATATCCCTGATGAACATGGATGCAAAAATTCTCACCAAAATACTAGCCAATAGGATCCAACAGTACATTAAAAGGATTATTCACCATGACCAAGTGGGATTTATCCCTGGGCTGCCAGGTTGGTTCAACATCCGCAAATCAATCAATGTGATACAATACATTAACAAAAGAAAGAACAAGAATCATATGATCCTCTCAATAGATGCAGAAAAAGCTTTTGACAAAGTACAGCATCCTTTCTTGATCAAAACTCTTCAGAGTATAGGGATAGAGGGTACATACCTCAATGTCATAAAAGCCATCTATGAAAAACCTACAGCAAATATTATTCTCAATGGGGAAAAACTGAGAGCTTTCCCCCTAAGGTCAGGAACGCGGCAGGGATGTCCACTATCACCACTGCTATTCAACATAGTATTGGAAGTCCTAGCCACAGCAATCAGACAACAAAAAGAAATCAAAGGCATCCAAATTGGCAAAGAAGAAGTCAAACTCTCACTCTTTGCAGATGATATGATACTTTATGTGGAAAACCCAAAAGACTCCACCCCAAAACTGCTAGAACTCATACAGGAATTCAGTCAAGTGGCAGGATATAAAATCAATGCACAGAAGTCAGTGGCATTCCTATACACCAACAACAAGACAGAAGAAAGAGAAATTAAGGAGTCGATCCCATTTACAATTGCACCCAAAACCATAAGATACCTAGGAATAAATCTAACCAAAGAGACAAAGGATGTGTACTCAGAAAACTATAAAATACTCATGAAAGAAATTGAGGAAGACACAAAGAAATGGAAAAACGTTCCATGCTCATGGATTGGAAGAACAAATATTGTGAAGATGTCAATGCTACCTAGAGCAACCTACACATTCAATGCAATCCCCATCAAAATACCATCCACTTTTTTCAAAGAAATGGAACAAATAATCCTAAAATTTGTATGGAACCAGAAAAGACCCCGCATAGCCAGAGGAATGTTGAAAAAGAAAAGCAAAGCCGGCGGCATCACAATTCCGGACTTCAAGCTCTATTACAAAGCTGTCATCATCAAGACAGTATGGTACTGGCACAAAAACAGACACATAGATCAATGGAACAGAATAGAGAGCCCAGAAATGGACCCTCAACTCTATGGTCAACTAATCTTCGACAAAGCAGGAAAGAATGTCCAATGGAACAAAGACAGTCTCTTCAACAAATGGTGTTGGGAAAATTGGACAGCCACATGCAGAAGAATGAAACTGGACCATTTCCTTACACCACACACAAAAATAGACTCCAAATGGTTGAAAGACCTCAATGTGAGACAGGAGTCCATCAAAATCCTAAAGGAGAACACAGCCAGCAACCTCTTTGACCTCAGCCGAAGCAACTTCTTCCTAGAAACATCGCCAAAGGCAAGGGAAGCAAGGGCAAAAATGAACTATTGGGACTTCGTCAAGATAAAAAGCTTTTGCAAAGCAAAGGAAACAGTCCACAAAACCAAAAGACAACCGACAGAATGGGAGAAGATATTTGCAAATGACATATCAGATAAAGGGCTAGTATCCAAAATCTATAAAGAACTCATCCAACTCAACACCCAAAGAACAAAGAATCCAATCAAGAAATGGGCAGAAGACATGAACAGACATTTTTCCAAAGAAGACATCCAAATGGCCAACAGACACATGAAAAAGTGCTCAATATCACTCAGCATCAGGGAAATCCAAATCAAAACCTCAATGAGATACCACCTCACACCAGTCAGAATGGCTAAAATTAACAAGTCAGGAAACGACAGATGTTGGCGGGGATGCGGAGAAAGGGGAACCCTCCTACACTGTTGGTGGGAATGCAAGCTGGTGCAGCCACTCTGGAAAACTGTATGGAGGTTCCTCAAAAAGTTGAAAATAGAGATACCATATGATCCAGCAATTGCACTACTGGGTATTTACCCCAAAGATACAAAAGTAGGGATCCAAAGGGGTACGTGCACCCCGATGTTTATAGCAGCAATGTCCACAATAGCCAAACTGTGGAAAGAGCCAAGATGTCCATCGACAGATGACTGGATAAAGAAGATGTGGTATATATATACAATGGAATATTATGCAGCCATCAGAAGGAATGAGATCTTGCCATTGGCAATGATGTGGATGGAACTGGAGGGTATTATGCTGAGCGAAATAAGTCAAACAGAGAAAGACATGTATCATATGATCTCACTGATACGAGAAATTCTTAATTGCAGGAAACAAACTGAGTGTTGTTGGAGTGGGGGGTGGGGTGGGAGGGATGGGGTGACTGGGTGATAGACACTGGGGAGGGTATGTGCTCTGGTAAGCGCTGTGAATTGTGCAAGACTGTTGAATCTCAGATCTGTACCTCTGAAACAAATAATGCAATATATGTTAAGAAAAAAAAAAAGAAGAAGGTAGTGGGAGGGGAAGAATGAAGCGGGGGAAATCAGAGGGGTAGA
>NW_023270777.1:11757251-11942726 GCF_011800145.1 Mirounga leonina | reverse complement strand
GTGGGTATTGAGGAGGGCCCATTCTGCATGGAGCAGTGGGTGTTGTGCACAAACAATGAATCATGGAACACTTCATCTAAAACTAATGATGTAATGTATGGGGATTAACATAAGAATAAAAAAAAATGGGCTAAAGACTTGAATAGACACTTCTCTAAAAATAGAGCAAGAGAGAGATAACCGGGGAGGCTGTGCATGTGTGGGGACAGAGGGTATATAGGAAATCTGTACCTTCCCCTCAATTTTGCTGCAAACCTAAAACTGTTCTTAAGAAATTAAGTCTTGGGCGCCTGGGTGGCTCAGTCGTTAAGCGTCTGCCTTCGGCTCAGGTCATGATCCCAGGGTCCTGGGATCAAGTCCCACATTGGGCTCCCTGCTCTGCGGGAAGCCTGCTTCCCCCCCTCCCACTCCCCCTGCTTATGTTCCTGCTCTCGCTGTGTCTCTCTCTGTCAAAAAAAATAAATTAAAAAAATCTTTAAAAAAAAAAAAAGAAATTAAGTCTTATGGCACCTGGGTGGCTCATTCAGTTAAGTGTCTGACTTTGGCTCAGGTCCTGATCTTGGGGTCCTGGAATTGAGCCCCACATCAGGCTCCATGCTCAGCAGAGAGTCTGCCTGTCCCTCTCCCTCTTCCCCTTTCCCCACTCATGCTCTCTCTCTCTCTCTTAAATCAACACAATAAAATCTTTAAAAAATAAAGAAATTACGTCTTTTACACCATGCACAAAAATAAACTCAAAATGTATTAAAGACCTAAAGGTGAGACCTGAAATGATAAAACTCCTAAAAGAGAACATAGGCAGTAATCTCTCTGACATCAGCTGTAGCAACATGTTTCTAGATATGTCTCCTCAGGCAAGGGAAACAAAAGCAAAAATAAACTATTGGAACTACACTAAAATAAAAAGGGTTTGCACAGCAAATGAAGCCATGAACAAAATGAAAAGGCAACTTATTGAGTGAGAGAAGATATTTGTAAATGATATATCCAATAAGGGGTTAATATCTAAAATATATAAAGAACTTGTGAAACTCAACACACACTCACACACACACACACACACACACACACACCAATCTGTTTTTAAAAAATGGGCAGAGGACCTGAATAGACATTTTCCAAAGGAGACATCCAGATGGCCAACAGACATGTGAAAGGATACTCAACATCACTCATCATCAGGGAAATGCAAATCCGCAATGAGATATCACCTTACATCTATCAGAATGGAGAAAACAAAAAAGACAAGAAATAACAAGTGTTGGTGAGGATGCAGGGGAAAAGGAACCCTTGTGCACTGTTGGTACAAATGCAAGTTGGTGCGGCCACTGTGGGAAACTGTCTGGAATTTCCTCAAAAAATTAAAAATAGACATACTATATGATCCAGTAATTCTACTACTGGGTATTCACCCAAAGAAAATGAAAACACTAATTCAAAAAGATATATACACCCCTATGTTCATTGAGGCAGTATCTATAATAGCCAAGGTATGCAAGCAGCCCAAGTGTCCATCAATAGATGAATGGATAAAGAAGACATGGCATGGGGGCGCCTGGGTGGCTCAGTCGGTTAAGCGGCTGCCTTCGGCTCAGGTCATGATCCCAGAGTCCTGGGATCGAACCCCACATGGGGCTCCCCGCTCAGCGGGAAGTCTGCTTCTCCCTCTTCCTCTGTCTCTCCCCCTGCTTGTGAACTCTTTCTCTCTTTCTCTGTCAAATAAATAAATAAAATCTTTAAAAAAAAAAAAAAAGACATGGCATGTATATACAATGGAATATTACTCGACCATAAAAAGGGATGAGATCTTGCCATTCGCAACAACATGGGTGGACCTAGAGAGTATTATGCTAAGTGAAATAAGTCAAGTGAAAAGACAAATACCATATGATTTCGCTTACGTGTGGAATCTAAACAAAAAAACAAATAAAGGCAGAAATAGGCCCATAAATACAGAGAACAAACCATTGGCTGCCGGAGGGGAAGAGGGTGAAGAAACAGACAAGATGAGTGAAAGAGAGTGGGGAAAAAAAGGATTCCAGTTTCAGTGAGTAAGTCACAGGGATGAAAGTCACAGCGTAGACAATACAGCTAATGTATTGTAATAGGGTCCCACAGTGACAGATGGTAGCTTCACTTCTGGTGAGCAGAGCATAATGTATAGAGTTGTCAAGTCACTATGTTGTACACCTGAAACTAATGTAACAGTGTGTGTCAACTATACTTCAATAAAATAACTTTTTATTTTTTAGAAGATTTTTATTTATTTATTTGAGAGAGAGTGAGAGTGAGAGAGATCGCAGAGGGAGAGGGAGAAGCAGGCTCCCCGCTGAGCAGGGAGCCCGATGCGGCGCTCAATCCCAGGACCCTGAGATCATGACCTGAGCCGAAGGCAGACACCCTACCGACTGAGGCACCCAGATGCCCCAACAAAATAATTTTTAAAATTAAGTCTTTTTAGAAAGTCTATGCAAACCATGTATCAGATAAGAGGTTAGTTTCCAAAAGATACAAGGAACCCCTAGAATGAAATAGCTGAAGATAAATAACTCATTTTAAAAATGAGCTAAAGACTTGAATAGACACTTCTCCAAAGGAAACATACAATTAATTGGCCAATGGGCACATGAAAAGATGCTTAATGTCACTAATCATCAAAGAAATGCAAATCAAGACCACAATGAGATATCACCTCACATGTGTTAGGATGGCTATTACCAAAATAACAAAAGACATTGACAAGGATGTAGAGAAATTGGAACCTCTGTACACTCTTGGTGGGAATCCAAATAGCGCAGCTGCTACGGAAAACAATATGGAGGTTCCTCTAAAAATTCAAATAGAACGATATATATATGTATATATAAGCCAGCGATCTCACTTCTGAGTATTTATCCAAAAGAACTGAAATCAGGACCTCAAAGAGATATTAGCACTCCAACATTCAGTGCTCCACTATTCACGGTAGCCACAACGTGGATGAAACAACCTAAATATCCATCAATAGATGAATGGATAAAGAAAATGTGTTGGTATATACATACAATAAAATATTGTTCAGCCTTAAAAAAGGAGGAAATCCTGCAATATGCAATGACATGAACGAAACTTGAGGATATTGGGCTTAGTGAAACAAGCCAGTTATAGAAGGACATATACTGCATGATTCCAGTTACATGAGGTGTCTAAAACAGTCAAACTCATAGAATCAAAGTGTACAATGGTGATTGCCAGGGGACTGGGGAGAGGGGAAATGGTGTTGCTAATCAATGAGCATAAAGTCTCAGTTGTGCAAGATGAATAAGTTCTAGAGGTCCGCTATACAGCACTGTCCCTATAATTAACACTACTGTATGATACACTTAAAAACTGGCTAACAGGGCAAATCTCATGCTGTGTTATTACACAATAAAAGAAAATTTGAAAAAGAAGTCTAAATGGAAGTTCTGGAGTTAAAAAGAACAATTACAGAAGTAAATTTACTAGAGGGACTCTACAGCAGTTTTCAGATGGCAGAAGAAAGATTCAGTGACCTTAGAGACAGATTGAGAGAAATCATCCAACCTGAAGAATAGAGGAAAAAATAAACAGATCAGAGGTCTGTAGGACACCATCAAGCATCTCGACATACAAGCCATGGGAGCCCCAGAAAAAAAACCTGAGTCAATGATGGTTGAAAAAGTCCCAGGGGCGCCTGGGTGGCTCAGGTCATGATCTCAGGGTCCTGGGATCGAGCCCCACGTCAGGCTCTGCACTCAGTGGGGAGTCTGCTTGTCCCTATCCCTCTCCCTCTGCTCCCCCCCACCTCGTGCTCTGTCTCTCAAATAAATTAAAGAAAGTCCCAAATTTGATGAAAAAATATTAACCAGCAGATTCAAGAAGCTTAACAAACTACAAGTAATACAAATGCAAAGGGAACACCTAATTAATCATAATCAAAAGTTGAAACCCAGAGAGAAAATGAAAAGATTAAAAGCCACAAGAGAAGGGGCGCCTGGGTGGCTCAGTCAACTGGGCGACAGACTCTTGATTTCAGCTCAGGTCACGATTTCAGGATCATGAGATCCAGCTCCGTGTCGGGCTCCATGCTGGCTGTGGAGCCTGCTTAGGATTCTCTCTCTCCCTTTGCCCCCCACCCCACCTCTCTCTAAAAAAATAATAATAATTTTAATAAATAAAAAATAAAAGCACAAGAGAAAAGGAACTCATGTACGGGGAAAGAACAACGAGGACAGCAATAATACAAAGCAATTCACATTTGACTAGTTATCAGAAACCATGGAGGACAGAATGCAGTGGAATGACATACTCAAAGTGCTGAAAGAAAAAAGTCAACCAAGAATTTTAAACAGTGAAAATATTCTTCAAAAATGAAAGTGAAATAGGGCACCTGGGTGGCTCAGTTGGTTAAGCGACTGCCTTCGGCTCAGGTCATGATCCTGGAGTCCCAGGATCGAGTCCCGCATCGGGCTCCCTGCTCGGCGGGGAGTCTGCTTCTCCCTCTGACCCTCCCCGCTCCCATGTGCTCTCTCTCTCTCTCATTCTCTCTCTCAAATAAATAAAATCTTCAAAAAAAAAAAAAAAAGTGAAAGTGAAATAAAAACATTCCCCGGTAAAGCAGAGAATTCGTTCACAGCGGGCCTGCCTACCAAAACCACCAAAGGAGCTCCTTCAGGCTAAAGGGAAAGGGCACCACCTGGGAGCTGAGATCCACAGGAGGGAAAGGTGGAGCTGGGGTAAATATAAATAACTGTGGTTTATGTGTTCTCTTTTCTTCTCTTCATTTCTTTTTAGCCCACAAAAATAATTTAAACAGTAAATACAGCACTGCATTGTTTGGTTAATGTCTATAGTTGTAATATATACCATAATAATAGCACAAAGCAGGGAGGAGGAAATGGAGCTATAGTGGAGTAAAGTTGCTATATTTCCCAGAATTAAATCAGCATTAACCGGAAGTAGATTGTAATAAAAAAAATTTTTTTAAGATTTTATTTATTTGTCTGAGAGAGAGAGAGACAGAGAGAGAGAGAGTGAGAGAGTGAGCCCAAGCAGGGGGAGCGCCAGACAGAGGGAGAAGCAGGCTCTCCGCTGAGAAAAGAGCCCAATGCGGGGCTCGATCCCAGGACCCCAGGATCATGACCTGAGCTGAAGGCAGACGCTTAGCTGACTGAGCCACCCAGGCACCCCTAGATTGTAATGAATTAAAGATGTATATTGTAATCCCCAGAGCAACCTAAATAAATAAATAAATAAAACTTTAAAAAATAGGTTTAAAATCAGAAATTAAAATTGTGTACTAAAAATATTCATTATTCATTCAACAAAAAATTAGGACATTAAAAAGAGGAACCAGGAGACATGAGACATATTACACATATAATTATGCCACTGATTTGTACTCTTCAAAATAGTTTAAATGGCAAATTTTAGGTTATATATGTTACCACAGTAAAAACATTTTTAAGTCTTGGGGCGCCTGGGTGGCTCAGTCGTTAAGTGTCTGCCTTCGGCTCAGGTCATGGTCCCAGGGTCCTGGGATCGAGCCCCGAATCGGGCTCCTTGCTCGGCGGGAACCCTGACTCTCCCTCTCCCACTCCCCCTGCTTGTGTTCCCTCTCTCTCTCTCTCTCTCTCTCTCTGGCAAATAATAATAAAAAAAAAATCTAAAAAAAACCACCCACATTTTAAGTCTTAAATATTTTCTATATGTCATATAGAAACATATAGGCATATAGAAATGGACATAATAAGAGATACAGAAAACAGCAAAATGGCAGCTGTACATCTAACCACATCGATGATTACATTCAATGAGGGTAGACCCAGAACTCCAAATCAAAAATCACAGATTTTCAGACATGCTAAAAAGGCAAGATCAAATATATGCTGTCTACAAGAGACACACTGTAGATTCAAAGACACAAATAGGTTGAAAGTAAGAGGTTGGGAAAAGATATGCCCCGCAAACAGCAACCTTAAGAGAGGTGGACTCGCCATATTGATAGCAGATAAATCAGACTGTAAGACACCATATTCAAAATAAAAAGTTAACATACTAACTTTAGTAGGAGTTAAAAAGAGGTGTTAAATACCACTAGTATTTAATGGGACATTCTTAAGAATTACAAATGGAAGAATTTAGCAAAGATGCTTAAGTAATTGCCCAATAATCTGAGCAAATGCTCCAGATGGTCTGTTCTTGGAAAAGTCTGAGTATTGAAACCCTCGTCTGCCTTCAAACACAAAGGGAAGGCTCAAGACCCAGGATGTAGTTTTCTCTCCCAGTCACTGCAAAAAGTGGCAAAGGCACAAAAGCCGACTCAGTCATGAAGGCAGCAGTCTAGACCGGTAGAGACTCAGCTGCCCGCTGTGTCTTCTGCTCCCTCAGCTCCAATGGGACCCAGTCTTCAAGAGATGCACTGTTCTCTGGTGGAAAAGCCCACAACTGTCCATAAAAACTAAACAATGTATGGCCCTACCTGCCCATTCTTAGCAAAATAAAGTTTCATTATATGTTGGAAAAAAATTTTTTTTTTAAGATTGTATTTATTTATTTGAGAGAGAGAGAACATGAGCTAGGGGAGAGTCAGACTCCCCGCTGAGCAGGGAGCCCAATGTGGGGCTCGATCCCAGGACCCTGGGATCATGACCTGAGCCGAAGGCAGACGCTTAACGACTGAGCCACCCAGGAGCCCACGTTGGAAATTTAGACCACACATTCTTATGAAATGAATGCTAACACTTGTGTTGGATTCTACCCACTAAGGGGAGTCACTCAGTAACCTGGCAGACAACTGGCAAAATTCTCTTTTGACCTTGAGAGCAGTTTTCCCAGGGAATGTCACTCCCCAGAAAAACATCTGTACCCAAAAATGAGGGGCACAGTGGGAAGTCATTTTTCCCTGCATTTACCCTTGACCTGTGTGAGCATGGGGTCCCCTCCACTCTGAGAAGATGACCAAAACACGGAACTGGCAGTTTAAGGGTTCTGCTGTCACCCAGTATGCTTCCAGCCATCTTCCTCTCAAACGGATTTACCTTTAAATATCCTTAATGGATGAGCTATTCCCCAAACTTGAACAAAATGTTAAGCACACACCTGTAGACACTCCATAGATGTTTTTGGAATAAATGAGTGTTATCTTGTCTCCATCATCAACTCCAAACACTGACTTTGACAAGAGCATCCAAAATCACCAAAGCAGCTTAAACTTTCACACCACAGAGAATTGACCACTCATTGGTGTCATTGTTTGTTTGTTTTTAATTGTGTTAAAATACAAATAAAATAGGGGTGCCTGGCTGGCTCAGTCGGTAATGTATGCAACTCTTGATCTCCGGGTTGTAAGTTCGACCCCCACATTGGGTGTAAGGTTTACTTAAAAATCAAATCTTAAATAATATACATAAAATTTACCATCACAGCTATTTTTAAGTGTACAGTTCAGTGGTATTAAAGATATTCACATTGGGGCGCCTGGGTGGCTCAGTCAGTGACCTGACCTTTGGCTCAGGTCATGATCCTGGGGACCTGGGATCGAGGCCTGCATCAGGCTCCCTGCTCAGTGGGAGTCTGCTTCTCCCACTCCCTTTGCTGTTCTCTCTCTCTGTGTCAAATAAATTTTTAAAATCTTAAAAAAAAAAAAAAGATATTCACATTGTGCTGCCATCACCAGCGTCCATCCCCATAACTCTCTCCATCTTGGAAAACTGAAATTCCATGCCTGTTAAACACTAATTCCCCATTCTCCCCTTCCCCCAGCCCCTGGCAACCACCACCCTACTTTCTGTCTCTATGATTTTTGACTACTCTAAGTACATCATATAAGTGGAATTATACAGTATTTGTCATTTTGGGACTGATTTATTTCATTTAGCATAATGTCCTCAAAGTCATTCATGTTGTAACATATTCCAGAATTTCCTTCCTTTTTAAGGCAATTAATATTCCATTGTATGGATATGACACATTTTGCTTATCCATTCATCAGTCGATGGATAGTTGGGTTGCTTCCGTGTTTTAGCTGTTATAAATAATGCTGCTATGAAGATGGGTGTACAAATATCTCTCTGACACCCTGCTTTCCAATCCTTTGGGTATATACCCATAAGAGGAATTGCTGGGTCATATGGTAATTCTATTTCTAATTTTTTGAGGAAACTCCATATTGTTTTCCACCATGGCTGTACCATTTTACATTCCCACCAAAGGTGCACAAGGGCTCTATTTTCCCACATCCTCCCTGACACTTACCTCCTGTTTTCTTCATAGTGGCCATCCTGATGGGTGTAAGATGGTATCTCATTGTGCTGTTGATTTGAATTTCCCTAATGATTAATGATGTTGGTACCTTTTCATGTGCTTGTCAGTTATTCATATATCTTCTCTGGAGGAATGTCTATCCAAAGCCTTTGCCCATTTTTGAATTGGGTTCTTTCATTGTTGAGTTTTATGAGTTCTCTATATATTCTGGATATTAATCCCTTATCAGATATATTATTTGCAAATATTTTTTCCCATTCTGTGGCTTGCCTTTTTACTCTGTGGATAGAGTCCTTTGATGCAGAAAATTTTAGAAAAATTTTCATGAAGTCCAATTTGTCTATTTTTTCTACTGTTACCTGCACCTTTGGTGTCATATCCAAGAAATCATCGCCAAATTCAAAATCGAGAAGCTTTTGCCCTGTGTTTTCTTCTAAGAGTTTCGCTGTCTTAGCTCTTACATTTAGGTCCTTAATTCATTTTGAGTTAATTTTTGTATGTGGTGTTAAGAAAGGGTCCAATTTTGTTCTTCTGCATGTGGATATCATTTCCCCAGAACCATTTGTTGAATACACCGTGCTTTCCCCCACTGAATGGTCTTGGCACACTTGTCAAAAATTATTTGACCATATTTGTGAGGATTTTTTTCTGGGCTCTCTATTCTATTCGACTGGTCTATATGTTTATCTTCATACCAATACCATAGTTTTGATTATGTATCTTTGTAGTAAGTTTTGAAATCAGGAAGTGTGAGTCCTCTAGCTGTGTTCTTTTTCGGGATTGTTTTGGCTATTTGGGGTCCCTTGAGATTCCATATGAATTTTTTGATGGGTTTTCCTATTTCTGCAAAAAAAAAATCCCACATTTTTGGGATTTTGATATGGATTGCATTGGATCTATAGATCGATTTGGATAAAATTGACATTTTAACAATATTAAATCTTCCAACCCATGAACATGAAATGTGTTTCCACCTATTTATTTCTTCTTTAATTTCTTTCAGCAATGTTTTGTAGTTTTCATTATACAGGTTGTCATTTCCTTGGTTAATTCTTAAATATTTTATTCTTATTGATGTTATTATAAGTGGAATTATTTTTTAATTCCATTTTCAGATTGTTCATTGTGTATAGAAATGCAACTGTTTTTTGTGTATTGATTTTGTATTCTACAACTTTACTGAATTCTCTTATTCGAGCTAACAACTTTTTAGTGGAGTCTTTAGGGTTTTCTATATATAAGAGCATTTCATTTGCAAACAGAAATAATTTTACTACTTCCTTTCCAATTTGGATGCCTTTTCTTTTTCTTGCTTAACTGCTCTGGCTAAACCTTCCAGTACTGTGTTGAATAGAAGTGGTAAAAGTGGGCATCCTTGCCTTGTTCCTAATCTTAGAGGAAAAGATTTCAATCTTTCACAACTGAGTATTATGTTTGCTGCAGGTTTTTCATATATAGGTTTTTTGGGTTTTTTTTTTTTAAGATTTTATTTATTTATTCATGAGAGATAGAGAGAGAGAGGCAGAGGCAGAGGGAGAAGCAGGCTCCCCACAGAGCAGGGAGCCCGACGCGGGACTCGATCCCAGGACCCTGGGATCATGACCTGAGCCGAAGGCAGACGCCTAACTGACTGAGCCACCCAGGCGTCCCGATATATAGGTTTTAATATACATATTATTTATAATATATATTATACATAATTTTATATTACATAATTATATTTTATTCCTATTTTGTTGAGTGTTTTTATCATGAAAGAGTGTTAAATTTTGTCAAATGCTTTTTCTGCATCATTTGAGATGACTATGGGGTTTTTCCCCTTCATTTTATGGACATGGCATATTATACTGATTGTCTTATGTTGAACCATCCTTGCATCCCAAGAATAAAACCTACTTGGCCATGATGTATATTCGTTAGTATTTTGTTGAAGATTTTTGCATAAATGTGTATAAGGGATATTCATCTGTAGTTTTCTTGTAGTCTTTTCTGGCTTTGGTGTTAGGGTTATGGTGGCTCATAGAATGCATTAGGAAGTATTCTTTCCTCTTCAAGTTTCTGGAAAGTTTGAAAAGATGTGGTATTAGTTCTCTCAATGTTTGGTAGAAGTCACCAGGAAAACCATCAGCTCCGGGAGTTTTCTTTTTGGGAGATTCTTTTTTATTACTGATTCAATCTCCTTACTAGTTATAGGTCTCTTCAGATTTTCTAATCGTCATGATTTTTTTTGTCTTGGTAGGTTTGTGTTTCTAGGAATTTGTCCATTTCATCTAGGCTATCCAATTTGTTGGCACACAATTATTCATAATTATAATCCTTTTTATTTTATTATTATTTTTAGATATATTATACATATTATTTATTAGAAGGAGTAATATCACTATTTTTTTAGATATATAGTATATATTATTATTTATTAGAATAGGTAGTAATGTCACTTTCATTTCTGATTTTAGTAATTTGAGTCTTCTCTCTTCTTTATAGTCCATCTAGCTAAAGGTTGGTCAATTTTTGTTAATCTTTTTGAAGAAACAATTTTTGGTTTCATTGATTTTCTCTATTGTCTTTCTATGCTCTATTTCATAGATTTCTGCTTTTTTTAATTATTATTTTTTTAATCCATGGGCTAGAGTGAAGGAAAAAGAAAGACCCAAAGAGGAAGAAACAGCTTGATCTTTCTTGTTCAGGTTTCAGCTTCCCTGTGAAGGGGCCTTCCTGCACCCTCTGCCTTCCTGCACCCTCCAACTCAATATCACATTGTTCTCTCTCACTACTCTCTCTTGTTCTAGTCATAATGAATAGTCTCACTTGTGTAAGTTGTTTATTGTCCAACTTTCTCACAAGATGGTAGGTTTCAAAACAGCAGGGAGCTGTATATCTAGTCTCCAGAATAATGTGTGCTATATCTTAGGCACTCAAAAATATTGGTGAATGAAGGAATTAAATCAACGACCAAAAGGAAATGAAAAGAAGGAGGCGGGAGTAAATAGTGGCCCATATAAAAAAGGACAGGAATAGAGAATAAACCACTGACTCAGATGTCACTCAAGGTGCCAAACCCTCAGCTGTCCCAGAAATTGTTACCTACCAAACAGTTCAAAAAGAATGTTTTGAAAGAACTCTGCTTACTATGTATTCTACATATTGCAAAAGCTTGTTAGATTGAAAGTCAGAACATCAATTGCATTTTACACATACTGCTATTTCAACTGAAAAGGGGAAGAAAAAAGACACTTTTTGTTTTTAGATCTTTTTGCTTTTTGGGTATTTTTTTTTTTTAAGATTTTTTTTTTAATTTATTTATTAGAGAGAGATAGAGTGAGAGAGAGAGCGCAAGAGAGGGTAGGGTTAGAGGGAGAAGCAGACTCCCCGCCGAGCAGGGAGCCCGATGTGGGACTTGATCCCGGGACTCCGGGATCTTGACCTGAGCCGAAGGCAGTCGCTTAACCAACTGAGCCACCCAGGCGCCCTTTGGGTATTTTTTTTTTTTTTAAGATTTTATTTATTTATTTGACAGAGAGAGACACAGCGAGAGAGGGAACACAAGCAGGGGGAGTGGGAGAGGGAGAAGCAGGCTCCCCGCAAAGCAGGGAGCCCGACGCAGGACTCGATCCCAGGACCCTGGGATCATGACCTGAGCCGAAGGCAGTCGCTTAACCAACTGAGCCACCCAGGCGCCCCCCTTTGGGTATTTTTTTAATGTAAGCATTTTTATCTACAACTTTCCCCAGTACTGCTTTTGCTGCATCGTATGTTTTGGTATATTGTGTCTTCATTTTCATTCACCTCTAAGTATTTTCTAATTTCCCTTGTGAATCCTTCTTTGATCCACTGGTTATTTAAAAGCATGCTGTTTAGGGGCACCTGGGTGGCTCAGTCAGTTAAGCTTCTGAGTCTTGATCTTAGCTCAGGTCTTGATTTCAGTGTCATAAGTTCAAGCCCCACATCAGGCTCCATGCTCAGTGGGGAGTCTGCTTGAAGATTCTCTCCCTCTGCACCTCCCCCCACTTGCATGCTCTCTAAAATAAATAAATCTTCTAAAAAATGCAAAGCATGCTGTTTAACTTCCACAATTTTGTGAATTTTCCGGTTTTATGTTATTGGTATCTAACTTCATCCCATTGTGGTCAGAGAAAATACTTTGTATATCTTTTAAAATCTACTGAGATTTCATCTGTGGCCTCACATAGGGCCTATCCTGGCAAATGACCCAAGTGCCCTTGAGAAGAGCATTATGTGCCACTCACTGTTGTTGGGCAGAGTGCTCTGTGCGTATCTGTTAGATCCGGCAGGTTTATTGTGTTTGGCCCTCTATTTCTTTATCTTCTGTCTGGTTCTATTCATTATTGAGTAGGGTATTGAAATCTATTATTATAGAAAGATCTATTCATCCCTTCCCTTTTTTGCTTCATATATTTTGATGGTCTGTCATTAGGTGTGTAAATGTTTATCACCGTCATACCTTCTTGCCGTATTGAGCCTTTTATTAATATATACCATCCTTCTTTTTCTCTTGCAACCTTTTGTGATTCAAAATTGATTTTACTTGGGGCGACTGGGTGGCTCAGTCATTAAGCGTCTGCCTTCTGCTCAGGTCATGATCCCAGGGGCCTGGGATTGAGCCCCGCATTGGGCTCTCTGCTTAGCGGGAAGCCTGCTTCTCCCTCTTCCATTCTCCCTGCTTGTGTTCCCTCTCTCGCTGTCAAATAAATAAAATCTTTTTTTAAAAATTGATTTTACTTGATATTAGTATAACCACTCCTGCTCTCTTATTTGCATCGAGTATCTTTTCCACCCTTTCACTTTCAACTGTGTTTTTGCTATTATTATTATTTTTGGATCTCAAATGAGTCTCTTGTAAAGGGCATTTAATTAGATCATGTGCTTTTATCTATTCTACTAAGCTCTGTCTTTTGATTGGTTTAATCCATTTACCTTGATTACTAACAAGGAGGGGCTAACTTCTGTCATTGTGCTGTTTTCTATGCATGCTATAGCTTTTTTGCTCATTTCCTACACTCCTGTCTTCTTTCAGTGTTGATTTTTTGTAGTGAAATGTTTAAATTCCTTTTTAATTTCCATTTGTATATAGACTATAGCTATTTTCTCTGTGGTTACCCTGGGGACTACATTTAACATCCTGAAGTTAGAATGCTCTAATCTGAATTTATAGCAGATTAACTTCAATAACATACAAAAACTCGACTCCTTTCCCACTCTTCTGTTGTTGATGTCACAAAATTATATCTTTATACATTGTGCGCCCCAAAACATAAACTAATAATTCTTCTAAGTACATTAGTCTCCTACATTATGTTGAAAACAAGATCTGGAGTTACAAACTAAAGTTAAAATAATACCAACTTTTACACTATTTTTTTCTTTAAATGTGCTTCCTAAATCATGTGGAAACAAAGAGTAGTTACAAACAATTGCTATAATACTAGCTTTTGTAATTGCCCAGGATCTACGTTTATTGAGATCTTTATTTCTCCACATGGCTTTGAGGTGCAGATGGTGTCCTGTCATTTCACCTTGCAGGACTCCTGGGAGCATTTCTTGCAGGACGGGTCTAGTGGTCACAAACTGCCCCCTCTCTTATCTGGGAATGTCTTGATTTCCCCCGACTTTTGAACAGTTTTGCTGGATACAGGATTCTTGGTTGACAGGGTTTGGGTTTTTTTGTTTTGTTTTGTTTTTATTTTTTGTGGGGTTTTTTTGCTTTAGCACTTTACATATATTGCCACGCTGTCTTCTGGCCTCCCATGTTTCTGATGAGAAATCTGTATGTATTCTTACTGAAGATCTCCTGTGAGTGATGATTTGCTTCTCTCTTGTTGCTTTCAAGATTTGCTCTTCATCTTTTGGAAGTTTGATTAGAATGTTTTCAGTGTAGCTCTTTCTGAGTTCATTCCACTTGGGAGTTTTTGAGCTTCTTGTATATTTATGTTCCTATCTTTCATCAAATTTGGTTAGTTTTCAGCCATCCTTTCTTCGAATGTTCTCTGCCCCTTTCTCTCCTGGGACTCCTGCAATGTGTATGTTGATCCTTTTGATGGTGTCCCATAGTTCTCTTAGGTTCTGTCCACTCTCTTCAATTTTTCTGTTAGGCCTCAGTGATGTCCACTGTTTTATCTTCAAGTTCACTGATTCTTCTACCTGCTCAAATCAGCCTTTGAGTCACTCTGATGAATTCTTCATTTCAGTTGTAGTTTTCAGCTCTGGAATTGTTTTCCTTTTAGGTTTTGTTTCTTTATATTTCCATTTTGTTTACACATTTTCTTGGCTTTCTTCACATCTTCCTTTAGTTCTGTGAGCATCTTTAAGACAGTTGTTTTAAAGTCTTTGTTTAGTGTATCTACCATTAAGTCTTTTTCAGGGACAGATTCTGTTGATACTTTTTTCCTTTGAATGGGACATACTTTCCTTTTTCTTTGTATGCCTTGTGATTTTCTGTTAACACTAGACATTTAAATCTAATAATGTGATAACTGAAAATCAGATACTCCCCCTTCCCCGAGGTTCCGTTTTTTTTTTTTTTGTCTTTTATTTTTATGGCTGTAGGCTTTCTCTTTGCCAGGATCAGACTGAAGTATAAACCTACATTTTTCTCAGGTCTTTTCTGAGCCCTTCCTTGGGCATGCACAGTTTCTTATATCCCCTGTATATGCACTTGTTTTTGAATGCCCTTGTTTTTTGTCCTGAATTTCCTGAAAGGGGAAACACACACACACACACACACACAGCTGAAGGAGGGGAAAGGGCACTGGACCATTAAGTCTCCTGGCAGCCAGAGGGTAAGGGCTTGCAACAGTGACTGCCAGGCTCTTTGCACCACCGTGATCAGAAGCAACAACCAGTAATCAGAGCACAGATTCCCCCCTAGTTGTAGTCTAGGCTCCTTTTCACCCACCATAGCTCCCATATGGTATATGCAGCCCCGTCCGGGAACACCTGCACACCTGCTCTGTGGCTGGGGGCAGGGGATGGGTAGTGCTACTGTGCTCTGAGCTGAAATTGATCAAAAGTAACCACAATGTACAGTCCAAGTCTTCTAGAATTTGCAAGCCTTTAACAGACCCCAGAGTTTCAAAATAGTTCCATCACAGGTGTTATTTTAGCCATAGTATTTTCTGTTACTGATCCCGTGGAAATTCTAGGTTATCAAACCAACAAAACCTTGTAGTCAACAGTTTATAAAAATACATCTTTATTGTGTTTCAATGTTCCTGCATGATAGATACCTAGTCATATAAACTTAGTTTCCATGTTAAATATAAATTAAGCAAACACACCAAAAAAACTATAAACAAATCAGCAAATCTGCTGGAAAAATCCCTCCAAGCCATGAATCCTTATTAAAAGTGCATGCTGGGATGATGAAACTATCTTAAATCACCATACTCTGAAAATTGTTACCTGTAGCCAAATCTAAATGTTTAAAGAAGCAATAAAGGGCAAAGTGACATGGAATAAAACCATGGTGGGTTTCTCAACTCCACATCCAGTGAGTTAGGCAAGTCAAATGGCTCCATCTGACATTTCAGCAAAGTATCACCTTTGTGTAAAAAAAAAAAGATCAGGGGCCTGTCCTCAAGCTACAGGGAAATGTCCAAGCAATCACAGGAGAGCATGGCCAGAAGACTTCGTAGTCACATGGTTCCAGAACATGAATCCCAAAGGGCCCAAAAATGAGGAAACATCTATTCCACCCCAAAAGCCATTCCCAGAGCTCAAAACCAGATTACTAACGATGACTAAGGATCGGCACATGTCCTGAAAATTCACAACCGTAGCAAAACATACAACATATATAAACATATATAAAACCTGGAAAAGTCTTGAATATCAGAATAGAAAGGTTCAAACATGAACCTTGAGAGGTTTGTTACTGCGGCCAAAATACCCAAGTTGGGACTGGCCTGACATGTTTTTCCTATAAATTTTGAGTCTAAATCCTTGAGAGACATAAGATGCATGTCCTCCTTAGTCTTCTCTCATAGGGTGCTCAAACACAGGGGACCTACTGTCCCAAGTCTCCCACGGCCCTCTTTAGGGCTAGAGCAATTCAAACAGCTTGTGGAATGGTGCCGAAAACTATACCAGGTCCAAATCCCACACGGAGGGCAAGGTTCAGCTGCGAGGGTTTCCACTGCTTGCTAGGAAAGAACTCCATGCCGGCAGTTCAGAAACAAAAGCAGTGTGTGACTGCCGTCAGAGACCCATCCTTGAGTTCGGCGGCGGGGATGCTAATCACTTCTGCGAACGTGAGCATGGGCTCACGTTCCCACGGTGGGGTCAATTACGAGGCTCTGAGGCTGTGGGGCTGCGGACCGTGGACATGAGGTGGGACTTGTAGGTTTTGCTCAGGCCCGTCATCCAGAACTTGAGCAGCTTGACATTGTCCTCTTCAGATGCTCCGAGGATACTCAGGAGCTTCTGCGTGTCCTCTTTGGGCCGACTGTCCACCTTGGTGAATTTGAAAAGGACCTTCACTTTGCTGAAGAAAACCAAACACACAATGCTCAGATACCACAGCAAAATCACACCACGGTTCAGGGCCTGAGGCCTAACGGCTTCAAGGCCAGCACACAGAGTGGCGGCTCAGGACCCAGCACGCTCCAGCACCTCTCCCCGGCCGGGCAGTTCTAACCCTGCGTAATGAGGCCGCTGCCTCAAAATGGGGGGAAAAGCCCATTTTCTTTTAAATTCATTAAAGGAATTTGTGGCTCCTTAGCTTCACTGTATTATTGGAAATTAGGACAATGTCTAACTGAATTTCACAAAAAATTACTAAAGGAAACTTATTAGGGAAATAAATAACTAGTCTAACTTTAACGGAAAAGAAACATCTGTCATCTGGCTTTCAGATTTTTTTTTTTTTTAAAGATTTTATTTACTTGAGAGAGAAAGAGAGGGAGATGGAGCATGAATGGGGAGGAGGGGAAGAGGGAGAGGGAGAATCAGCTCCCTGCTGAGCAGGGAGCCCGACTCGGGACTCAATCCCAGGACCCTGAGATTATGACCTGAGCTGAAGGCAGATGTTTAACTGGCTGAGCCACCCAGATGCCCCTGGCTTTCAGATTTTTAAAGTTAATTAAGCAGCAAAATTAACTACTTCTCTTGGAGGCAATTGTCACCGCCATCTCACAGAGGAGCATCGTGAGGACTAGGAGTGCCGCCTTGCTCAAGGTCACCCAGCTAAGAGACTAAATGGCAAAGATGCTATTTGAACCCCTGCTCTGAATCTCTATTCTACCCCACTTCTCAGGGAGGCCACAACTTTTTCTGAAAATAGCTCCCGGCTCTTGCCAGCAGAACGTAACTGCTACTGGCTGCCCAGCACCCCCATGAGAAAGCAGACTCCAGGGGCCAACGCGGGGTGTGCTTACTTCATCCACTCTTCCTTAAGGCAGACGAGGCACTGGTCCACCACACCCACAGACAGGTTCTGGTTGGTCAGAGCTGCTTCCATCTTATTCAGGATGGTGGGGCCAACTGGGAACAAGGGCGGGTTGTCAGCATGGGCGAGCGAGAGGCAGCCTCAGCGTTCTTCTCCCCACTCACCGTGGTGAAAGGGAGGCGGCTCGGCAGCACCCACCTCGGTCCGCAGCTACAGGACTTCCACTGGTCACAACAAACTCGTACTTGCTGAGGGACTGGTCATCCTCGCACCCGGCTGGGTGGAGGCTGGAGCGAGGGGCTGAATGGGCCTCCACGACGACAGCAAATTCTGCAGCAGCACAAAATGCACCGCGCTGGAAGGCGAGCCCCTGCCCCCAGGGAGCCTGCTGCCCGCCGCCAACGCTCCCAAGTCCGTCTCGGATCTAAGAGCGGAAAGCCGCCTCCCTGACTAACGCCTGGCCACTGAAAACCTTCTGCAGTGTATCTGTTAGCAGAGTTAAGGGCCACCTCTTGCCTCAGTTAATGTGTTATCTTCCAGTAACTACTAATTATGTATCTGAAATTCACTTAATGCCAAACAGCCCTGTGACGGCGGTCCCCACGTTAGTCCCATTTTATGACAGGGAAAGAGAGTCAAAGAAGCTAAGTGGTTTGGCTCAAGGGCGTACTGCCAGGAGTGGTTAAGAATTTCAAGCTCATCTTTGAAAACAGGAGCCTGTGTTCCAAAAAAAAGGTGCTGCCTCTCAGGGACTCAGGACCCAGCCTGGGATGCTGAACGCAGTGGCAGCTCAGGACTGCTGAGCACCAAATGCCCTGCCGATCGGGCTTCCGGCCATCTCGCAGCGTGCTCGGGGAGGCCACTGGCTTGCCCGGGGAGCCTGGGATTTCTACCCAAGCAGACTCCTGAGCTCCTCAAACCAAAGACAAGGATGCTAATTAGATTCCTGGCTCTCAGCCCAGAGGAGTAAGCCTGTCTGGGCTGAGGGCAGAGCCAGGCCCCGCTGTACCAGTGAATGTCAAGGCTGGATTTAAGGCACAGACAAGAAAAGAGTTGCCTCCCGAATCTTGCTGGCAGAACAGCACGACAAACCTCTGACATCCGTCTGTGTTGTTTCCATTCCCAGGACTGTAACCTGCCCTCCACCAAGAACCACGCCCAGCAAGCCACCCTCACTCTGAGACTGTCCTGTCCAACCCTCGCCCATTTTAAAGACAGAAAACAGAGGCCAAAGCCACAGGGAAAGCTGGTCCTCCTGCTTTTGAGCAGCCAGCATTCCCACAGGCAGCATCCTCAGATCCACAGCTAAGACGCAGTTCCACTTCTGAGCCCACAGGTTCAGGACCTTGGCTCAGACAGGAGAGGGATGTACCTGAGGCCAGCACGTGGGAGGGGATCTGCACGTGTGGGCTGAGCCCCAGGAAGTTGCAGCGGTAGGCCTCCTCGTACTGGTTGCTGTAAGGGATGATGCGGACACAGCCCACTGGCAGCATCGTCTAGAGAGGACACAGTGACTCGGATCTGATGCTAGCTGGAACATGCCCCGCCCGTCACCATCACCCACCCCCCGTGTGCCCTCCGCAGTCGGTCTAAAGCCTCTCTCCTCCCAGAAGGCGTTCCTGGTCACTTGGCCCCACTGCGGTGTCTCCTGCATGGCCCAACTCCTAATCCAGCAATCAATCATACAGGATTTATGCTACCTCTTGTTTTGTGGTATTAATCTTTCTATTATTCTTTGACTTCTCAGATGTTTGTCTCTCTTCCCTCACTCCAAAAAGAGATTATAAGCTTTTTGAGAGATTCTGTCATATTCATTTTGTGCCCTCACAGGCCTAGGCAGATATTAAGCATGAACAAGGTTTCTGAGGACTTAAATATCATCAGCCAGACCTGGGCCTTGGCACCCACTACACTTCTGAGGTGCAGGCAGCATGGTAGACCCGCATCTCACCTGACTCATCAGGAATGTTCTGTGCACAGGGACATGTGATGACTCAAACCTGCTTCTAAGGCAGCTATGAACCATGCCAACGGCTTCTTAGAGGGATCCGGGGGTTGGGGGTAGGGTAGTTAGTTATCACTCTATCAAGATAGCACAGACTCCTTCCACTGGAAATAACAACCATCGAGGACTGCCATTTTCAACAGTGGAGAAAAAGCACAGATCTCAGATTCAGGCATGAACCTTTGGACTGAGCCATCCCTGAATCCTAACATTAACACCCACGGTCAGGATTTAAAAAAAAAAACAAAACAAAACACCTAGGCAAACACCGTCCCGCTATAAAACACTTACAAGAAAAGCTACTCTTACCCGAAGAACTTCAAAAGCTGACTGGACAAGGTCTGCGTCTCTACTTTTCCAGATCACTTGGTTCCCCATGAGAACATGCCAGGCCAACATGCGAAAGGACGGGGCACCCAGGACCTGAAAGATACAGTTCAGTGCTTTCTGCCCTGAATTTTCTTTTGTGCAACCAAAATTATTTGTGTTCTCTGTAGAGTGAAGGAAGATGGGTTGAAGAGAGGGAAGGGCAGGCTGACTTGCCCGCGGTCAGGAGGAGGCAGGTGGAGGCCTCTGAATGAGCACCTGGAAGCCTGATCCCAAAGCCCTGGCACACTGTAGGATCTTTTCCCCAATTTTATTTTTAAAAACTTGAAGCAGAAGGGGCGCCTGGGTGGCTCAGTTGTTAAGCGTTTGCCTTCAGCTCGGGTCACGATCCCAGGGTCCTGGGATTGAGCCCCGCATTGGGCTCCCTGCTCGGCCAGGAACCTGCTTCTCCCTCTCCCACTCCCCCTGCTTGTGTTCCCTCTCTAGCCGTCTCTCTCCCTCTCTCTGTCAAATAAATAAATAAAATCTTAAAACAAACAAACAAAAACCTTGAAGCAGAAAATGTGTTAGCTATTTGCAACATTCACTTTCTCTCTCTCTCTACACCATCTTGCCGAATCACGTCAAAGTAAGGGACAGGCAGCATGACGCTTCAGGACCCAGGAAGGACAAGGGCTCTCCTACAGAACCCCAGTACACACCACCCCCAGAAACACCACACAGATGTGCCATCAACCCAGTATCCGCAGCTCCAAATCTCTAACAATGTCCTTGACAGCTGTTTTCTTTCAATCCAGGAGTCCCTTAAGGATCAAAGACTGTTTCATTTATTCTACTGTCTACCCCGTTTTATGCCAGAACAGTCCCTCTGTCCACCTGACTCTTTGTAACTTCTCTGACACTGGAGTTTTGGGGGAGTTCAGTCTGTTATCCTTTAACTTATAAGATGGCTTTTTTAAAAAAAGGGGGAGGCTAGAAATATTACATTTTCCAAAACTCCTATAGCTTCAAAATACCCCCACCTCCCCTGGGATTGAAGATTCCTTCTAATTTTGATCCACGTAAGCAATCGACAAGGACGATTTTAGCCAAATACACGGTTTTGGTGGGTGAATGTTCCTCATTCAGAAGCCCCACAGAGCATCTGCCATTAAATCAGTCTTTACTCCATTTTTCAAAACAGAAATAACTACCTTTTGTTAAAACTCATCCTCATTGTAAAAGTAATCACAGAAAAACATAAAAAGGGACTGCCCTTGTAATCTTGTCATCTCTTTTTCCCGTCCAACCGAACATAACCATGGTCGACACTGTTGGGTGAGGCCTGTCTCCAGCACGCATGTATATAAACACGCACACCACCCTGTATGATATATTGGATGCTTTCCTCTCTGTATTTAAGGACATTCCATTGTTTGGGTGGAATTCCTATGGATGGACATCCAGATTCCTTCCAATTTTCTGCAAGAAGGGCCATAATTTGCACTTTGCAAAGCGTCTAAGGCCGCGCGCAAACCAACAGTGCCATGAACAGCATTTCCTTTAAAAGGTTCCAGCGTGACAAGGTCAGAGGACCATGAGAAGCCAACCATGCAGGGCTTTCTGTATAAAAGACACCTACGTCAGCACTAAAAGGGGAGCACTGTGCCTGTGGCTGAGATACCCCACACAGCCCCAGCTGTCTTTGGCCAGCCATCGAGGGCTTTTGGTTACTCCTAACCAATCAACCCCCACTGGGTCTGAACATCCTGGGCCTAAAGGACAAAGTGTGCTGGATGAGGAGGAGGGGACTGGGCTCTTCTCCATAGTTTCTGAATGGGGGTCTACCCCTCTGCCGCCTACCTGCCTCATGTGCCGAAGGGACTTAAAGACAGACATCTTTCGGGGCTGCCAGTTTCCACAGTCTGAGAGCAAGGAAGAATCTGTTGGGCACTTGGTCAGCTCCCGCCCCTCTGCACCCTCTGGCAAGACAGGAGCTTTCTCCTCCTCTTCAGCCTCGGAGTTGTCCCAGCTTTCGGATTCCTCTTCCAAGTCTGCAAGGTGGACAACAAAGACATTTATGAAACATGCTGTCCCTGGATGCCTTCACTCCCCAAATGCGACAGCGCTGTGGTGTCCACTGTAGCCCAAGGCATTCCTGATTTCTGGTTTGGGCCAGTATCTATACCATTTGTCCTCGGAGCCCTGCGGGGAGCAGGGAGGGCCAAGTCTGTTTACTTACTTACTCAGCTCAAAGCCTCACGCTGCATTACGAGGCAGGCACCCGCGAGACTGTGAGCTGCTCGTGGTCATGGGATGATTCAAAGCAACGACGAGAAGGAGGATAGTGCGTTCACTTCCCACTTCCCACTCAGGCACTATTCTAAAGGCTTCCACACATTCTTTCACTTCCTCCTTTCAACTGTCCTGAGGTCAGTACTACTCTCCGCATTTTACAGAAAAAGAAATACTTGTTATTTCCATTAATCTCTGTGACAACCATCACAACTAAGGACATCTTCACTCCATAATCCAAGTGAGATCCACAGGGAAGAGGTCTTGTCTGGTCACAGAACGTGCGAGAGGAGCAGAGCCAGGATCTGAAGCCAGGTCTGTCCAAATCCAGAGTGTGTGCTCCGAACTAAAATACAGTCTAACACATGACGGCCCTGCATGCCTGCATGTCTCTTGCCTAAAAGCTCTGATGTACTTGGCTCTCTCTAAGTACTCTCACCAACAGACTACCCTTGCCGTTTTCACTACCCTAGAAATTTGAAATCACAATAATAAAGGGTTCTAGGGTCCGCTGATCCGCGAGGGCGTGAAGGTGGACCACAAGTTTTTGTCTTTCGGAGCATACCCTGCCCGCGCTGAAACTCTACTCCCTTTCTTCCACTCAGGAAAGCATGCTGGAATCCAAGTGCGTGCAAAGTCACCTGACTACAGGAATAACCTTGAAACAGTTCCAATTTATTAAGGCCAATTACCTGCACCCTGAAGCACATCAAGTGTTACTCGTAACACACTACACACAACTTACATCGCAGTCTGGTTTACCCAAGCCCAAAGCTGAGGCTGCTGACCTAGGTCACCAAGAATCAAATCATCTCCGAAAGAGCAGCTCAGCCAGGATTGAGAGCAGAGGTTCCTGGGCTGGTACACGCCACAGCAGCATGCCCTGGGAAGTTACTTAAAACACAGGATCCTGAGCCCCAGATGTGCAGCTCCGATCAAAAACCTGGGGAGGACTACCCAGACATTGGTAAGGCTTGGGAACCACCCTTGATGGAAACCCTGGGTCCACCTGAAGCATAACATTTTATTGTTCAAGTGTCTAGAGAAGGCAAGCACCTGGGGATCATAGGACAGAGACAAGAAAACCTTCCATCAATCCATCTTCCCCACCGCCTAACAGCCCTCAATAGCAGACTTTCCCAGGCTGCCCAGGGTGGTAGATGCCTTCATGTGACTGTCAAGAAAAAGGAGACAGGAAACCACACTAAAAACACTAAGGCCAAAGGGCGAGCTCTTGCAGATGTTCCTCCTGGGTTACTGATCCTAGGGTCCCCTTCAACAGGATGGAGGGCCGGGGGGCTGTGAGATGGGCCCCGACAGCCGCTGCAGGCAGAGGTGTCCAGCACAAGCACTCCCAGCTCACCTGCAAGCTTCTCCATCTGGACCAAGGTGTCCTCGGTGGGCGCACCCTCCAGGAGCTTCTCAGTCAGCCGGCTGCCACACGCCTTCAGGAGCCTGGAGAGCAAAGCACCACCTATGAGGTCTTCTTGCCACAATGAAAATGGAACCTGAAGCCTATCAAGCCTTTTAATCTACTAGTTCACAGAAAATATGGGTATAGAAGATCCTGTTGCACAGACCCACAAAGTCACAATCAGCCAAATCCAAAGGGAGCATTCTATAGCACAAATGACCCAGGTCCCCCAACAAGAGGTATGGAAAACTCTGTGGCAGAGGCATCGGAGAAACTGCTCTAGACTAAGAACAGAACGAGGTGCATGCTGCGCAGCTGTGATCTGATCCCATTTCAAAAATCAATCCTGAACAAGAAAACAGGAAAACTGAACACGGATTGGGCTGGCTGATGCTAAGGAATTTGTCAATTTTGTTGGATATGGTTTTATATTTGAAATGATACAACTAAGATCCACTTTAAAAAAGATATTTCAGGGGCGCCTGGGTGGGTCAGTTGGTTAAGCGTCTGCCTTCAGCTCAGGTCACGGTCCCAGGGTCCTGGGATCAAGCCCCGCATCGGGCTCCCTGCTCCGCAGGAAGCCTGCTTCTCCCTCTCCCACTCCCCCTGCTTGTGTTCCCTCTCTCGCTGTGTCTGTCTCTGTCAAATAAATACATACATACATACGTAAAATAAAATAAAAATAAAAAAGTATTTCAAGAAAAAGGGAGGGGACAGAAAGAGCCGTAAAATGTTGGCAACTGCTACAGCTGGATGATGAGGGTATGCAGTTCACTGTACTGTTTATTCTACTGTGGGTCTGTCTGAAAATCTCTCCTAGATGATTTTCTGTAGGGCATGGGAGACAGAGACTTTCTCTTTTGTTCATAGGTCCTCAGGAACTACCCTCGAAGATCTTTGTTCCAGGTATGCACGGCCTCTGCACCCGGACCTGATTTGGGCGACGAGGCCCCAGACTCGTAGCCACGGCTGCACAAGGATGTCTTTGGGAGAGGTACATCTTGCAATGGAAGGAACAGAAACAATCTGAGGCCAGAGGACAGACTGTGGTGATGTTCAGAAGACGGAGGCAATCCTTTCCTCCTGACCAGGCAGGTCTGAGTGCCCCAGCACACTCCTAACAGACGGCCTGTGCGGGAAGGGCCCCCAGCAGCCCGCACCGAGCTGCAAGAGGGGTGCAAACCTCGGACCGCTGCAGCCCTGACTGATGAACCCCTGAGCAGCCCAGCCAGAACCATCCAGGCCAGCCACTCCCAAATTCCTGACCCACAGAGCTGTGTGACATAAAGCTCTGTTGTTGGAGACAAAAAAGGGAGATCACTGCTCTTGGCGTGCGAGCATCATCTTAAACATATGGGGAAGTGAGGGCCCTCTCAGTCTGTTTTCTATATGCCCGAGGGAAGATGCCTAGAGGAAAAGCAGGACGCAGGTCAGCGCCTGCCAACAAGTACCCGGCACAGAGGCACCCGGGAAACTCAGCCAACGACGGTTTCCCCAGATTCATGCGGCACCCACCCAGTACACCGTGACTGCTCTCACTCTAACAGTCGCTGAAACCCTGCAAACGTGGTTACCAAGCAAAGGAGGTGTGAAGGCATGCCCACAAGTTGTCATCGCTCGTCAAGGATGTCAACGAACGAGCCGCATTGCCGTTGCGTTGATGCAGGAAGGGTGTGAAGGCCGTGTTCATCCTCTGGGCACGCTGCGGGCAGCCAAACTGCTCTGCCTCAAACACCTGAAATGCAAAGGGAACAGGCGGCCTTTGAGCAAAACAGAAGCAGCCGAGCAGCCCAGAGCCAGCTCGTTCACAGCCAACTTCCTGGATCCTACTCCAGAAGATTCTGTCCCATTCTGCTGTCCTGATGCAGGCCACAGAAAAGTGCCCCCGGTCTCCTCACCCCAAACAGAACGGTTTCTGCCTCACAGCTTAATGAGAAGCTACCTGAGGAAGAGGAAGCAGTTAAGAATTTCTCCTGTGTCCTCTCCCACAACCAACTCATTAGGCACCCGATGGGCACTCAGGTGGTACAGGAGCTTGCGTGCTCATCACTGCTGTTCTTCACGTCCTTCCAGTCCCCTGCCCCCCGTCCCAGCACATGGAGGCTTTCAGTGAGAGACCTGGTGCGGGTGGGACATGTGCCCTGTTCTGGCACGGAGGTGAGAGAGGAACGAGGCCCTCCAGCACCATCTACGGCCTCTCGCAGGGAAATCAGCAACGTTCCGATACGGATGTTGCTCCAGCTGCTGGGCTGGCTACAATGAGTAGATCCTCCCATCCCTGCAATGGACACACAACACGACCAACAACAAAACACTGTGGGACGCCGGGTGGCTCAGTCGGTTGAGCATCGGGCTCTCGGTTTTTGGCTCAGGTCATGATCTCAGCGTCATGGAATCAAGCCCTGTGTCAGGCTCCACACTGGGCGTGAAGGCTGCTTGGGATTCTCTCTCTCCCTGTCCCTCTGCTCCCACCCCGCTCTCTCTCCAAACAAAAAACTCCACCAAGGCCCCAAACAAAACATAAAAAACAAACAAAAAACCCAAACAAAACAGAAGAAAACCCCCCCAAAGGGTGTGGTTTTAGGCCACTGAGGTTTGGGGGCTGTCTGTCACAGCACAACCAGGCCTGCTCTGAGGACGTGATGCCATAGCTGGGGGTCTACGCTGGTGATGGTCTACGACACGCTTCATGAACAGGCTTCCAAATGAAGGCCAGAGGGAGCAAAGACACCAGGGCCTGTGAACGCAGTGAAGGAGCCAGAGCTGAATGGGAACTGGGACAACAGTGGACTCAAGAGAGGCCAGTGAAGCAAGCAGGACTGATGGCCACAGCCCTGACTCTGAAGTCAAAGACCACAATTCGGACAGAGCAACGGCCGCAAGACCTAGAGATAATAAAGCCAGCTGCGCTCTGACCCCCGTCAGTGCCCAGCTCCTCCCCGACTGCCACCCACTCTCCCTGTACGTCTGTACGTGGGGTCACCTTGAGTGCCTTGCCCTGCAGTTCGTCAATGATCCCTCGGATCTTCCCAAGCAGGAAGGGCCAGGAGTTGATGAGGTAAATCCGGTCCATCATGATGGCGATGATGCTGTACCAGCGCTGGAAGCCCCTGGCCAGGCTGTCTTTGATGAAGAAAGTGTGGCTGAACACGAAACCATGCTGCTCGTCCCCAAAGAAGATAGGGCCTTCCCGGCCAGGGCAGACCTGCGAAAATCAACACTGCCTGCTGTGGTGACAGTCAAATCCTCCTCCTCCAACTTATCTTTCTGTACTAATTCACTAGCATTCATTACAGGAAGAGAGGGAAAGCTGGGGACAAGAGAGGAAAACTGCTTTCATCTGCTTCTGGGATCAAACTTTCTAAAGATAACATTTATTACCATGGATTGCAAGGGCCTGTCAAGTAGGTTCATGACCTTTTTTCTACGCCGAGCCATAAATCACTCCTGTTCAAATATTGTATCTGTTCCATACGCTGTGGCATATAGTCATAGAAGGACATATTACTCAGCAATAAAAGTGAACAAGCTACTAACACATGATTAAAAAAGAAAAAAATATCGTATCTCTTCCAGACTCAAATTGGCCAACATCACTCATTTGGAATACACTGCAGAAGGTCAAAGCAGTTACTATAGAGCCCATACAATAAAATTTGCATACTTTGTTTACAGGACAGATGTTAGGTCTCCCTCATGACACATTCACTCTTTACACACAATTCTATCAGGCACAATCATCTGCTTCTAGCTGATCAGCAGCAGGAAATAAATTTAAAAAAAAATCTTAAAAAAAAAAAAGTTAGCAGCAGGAATCAAAGTTAGTAGTAGGAAATCAAACAGAGGGAACCAGCTGAAGGTAGGTACACTGCAACCGTAAGTTAAAACTGAGAGGGGGCTTCACTGTATCTCATCAAGTGGGTACAGAGAAGGGAAGTTTTATAACTGATTTATGAATTCTTCGTGATAGGTAAAGACATAAGAACCAAGGACACCTGTGTGGCACAGTCGGTTGGGCACGCGACTCTTGGTTTCAGCTCAGGTCATGATCTCAGGGTTGTGAGATCAAGCCCCACATCAGGCTTGGCGCTCGGCATGGAGTCTGCTTGAGATTCTCTCTCCCTCTCCCCTCCCACTCATGTGTGCACACACGTGTACTTTCTCTCTAAAATAAATAAATCAATCTCAAAAACCAGAAAACCAAAAAACATAAGAGCTAAGACTTAAATTCAACAACAGGAGCTAGGAAGTTTAGGAACAAACTGATTCATCTGTTGGGAAGTGAGAGCACATGGTAACCACTAAGGCTTACAGCAATGATTGAGACAATAAAAAAGGTGATGTCTGGTATGGTGAACCACATAACCTAGAAACAGTTAATTTCTTAGAAATATGTTCATCAAGAATGGACACATAACAAAAGTTTCGTGCCTGAAACGATAAGCTAGCAACCGTTCAGAACACTGGAGTCCAACCCAACTTATTCTGGAGTTCGAGAGAACTGGGGCTGCTCCGTGCTCCCTGCTCACTGATCCCCCGTCCTCTTCGTGAAGGACTGACCTCTGTCTTCCTTTCCGTAACCAGTAGTGAACTTGTTCGGGGCATCTGGGAGTGTGTGTGATATTCCCACAGAGTCCCCTCCAGGGTCACGGTGCTCACCTCACAGCTTAGGCTCCGTACACAGGCCTGGCGGACGATGCTGAAGAGCTGGGGGTGGTTGGGGTGCTGGTGACTGACATATTTAATCGAGGTCTCTTTATCATGGCTGATATACCCGGGATGTCCAGCAGCAAGGGACCGGCAGCCCTACCACCAAGAAGGAGAAGAAAACCAATTAGTCAGGAAGCAGGCAACAAACTTTCTTATGCACATCTGAACGAGAAAACCCAATCCATTTTCCTATAAAAATAACAGGCTTCTAGAGTTACACTTCTCTGAAGATCTCAATGTTTCCCGAATAGATCTCTGAAGATCTCAGATCACAAAGATCGTCAAAGAGTATGAGTACAAGATCTAATCTGCCGAGCACTTATGTAGCAGGTATTACAAAGAGCTCTGCATGCACGGTCTCATTTAGCCCACAGTGCAACTTTATGAGATACTTATAGCGAGAAGCCTCATTCTGCAGGAGGCAAGGCGGAGGCCCGGGGTTGCAAAGTGGCTCACACAAGTGAGTGTGACTAGCCTCTGTCCTTGGTCCTGACACAACCGCTTCGCAGGGGCCTCAGGCGGCTGGTGCGGCACCCTGGGAACACAAGCTCAGAGCCCATGCTCGGGAGTGGACCTGGCTGGTGCCCGGCTGCTGCCCCTCGGGAGCCACCGCCACATGCAAGGCCTCGCATCCCAGAGGCTATCCCGCCCGGAGACCGCCCAGGACGGTACTGCGGCCAGCCGGTCCCCGTGGCAATGCCAGCTCAAGGACTCTCTCTGTCCGGCACCCTTTCCTTCCCTCCTCTCCTGCACAGCCGTCAGACTCGTTCCCAGCAGCCAGGCTCTCCCCACAGGGGCTTCCAGCAAGAAAGAGATCAGTCTTGTGCCTGCCGTCTGCTTCTCAGCGCACCCAAACTACTGTGGCTGGGGTCCTGCTCACCCTGCAGTGGCAGGGCTCACACCACTGCTGATTTCAGGTCCCGACTCGGGTCTGTCACACAAAGCAGCAGCCGGTTGAGGGAACTTAAACTTCATTCCCTAGAGCTCACACAACCACACCAAAAGTAAGAGCCAGGCCCCCAGGAAGAGGAAACCTTGCACGACACTGGACTGAGGAAGTGGAGCCGAGGATGGGCCAGGGTGCAGATGCAAGCATGCAAAGGGAAGGGCTGAAAAGCAAATGTCAACTGCGTCAACTGTCAATGTTGGCACGGGGTGGGTGGAAAAAACTAAAGCTGGGATCAAGGGAAAGAACTAAAGGGACACAGAAAGAATCGATCACATTCCACAGGGCCCACAAAGAATGGTCTGCACACCTTCCCGTCCACTGCTTAGTCCCACAGGGTCTCCTCCCGCCCACCCGATCCAAAAAGAAACGTCTCCAACACCCTGAGAGACACTTGCCTCGCACATGTCCGACTTTTTGGGCCCCGGGCTGCTGGACTCTGCGCTGGCCCCTTCCGCTGGACTGTGAGCGCGGATCCGACTGCTCATCTGAATGCCACCCTCCTCCTCCTCGGCCTGTTCGCCCTGGCCAGGGCTGTCCCCATTCCCAGCCCCTTGAGGAAGCGGGGCGTGCAGAACTTCTGTGCAAAAGAGAGTGCGGGGGCCGTGGAGCTCACAGAAGTGACAGAGAGCGACAATGGCATTCATGGTGTCCTGGAGACAGCAGGAGGCCTGCATGGGGGAGGAGAGGAAACACCATCAGCCGGCCAGCCTCTGCCCGCACCACAGAGCCCGCCCGCTGCTCTGGGGCACATCAGCAGGCTTCCCAGCCAGCAAGGCAGGTCACCCAGGCAGCCAGCCGGCCAGCCAGCCAGCGGGCCCGGCATCAGGTGCAGGGAAAACTCGGCAGACAGAGCATGGTCCCTGCCTATCAGGAGTTGCAATGGAGGGGGAGAGTGTAATTCAAGGATCACACGGAAAACCCTTCAGTTAGAGCTGTGACAGAGCTAGGAGGTGCTCAGCCCAGAGAAGAACACAAGCGCGAGGGACAATGTGGCAAACATGACACAGATCAAGGCCATAGGGGTCTGGAGGAGAGACTCATTTATTCTATCAGCAGCTGCTGTGCTGGGTGATATGCTGTTGCCCTCATGGAGCTTACCTTCTAGGAGGGGACGGACAAACTGATTGCTCTCCTATGGTGACAGCTTTCAGAAGAAAAGTATAGCAGGTGTGGGGCCGAGACTCACTGGAGGAGGTGGATGTGATTTTGGGCACAGGGGCTCTCTGAGTGAGAGCTGAAGGGAGGAAGGGAGGAAGGGAGCCATGGGGCCAAGGAGAGGGCATGACTCTGTAGAGAGTTGGGGGACGAGGGCAGAAGACCAGAAGGAGGTGGATTTTAGGGACCCTTCTAGGCCACAGTGAAGGCTGATTTTCTTCAGACTGGAGAGTCTCTGATAGGTTCTGATGAAAATATGGTAAATCTGAGTAGTGGACAGTGGCCAGGATTCAACCCTTCTCTTTAGGGGACCCTCTCTCCCATTATGGAGCCAAAGAAGGTAAGATATCCTCTGTCCTCATCCTCCCATATGGGTGTGACCAAGGCTTGACCAGTCAGCCACACCTGCCCAAGAAGCCAAACCCAGTGTGAACATGCGTGGGGGCCGGGGAGCGAGTCCCAGGCGACGGCATCCTCAAAACCCTGAGTGGTCTGTCCGTCACTGCGTCCTCCCAGCAGCCTCCCTTCTCCAGCCTGCTCGCTAACTCTGCCACCCACCCGGCATCTTGCAGACAACCTCTCAGCTGCCACGACTACCACTGCTCCTGTCCTTGTACCTGAGGGAGGGGTTGGCGCTCCAGTGACAGTGGGAATGGCAGAGGCCAACACAAAACAGACAACTCAAGACAAAGTGACAAAGACAACTCAAGACAAAGTGAGCTGGGCTGATGGGAGTCAGGCATGGGGATCAGATGGGGACTTGTGGGTGCCTGGCAGATAGGGAGAGCGGGGGCACAAGATATTCCTTAGAGGGAGGTGGGCAGCAGAGAAAGAGTTGAAGAGACAGAGCATTTAGCTGGAAGACTCTGAGTTCCATGGAGATTCTGGACCGCAGAAGCAGAGAGGAGGATGAAGGTCCAGGACACTCCAAAGACCTTTGCTTGACTCACCATCCTCACCATTCACTTCTTCCTTGCATGTCCCTGTTGACAGGTCTCCCAAACCAGCCCCCCAGAGCAGCTGCTCACTTCCATCGCATCACTCTCTCCCGTCCTCGCTTTATTTTAGTTCTCCTAGAAACTGCACTGTTTGTGTTTACCTGTATGAATGTCCCCTAAGGTGGGGGTGGGGGTCTTAGCTACAACAGTTCCTGACACACACTGCAGGTGCCACATTAAAGTTCTGGATAGATGAGTGGATTTAGGAGCTGCCTATGGAGAGAGGACAGCTGGTGCCCCAGAAAGCAGAGAGCTCATCGAGGATATCTATGGGCAGGAAAGGTTCAAGAGCACAAGCATGGGGAACACCAGAGTCTGAGAGCCTAGTGTCATGAGACCCAAGTAAGCCAAATTCACTTTATTTTTAAAGATTTTATCAAATAAGCCAAATCTAAATAGAGGTTCCACCAGGCTCACTCTGGTGAGATCAAGGAAAATGATGGTTTAAGCAATCTGTTGTGGAAGAGGGGTGAGGTGACTGACAATGGAGTAAGAATCCCAGAGGAAGAAGCACTGAGACCCAAAGGCAGAGGCTTTAACCCTGGAGAAAGGCCACATCTTCCTTTGAGAGGCATAAAAGAGAAATAAGGTTCCTTCCAGCAAAACATCCGCATGAAAGCAGCACTTGGCTAAGGTTCACCCCATTTACTGTAGAGCATCCACACGAACCTTTAAACTCAGCAAAATCACACGTGCACCATCCCGCCTAGACAAGAGCACACAAGGCCATTTCCAAATGAGTCGGGCAGGGCAACGGCGGCCATACTGCAGGTCTAAGGCCTGATGTTTTCTAGGTGAGGGGGAAAAAAAAAGAGCGGATTCTAAGAGCAACGCACTTGGTGGCGCACATAAAACCATCAAGCAGCATCTGAACGGCTTAGCAGGCCTCTTGCCTCTGAGCAGTAGCTGATGGCAAGCTGGCGCTGCAGCTAAACTTTGAGCTGAACTTTCGCACCCCTACAGCATTATTGCATAAAGGACTTCTTTAAACATAAATACGTTTACATCTTTTAAAAATACAAAACACTTACAAATACAAGGTCTTCATCCTTCCTACTCTTGGTTACAAGAGGACTGTCTTGGCAGCACCCACACCATGCCAATTTAACCCTTCAGATCTTAGGCCTTCAAGTTTCTCTCCTCAGATGGGAAGGATAGACCAGAGGTGATGTTGCTAAGCTACTTCCCAGCATCCATGGTCAACATGGGAGACTTAATTATTAATAATTTTTTTGTTTTGTTTTGTTTTTTTAAAGAAAAGCAGTCCCCATCAGGAGGACCACAGCCCCAGGCAGCTAGTGGAAGACAGGGAGGTACCACTTAACTCCAAAGTCACACAGAAAAAAGCCTGTCTCCAGGCTTTACCTGCCAGGTGATGTCAAATATCTTACTAGAACTACCCGTAAGCTGAGAAACAGAGGCCAACCCGCACCTCTCAGGTTAACCACAACTTGTGCAATCAGAATTCTGAGTAGCAGGAGGTCAGTTCTCTATTCACCCCCACTTCCAATCTGTACCAGACGTTTCCCGAAGAAAATAAACTGGCTTGAGTATGCCTAACAGTTTGGTGTTCCTTTCCTTCCTTCCAACAAGCTTTCCGGAATCCAAGGAAGAAGCCGAAATCTGCTCCCTATCGCTTCAACTTTATACCCAAAGCAAGATCCAAATACCTCGAAGGGGTAGGGCCCTTTTCTGAGGCGCTGGCCCGGCCCTGGGTCTATTTCATTCTCACTTCCTAATGAGGCTCAAAGAGCACTTTGCAAATAGAGTATCATAATGGCTCTTAACCATTAACAAGCACCAGAATTCCCTGCAGCCTCTTTACCTAGTCTTCCTTAGGGGAGTCTCATTAGGTCAGCAGCTGGATCCCAGCAAGTCCAAGGTGAAACGTTCCACAGGGGATGACTTCCAACTCAAACCCATTCACACCGCGGTGGCTCTATTATTTCTACCAACTTCACCTGGATTTCTGTTTACAAAGCTCCCTGATGACACTAGAAGGGCAAACACGGTCACGTGCCACTATTTCTCAATCTCTTCATAACAACGTTGATAATCCAATGGCTCCAGCACTTTCTCTGCTGTGACAGGGAGCCCCTACTGTCACCCTGGCTGGACACCGTGGGTGGTGCCAGGTGTCCAAGGGCTGGAGAAGCAGCACCTCCTTCCAGCAAACTCCTTCCTCCTTGTTCTCTGCCTCCAGTGGCTGCTGCTGATCACCTGGAACCTCAATCCACAATGCGCCAATCTTTGGGTAAATATTTTTTCCAGGTGATAAGGTTGCGTCCAACAATACCCAGAAAACCAGAGAGAAATGTGGTCTTCTACGCACCCTGGAGAGCACTGATCTGGGCCTATCACTTCATCAGAGTGCCCGCCTCAATGCCAGCCTGGGAGAAAAGGAATCATGACACACACCCTCTTCCCTAAACCAGAGGTAAGGCAAAACCTGGGTGGGAGGGAAGGCCAAGAGTGCAGCGTCCTGGCAACATTAGAGGAGAAAGAATCAACGACGCTGACGGGGTCTGAACCCCTGTCACGATCCGCCTCCCTTTACCGTCCGTGGATCTGCCACCCCGCCACCCCCGCCACATCTCAGGCTCTCGGCCACCCCCTCCACGCTGGCCCCTAACCTCCCCGATCACCAACACCGCACCCCAACTCGAAGCGCACTGGGGCCGCACAGCTACCCCGAAGGCTGTCAGGCTTCTCCAAGGCCCTCAGGCCCGACCCATTCCCCCTCCTCGCCCCCGGACGCGCCCCCAGCGGCGCCCGCCCGCCGCCGCCACCCGTCCCTTCCTAAGCCCTCCTCCCGGAAGCCAGGCTCCCCTCAACCTCCACGAAGCAGCCCGACGGCCCGGGTTCCAACGACCTGGACAAGCCAGGTGGCCGCTCCGGGACGCGCTCCCGCACGGGCACCGACCCCGGGGGCGCGGCGGAGACGAATTCCCGCCGGCCTGGAGAGCTCCGAGCCCGGCGCCGGCGCTCGGGCCGCGGCGCCCCTGACGGCGTCCTCCTCACAGGACCCGCCCGGCCCCCCTCTTCGAGCCCGTCGGCCCCCTGGCGCCCAGCCCCGCCGGGACGCCCGCCTGGCCTCGCGAGCCCCCGCACCTCCCGTCCGCCGCGGGAACCTCAGCGCGGGTCGCGGGAGCCCCACTCATCGGGGCCGCGGCTGCAGCGGCGGCGGCGCCGAGCCCGAGGCGCGTGACTCGGCCGGGACGTACCATCCGTCCACCCCGCGGGGGGGGCGCGGGCTGGCCGAGCGCACCTGTGCACCGCGAAGCGAGAGGGCCTTGCGCAGCCCGCACACCCGAGAAGACCGCGCGAGCCCGGCAACTCCGAACTCTGGCGGGGAACCTGAAGCGGCTGCCCGACACCGGCCTCTTCCGCCGCCCGACTTCCGCGCCTCCCCCCGCCGAGAAGTACGGAATGGTTCCAGCCTCACCGGCAGGGCTGGTGGAGAAAACCATTTCAAGGGGGGGGGGGATACTTAAAATTAAAAAAACATTTAAGAAAGAGACTTGAGGGAAAATATAGCCAGCCTAGTACTCCCGGCCCACACCGAGGAGAGAAAGAAACAGAACGTCTCGACGTTATAAAGAGCAGGGCAGTGGCTTATGGTTTCACCGTTGGCTTTGATTAAATTGCCGATGGAACCCGTCTTCTGTGGGACGCGCGGGCAGGGCGCCGGGAGGGGGCCGTCACGTGACGTGGAGCAACCGCGAGTCGCCGCCGGGAGGCTAGGTCTGCAACTGGCCGTGGGGTGCGGCGGAGTGCGCATGTGCGTGGTACCCCGGCCTACCCGAGCAGTAGTACGTCCACGGTTTTTAAAAAATATCAGTCAATTGTTAAATAATACATGTTTTTAACACTTGGGCGCCTGTCAGCCTGTCCACTTAAAGATTAATTGTGAAGCCCTCGGCGCATGATGTGACGTGGGCCCTTAGAGGGAAGAACTAGAGGGACTTGAATCACACCCTGGGCCACAGAAACTCGTTTGAGCTGCGAGACGGTGCTGCCACCTCGCGTCGGGTCGGACCAAAGACCGCTGACCTCGGCTGTGGGCGCTTCACCTCGGGGTCCCGGTGCCTGTGGCCCCCGCAGGGGGTGTCCGGAAGGTGGTCGTCGTCGAGTGTCGGGGGGAAAGCCTCAACCATTAGGAGGGAGAGTTAGCTGGTTGCATTTTTCCCTAAAATCACCGCGATCACGTCTCTGAATTTCCGCATTACACTGAAGAGAGGAAAGAATGAAATTGCAATTTGTTTTCTGTCTTTAGTGGTGTGAAAAAGATTAAGGAGTGTGGGAGTTATGAGGTTAGGCATTGCCTTTGTATGTTTACTTAGTCTTTCCAATCCAATTCTCATGATGTTGGACAGCACAAACATAATATATTGGCTCGTAAGTCACAAGGTAATTTTTGAAGCAAACAACAGAAAACCCGCGACGATGTACTGATTTGGAATTCTGGGGGGTTTTTTTGCCGTCAACAATTCAGATATTTGAATTTCACTGAGTTTGCAAAATTCTTTGAAAGCCTTAATGGAAAGGTGCAAGCCTCCTTGTGTGGCTGTGCCTTTACAATCTCTAAGAGAAAACATCATTTCAACATTTGTCAAATGAACAGGATTCACCCTGAAAATATCCACAGCAGCAATGCTAAATACAAATCTGCTTAATTGACTTCCACACTAAGTAATTCACAAAACTTTCCAAAAATTTCAATAACCATGACTATTTTCACTTCACAAGGAGATGAATATATATATTTTTAAATCTACTTGCATATTCTACTGTTTCAATCAAGAAGCCAGGAAGATGTTTTTGTTTCCTTTTGTTTCCCTTTTTCTTTTCCCATTTTGTTTCTTTGCTTTGCTTTTCTTTTTTTTTTTTTTGGTAAGCCTTTTTTCCCATTTTTCTCTTACTGGTAGCTGTTCTTGAAACTAACATTGGTTAGACAGGTTTTACGCCAAGAAAAAAAATATTTGTTCCCGTCTTGTAACTGGTTTGAGGAATTAATGTCCTCAGTTTCTTAGTGGAGGGCACAACCTTATTTCCATGATGATAGGCTAATGAAGGTCCCAAGTGAAAGATGGTTTATTCAACCACTGCCATTTTCAGTACAACTCAATGTGCATTTAACTACAGCTGGACTCCATCTATGACATTAAATACCCTTTCCAGCACCACTGACTTCAGCCACCTCCTCTTTTGGAGGTGCTTTCTCAAACCTATAAATAATCCGTTTAAAAGTTAACAACTGCATGCCAATTCCTTGCATCAGTGAATTGTGCCAAAGGTTAATTACACTGGGTTCTCACACAGTATAAACCTTCAAGGACATTCAATGACAGACATCTTAGAAGTCAGAAATGTAGCCCACATCATCAGTGAGAAAGCAAAACCAGCAAAAACGCCAGTTATTAATATATAAATGTATTATAATAATGCAATTTCAACCAAATGAAATACCATGCTAAACTCAAAGCTTGTATCCTGTAATAAGAATTTTATGAAAAGTTACCAAAAGCATTGTATGTACCACACTGCCTGGCATTTACAGTCCAGAACATGTTTTTTCCACCAGTGAAATGGGCCCAATCAGAATTAAAGATTGCTTGATGCTTTTCTGACTTCCTACTACTAAGCAAGAGGTTTGATTGACTAGGTATTGACAGCTCATCATTCAGACACACGGAATGCTTCAGGGACACCAGTTGCCAAGACCATGGAGCCAAGGCAAGTCAAGTCTCCTTGGAAAATTCCTCAGAGAGGTTTTTAGATGTGTCTATGTAAGACGTGCAGTCTTACATAGCTGAGGAATACAGATGGGCTTTATCTCTGAGTCAAACCACCATGTCCCTGCATCAGTTTTCAGTTTCAGGAGGGAGAGGTATGTTTCATTTGTGAGCAATTGGATCTAATATATTTAATCACATCTCATTATTTTAAGGGTACTACAGTAGATTCCTGGTTATAAAAATAATAATCTAAGCTTTCCTTTCTTCCATCATCCAAAATAACAGGTGTTTTCTGATGTGTTTAAGTTTGGGGGTCTGTCCGGCTGCTGAAAGATAGCAAATAGTGAGTTCAGGAGGTGGATTTCATGCACAACCTCTAAGTCAGTGTGAAGTTTTAGGTTATTAGACAATTAACTCTGCATGTAAGGTGTCCAGCTAGTTGCAAGGACTATTAGTAGTTTAATATTTTCTCTTAAAGAAAAGCCTCTGGTGGGGTGCCTGGCTGGCTCAGTTAGTAGAACATGTGACTCTTGATCTCGGGATCATGAATTCAAGCCCTATATTGGGTGTGGAGCCTACTTTAAAAAAAAAAAATAGAAAAGCTTCTAGTATTAATTTAGTTTGTCTTTTGTTTGTTTTTTTTAAATCATAGCACGTTCAGAAAGCTTTTAAAAATTAGCCCTCTCCTCCCAGTTAGAATTCAACTGAAAGGCTTTTGGTGTTTTATTTTTATTTTTTATTTTTTTTAAATTTTTTTTTAAAGACTTCATTTATTTGACAGAGAGAGACACAGCGAGAGAGGGAACACAAGCAGGGGGAGTGGGAGAGGGAGAAGCAGGCTTCCCGCCGAGCAGGGAGCCCGACGCGGGGCTCGATCCCAGGACCCTCGGATCATGACCTGAGCCGAAGGCAGACGCTTAACGACTGAGCCACCCAGGCGCCCCGCTTTTGGTGTTTTAATTTAATACTAGTTGCTTGTTAAATATTAAATACCAAGTGCTTTATTCACATCTAATAATAAACTTTACCACATCATATGGATTCAGGCTTGTCAAATGCCTTTTACGTTAAATATTAAATACCAAGTGCTTTCTTCACATCTAATAATAAACTTTACCACGTCATATGGATTCAGGCTTGTCAAATGCCTTTTACAATTAGCAGAAGTTCTCTGGTCTCAACTTCTGATTTTAGGAAAGGATGCAGATAGGATTTTTTTCTTTGTTTACCATCATTAATTCAACTGCCTATAAAGGGTACCACTGATTTTTCCTTTTCACAATAATCTGATTTACCCAGACATTTATTTTCTCTGGGCCTTTTGCAACTGCTCAGACTTATGTGCAAATAATGTTTTCTTCTACAAATTGGTTACCATTTCAAGTTGCACCCCAGAAACTTAGCACTTAGAAAGCCCAAACTGCATCTTTGAAAAGCAAGCGGCTGGGGGGGGGGGGGTAGGGAAAGAATTAGAATACAACTGACCATTGGCATAACTTGAGGAGGGAACTTAAACAAGGTAGGTCCACCAATGAACACCAACAGTTCAGCACCTAAAAACCCAAGACTTGGGTTTCCCCTCTGCCAAATTGTTTGTTAGAAAAGTATTTGTCCCTGATTAGATTACCAGGCATCACTCTGTTATTAAGGCACCTTTTAGAGTAGTGTTCTATCACCTAGCTTTGTTTAGGATTTTAATTTACTAAACAAAGGAGGTGCCATCCATACAAGGCAGAAAAATCCCACAAATCCCACTGCTTTATTGCCCATTGGTACCATTCTTGAGCTCAGAAAACATCTCCTACCATTTCAAAAACATGCAACCAGGTATTTCTTTAAATAATACCTTATACTAATATATCCCAAATTGGAGATCATTTGGATCAAGCATACACATTTAAGAAAGTCTATATAAAAAGTTAAACCTAGTCCCTTTGGGTGGTTTACTTTGTACCAGTAGAAATAGAAACATAAAGACAGGGGCGCCTGGGTGGCTCAGTTGTTAAGCGTCTGCCTTCAGCTCAGGTCATGATCCCAGGGGCCTGGGATTGAGCCCCGCGTCGGGCTCCCTGCTCTGTGGGGAGCCTGCTTCTCCCTCTCCTACTCCCCCTGCTTGTGTTCCCTCTCTCGCTGTGTCTCTGTCAGATAAATAAAGTCTTAAAAAAAAGAAACATAAATACATACGGCAGGTACCGACATCTGAGGGCAATTGTTCTCATTAATCCAGAGTATTTATTAACATTTGATATTACCATGAAAAGATGGACTTGTAAAGTCCTCAGAAAACTGGTAGGTCCGCTAATGAACACCAACCAAAGGCTACATCCCTGGACCTCAGAAACTGCCTTAATTCCCCGGGCACAAACTCACCATTTTCTGGTGCCATCAAAAACACAGTAGGTATTCCTAAGTAAACTTGTTCACAAAGGAATTTGCTGCTGAGAAATAACTCAGAGGAACAGTTAAGGGTATCTTAACTATTCAGCAGATTCTAACAACTATTCAAAAACAAGACACAGGCATAGGCAGGTGACCTATTTTCCAGAAGCCTCATGTGCGAAGTCTTCTATTCTCTCAAATCCTTGATCCAAGATTTTCAGAACTCCTGTCGAGAGAGAAACCACTCACCAGTTTCTTTAACAGAAATAATTTAATAGATGCATTAACCGGGTGTCGGGGACAAGCAGGGGGACCATGTCTCACCGAGGTAGATACCGCAGGAAGTAGAGGGCTTGGGGGACAAGGGGAAGAGGTTAGCATTAACAGAATTTAGAAGGTGGGAAGTACCCAGTAGGACTGGGTCCCCAAGCTACGTGGGCAGGTGAGGGAGGCCCACCTTCTGAGGTCGGCATCTCTCAGCAGGTATGAGGAGGCTAGTTCTACGAGCACGGGAAACACAACCGGGGCCTCACTGCTGCGCCGAAGCATCCTTGTTAAGGGCAAAGAGTAGGGTTTTACTCTTTAACGGGAAGCGGACAGTGGGGAGCCTGTCCTTTTTTCCTCCCTAGCCTTCCAGTCTGCCTCTTGTTGGCAAAAGAGATATGGTGTGCAGAGTTCTAGCCCCAGAATCAGAAAATACCTTAAGGTGGGTGTGAAGCTGAGAGACACACTGAGACAGGAGGGGCAAGGATGTGTGGTTTGCAAATAGTGGGGTTTTAATGAAGTCATTGTAGGAAAAATGAATCGTGACCACTTCATTAGAAGTGCACATGAGAATTATTCTTAAAGTCCCCATGACTGGCAGCTACTAGGATTCTCAAACACATTTTAGGTGATTTTAATTTAGATCCCGGTAAATCATAAAGTTGTCCAATTTGTTTAAAAAAAAAAGTCTGTAATTCACTATCCTGATAAAAGGAAAATTTCTATGAAATATTTTCTCTTTCCTAAGTATAGGTCCATGTAAACCTAAGTGGGAATGACGCAGCCCACAAGCAGCACTAATTTGAGCTAGGGAATTTGAGGGTTTTGATGAAGGGGCAAATCCAGCCCTCCGCCTATTTTTGTATCTGCTCTATTGGAGTTCACCGTCCGTGACTACTTCTGAGCAGCAAAGTAGAGTAGGTGACACCCCAGACCATATGACCCCCAAAGCCTCTCTATTAGGGGCAACTTTTCACACGACTCATGAGGTGTCAGTTTCTTTCTGTAAATAATGAAAATGTGACTGGCTATACAAGTTGACACATTTTAAAAAGTGAATGCTGCTAGCGAGAGAGAGTTTCAAAGACTAAATCTAATTTAATCTTATGACACTTCACAAAGACCCCGCACCATTCCCCAGCTTAATCGGTGAGTCCTCATCAGACACATTTCAGACTTCTGTTGAGAGACCCTGAACATAATAATCAAAATGCAGCCATGTAGCTTAACTGAAAATGCTTCTGGAAGAAAATGTGGGAAAGTCTGGCACTGGTCTCCTAAAAAAAGCCATTCCCAAGACTACAAAAGAGTGTGGCACACGCCACAGGTTAGAAAGAGCGCAACAGCATCTCTTGAACTCACAGTTCATACTGTCACTAAAATGCCTGTTAATTCTATTTATAAAGATTTAGCTTCTGCGTTATGAACTCTCCCAGACTTTTTTTTTTTTTCTTTAAAGGAAACCAATATCAAACTTTAGATTGAAATCTTCCAAAAATTCCTGAAGTTTAACTATTTCTGTTCACAATGAATATATCCTTTAAAAACTCTTCAGAGGGGGGAAAAAGTGATACAGAAGACACATCAATGTTCAAGTAATTTAAAACAAAAAGGTAGATTTAATGCAATAACAACATTAATCTGAGGATAAATAAATCCACAACAGACTTTAAAGTTTGAATTTTTTTTTCCTTTCTTGGCAGAGAGAATGGTTTTCTTAAAGCACATAGGACTGAAGATGTCAAAACAAAATGTAATCTCTTAATGTCCAGGTCAAACAGGCTTGGTCTTCCCTGCTGCCCTCCTAACACTTGCCACTGGCCAAGGTGATAAATTTCTCTCATCTAACTCAGGATGGATGTTAGTTTCAAGAGTAACTAGATGGTTTGTTTCCAGAATCATCTTCTTGTGATCCCATGCTCTGTAAAGAAGAAAGTGAGACCATCTACTTATGTTTGCTCTTGCCAAAGGTTTCCCACCAGCCCCAAGCAAGCACGCCCCATCCCTTCCCAAGGACAGTCACCCTGTGTACAAGTGGAGAGGCTGTAGTTTGCATACTTCCAGACTGTAGTTTGAAAATGTGAACTTAGTGACAAAGATTTTCAAGAACTTGGGGCAACTAAACATTTAATCTCATATCAAGCTCACATTCCTGATGAGGAAATAACCTCTCCTTTTCTATCCAGGCCACTTCTAGTTAATAAAGGGAACCCTAATCACCTTTTGTACAAACTGGGGGTTCACTGTGATCTCCTGGTCCATGGCCTTCAGTCGCTCATCCAGCTCTATGCACTTCAGCATCTGGTGATAGACACATTTGAAGGTGGTTATTAGAAAAGTGAGTTTAGGTCAATTTACCTCCTTTTTAACCTAGAGTATTAATATGGGTGCTAATAGGTTCACAATCCCATGATCTGAAACATCTGGGGCTACACAGGTTTTGGAATCAGAATTTTTTGAATGCAGAAAATTAACAGAGTACAAATACTGTAAATTAACTAACAACCCAGCAGGATCTAGGGCAGCTCCCCATAATCAAACACATTAATATCCTTTGCAGTGAAACCTAAAAATAAGCACCCTAAGCGGGATAAAGACCATACATCATTTTGGGTGAAATTCACCATCACACTGAGTTACCAAAGACCTCCAGTTTTCATGGGTTTCTGGATTTTAAACTGCAAAAAAGGGAGTGTGGAAGTATCCTATGTTACTCTGCATTGCTTTTAGGCTTCTGAGATTTAATGTCTGAGGTAAGGAACACAGACTGCCCACACAATCCCAACTCATGTCTTGAACCCAGAGGGGTACTCAGAGCAGCGTGACCTCAGAAGCTGCAAAGGGGACCCCGCTCCGGTCCCTGGCTGCTGCCCGACAGGGAACCGAGGGACGGCCTTCCTCCCCCAGCCGCCCCGCTGCCTCCCACTCCTCCTGCAGAAATGAGGCTCTACGTTATAAATGGTGGTTGGGTGTGAATAAAACTGTACCAATTTTAAGACCCTAAAGTGTTTTAGTAGCTGAACTAGGCTCTGGTGAGCTGATGGGAAACCCAGTCCACCGTTTACTTGTTATAACCATACAGTCTGGGAGAGGTTGAAGCAATGACTGTTTTCAAAATAACTTTCTAGGAACTATGATGTTTCTAGAAACTATTTGGAACTACCTGTATTTTAAAACTAAAATTGTCCAGGATCATGGAGGCAGTATTTCAAATGTAGCATCTCAAACATCAATCAAAACAAACAAACAAATCAAAACCTGGCATTCGTATTTACCTCCTGGTCGATGTTATGAAGCATGGCCGGATTATTATATTTTTCAGGGTTATCATGGAAACTGACCATACCGTCCTTCTGATTAATACTTGCAAAAATTTCACCATCCTCTATCTGTAAAAAAAGGAAACCAGGAAAGTAGTTTAGACCTGGACACTATGCAAAGCTATAGTGTTTCAATCTAATTGGGGGAAAGGACAAAAAGCAATAAATTTGTTTTCGTATTTTTTAAGCACCATCTGTTTAATCAACAAGTATTTATTGAACACCTACTATGTGCTAGGCACCATTATAGACGCTAAGGAGTGCAAAACACACACACACATACATACACACCTGCCCTTACCATTTTTTACTGAGGTAAGTTTCACATAATGTAAATTAACCATTTTAAAGTGAATAATTCAGGGGCACCTGGTAGCTCAGTCGGTTAAATGTCTGCCTTCGGCTCATGTCATGATCCCAGGGTCCTGGGATCGAGCCCCGTGTCGGGCTCCCTGCTCAGCAGGGGGCCTGCTTCTCCCTCTCCCTCTGCCCCTGCTTGTGTTCCCTCTCTCTCTGTGTCTCTGTTAAATAAATTAATAAATAAAATCTTTTAAAAATAATAAATACATAAAATATTTTAAAAAAATAAAATGAACAATTCAGTGTAATTTGTAATGTGTAACTACCACTTCTATCTAGTTCCAAAACATCTTCATCACCCAAAAGGAAACCCTATACCCGTTGGAGCAGTGACTCCTTTTCCCATCCTCTCAGCTCCTGGCAACCACCAATCTACTTCCTGCTCTATGGATTTGCCTATTCTGGACATTTCCTATCATTTGAATTGTATATGCCTCTTTTGTTTCCTGCATCACCCAGCATAATGCTGTTGAAGGGCCTTGCATCTTAAACTGTGAAACCTTAACACATTTTTGTTTCACCGCACTACAAATTCTCTTCTGATCCTTCAGAAAAACTTTCCTGCCAATGCTGATTCCAAGGTAGTTTCAAGGTCTATGTTCTTTATTTGCTTCAATGACTAGGGATTTATTTGAATGGCCTTTACAGCCAAATCCTGTCCAGGAAGTTAGAAAGTGAGAAACCATTAAGTCTCATGAAGGTATTATTATTAACACATTGCCCCACATTCTAGCTTTGGAAGGGATCGATGCTACCTACTGAAACAGCAATCAGTCCAACACATACTAAATAGAATAGGTCATCCTTTACGTGCTCACAGACAGCTGCCTCTTTAAAACGTGGGTGGAATATACCCAAATGAAATGCAAACCTAGGTTTACCACAACAGCTCTTTTTGTAGTAACCAGAACTAGAAACAACCCGTGTCCACCTAATTAATGGGAAAGTATACTCACACAGTGAAATACTGTAGCCCTGAAAATGAAGGGAACTACATACAACATTTTGCTCATATTCGAGCAAAAAAAGCCAGACCCAAACAAGTATATACTGTACATGTCCTTTTGTAAAAGCTCAAAAAAAATACAAAATAGAATGTGAGAAGTCAGGGTAATACCTTTCTAGGCAGGAGTAGGGCTAGAAGCAGGCATGAGAGATGGTTCTGGGGTGCTGCTAATACTCTGATTTTTGATCTAGGTGTTCCTTTCACAGGTGTCTTCTCTTTGTGAAAATGTATTTGGCTATACACTGAAGTACACTTTTCTCTGTGCAGGTTATATTTCAAAAAAATGTTTCCTTAAAAAATCCCTAACATACAATCTGAATAGGCCAATATCTATTAAAGAAATTGAATCTGGGGTGCCTGGGTGGCTCAGTCAGTTAAGCATCTGCCTTTGGCTCAGGTCATGATCCCAGGGTCCTGGGACTGAGTCCTGCATCAGGCTCCCTGCTCAGCAGGGAGCCTGCTTCTCCCTCTCCCTCTGCCTGCCACTTCCCCTGCTTGTGCTCACTCACGCGCTCTCTCTCTCTCTGTGTCAAATAAATAAAAGCTTAAAAAAAAAGAAATTGAATCAATAATTAATAACCTTCTAAAACAAAAAGCACGAGGCCCAGAAGGATTCACTGGTGAATTCTACCAAACAATTAAGGAAGAAATTATATCAATCTCTACAATCTCTTTCAGAGAATAGAAGCAGAGGGAATACTTCCCAGCTCATTCTATGAGGCCAGCATTACCCTAATATAAAACCAGACAAAGACATCACAAGAAAAGAGAACTACAAACCAATATCTCTCAAGAACATACATGCAAAAATCCTCAACAAAATATAAGCAAATCCAACAATGCATCAGAAAGAATTATACACCATGGGGGCACCTGGATGGCTTAGCTGGTTGAGCATCTGACTCTTGGTTTTGGCTCAATCATGATCTCAAGGTCGTGAGATTGAGCCCCGCATCGGGCTTGGCACTCAGCAGTCTGCTTGAGATTCTCTCTTTCCCTCTCCCTCTGCCCCTACTCCCACTCTCACGCGCTCTCTCTTACTCTCTAAAATAAATAAATCTTAAAAAATTATACTCCCCCAGGTATGCAAGGCTGGATGAATGTTCAGAATCAATTAATGTAATTCACCACATGAGCAAACTAAAGAGATTATGTTCCTATCAACAGACACAGAAAAAATATTTCACAAAATCCAATAACCATTCATGACAAAAACTCAGTAAACTAAGAGTAGAGGGGGAACTTCTTCAACTTCATAAAGAATATCTACAAAAACCCTACAACTAACATCACACTTAATGGGGAGAAACTCAAAGCTTCCCCACAAAGAACAGGAACCAGGCAAGTATTTCCCCTAATATCACTCCTTCTCAGCATCATACTGGAAGTCTAGTAAGAAGAGAAAAGAAAATAAAAAAGCTGGGAAAGAAGAAATAAAACTGTCTTTGTTTACGGACGATAAGGCTGCCTATGTAGAAAATCTGAAAGTATCAACAAAAAAACCTTCCTGGAACTAACAGGCAATTATAGCAAGGTTACAGGACACAAGGTTAATATAGAAAAGACACATGAAAAACTGCTCAACATCAGTCGGCATTAGGGAAATACAAATCAAAACCTCAATGAGACACCACCTCACACCAGTCAGAATGGCTAAAATTAACAAGTCAGGAAACGACAGATGTTGGCGGGGATGCGGAGAAAGGGGAACCCTCCTACACTGTTGGTGGGAATGCAAGCTGGTGCAGCCACTCTGGAAAACAGTATGGAGGTTCCTCAAAAAGTTGAAAATAGAGCTACCATATGATCCAGCAATTGCACTACTGGGTATTTACCCCAAAGATACAAAAGTAGGGATCCGAAAGGGTACCTGCACCCCGATGTTTATAGCAGCAATGTCCACAATAGCCAAACTGTGGAAAGAGCCAAGATGTCCATCAACAGATGAATGGATAAAGATGTGGTATATACACACAATGGAATATTACGCAGCCATCAAAAAATTGAAATCTTGTCATTTGCAACGACGTGGATGAACTAGAGGGTATTATGCTGAGCGAAATAAGTCAATCAGAGAAAGACAATTATCGTATGATCTCACTGATATGAGGAATTTGAGGAAAAGACAGAGGATCATAGAGGAAGGGAGAGAAAAATGAAACAAGACAAAAGCAGAGAGGGAGACATACAGTAAGAGACTCTTAATCTCAGGAAAGAAAACTGAGGGTTGCTGGAGTGGAGGGGGAGGAATGGGGTGGCTGGGTGATGGACACTGGGGAGGGTATGTGCTATGATGAGCGCTGTGAAGTGTGTAAGACTGCTGAATCACAGACCTGTACCCCTGAAACAAATAATACATTATGTTAATAAAAAAAAAAGTCACTTTCCTGTATACCAGCAACAAATGAGTGGAAATTCAAATTAAAAACAATACAATTTAAAAACTGGAGCATCATCGGGGCGCCTGGGTGGCTCAGTTGTTAAGCGTCTGCCTTCGGCTCAGATCACGATCCCAGAGTCCTGAGATCGAGCCCCACATTGGGCTCCCTGCTCGGCCAGGAACCTACTTCTCCCCTCCCACTCCCCTGCTTGTGTTCCCTCTCTAGCCGTCTCTCTCTGTCAAATAAATAAATAAAATCTTTAAAAAAACAAAAACCCGGAGCATCAAGCACTGTTTCTATCCTGCAGGTTGGAATTTTTTCCATAATGCTACTTATCACTGACAATGGCCTCTCTCCTTGTGCATCCGTGCCTTACACCGCGCTGAGCTGGACAGTGTCCTTGTGTGGAAGCATCGGCTGGACTGGGTCAAGTGCAGGTGTACAGTCCTGTCCCCATCCCGGGTAACCATGTTAAGCTCCCGAAAAGTACCCAGGAGGAAAATTCAGGTGTCTGCTTATCTTTGCAACGTGACAGCACTTGGAATTGCACCATGGAGCATGCTCAGAAATAGTAAATTTGTCTCCTGCCGGGATGCAAAAGGTCCATCTTCTGCTGAGAAGTGGTATGGGAGAATACTCGGTCCTTGACTAGACATGGCAACATCATGCAGTGGCTCCCTGCAAACTGACGCGTTGGTTCTTGATACAGGCTTCATTTGCCAGTCATGTTGTTTAGTTGGGAAGTAAGCAGAAAAGGGTCTTGAGATCGAGGGGTGGGTCTAGGAGGGGGGACACTGGTCAATCCTGGTTAGGACAGGAGTTTCTTGCTCTGCTCTTGGTGGCATCTCCTTTGTCAAAACCAAGATGTGAAATTAAAGTCATAGTTCTCTTTATTTAAAATTTCTAATAAATACTCAAACTTTGGAAAAAAAATAAATCAAAACAATACAATTTACATTAGCATATCCCAACCCCAAATGAAGGACTTAGGAATAAATCTAACAAAATATGTACAAGATCTATAAGGAAAATCAAAGGATAAGAAAGGAAATCAAAAAGGACTAAATAAATGGAGAGATATTCCAGGTGCACAAATAGGAAGACTCCCTATTATCAAGATGTCAGTTCCTCTCAATTTGATTTATAGATTCAACACAAGCCCAGTCAAAATCCCAGCAAATTATTTTATGGGTATCAACAAACTGATTCTCAAGCTTATGTGAAGGGACAAAAGACCCAGAATATTAAAGGAGAAGAACAAAGTTGGAAGACTGGTACTACCTGACCTTAACACCTCCTATAAAGCTACAGTAATCAAGGCAATGTGCTTTGGGTGAAAGAACAGACAGATATATCAGTGGAACAGAACAGAGCCCAGAAATAGGCCTACATAAATAGTCAACAGAGCTTTGACAAAAGCGCAAAGGCAACACAATGGAGCAAAGACAGTCTTTCCAACAAATGGTACTTGAACAACTGGACATCCACATGCAAAAAAATGAATCTAGACACAGACCTTACTTAGATCCTTAACAAAAATCAATTCAAATGGGTCACAGATCTAAAGGTAAAACGCAAAAACACAAAACTCCCAGAAGATAATGTAGGAGAAAACCTAGATGATCTTGGGTGTGATGGTAACTTTTTAGATATAACACTAATGACACAATCCATGAAAAAAATTAATTGATAAGCTGGGCTCCATTAAAATTAAAAGCTTCTCTTGCAAAACACAATGTCAAGATAAGACAGGCCACAGACTGGGAGAAAATATTTGCAAAAGACACATCTGACAAAGAATTGTTATACACAAATATACAAAGAATTGGCCTAGTTGGCTTAGTCAGTGGAGCATGTGACTCCTGATCTCAGGGCCGTGAGTTCAAGCCTCACATTGAGCACAGAGATTAGCTAAAAAAATACACACACACACACACACACACAGAACTCTTAAAACTCAACAAGAAAACAAACTGATTAAAAAATGGGCCAAAGACCTGACCAGATACCTCCACATACAGATGGCAAATAAACATATGAAAAGATGCTTCCCATCATATATCACCAGGGAAGTGCAAATTAAACTGTGATACCACTATACGCCTATTACAGTGGCTAAAATCTGGGACGCTGACAACATCACGTGCTGGTAAGGATGTGGGCCAATCGGACCTCTCTTTCATTGCTGGTGGGAATGCAAAATGGTGCTGCCACTTTGGAAGAGTTTGGCAGCTTCTCACAAAACTAAACATAGTCTTACCATATGATCCAGCAATCACACTCCTTGGCATTTACCCAAAGGAGCTGAAAACATATCCACACAAAAACCTGACATGGATGTTTAGAGCTGCTTTACTCATAGTTGCCAAACTTGGAGAGCAACCAAGATGTCCTTCAGGAGGTGAATGGATAAACTGTGCCACATCCAGGCAATGGAATATTACTCTGCACTAAAGGGAAATGAGCTGTTGAGCCATGAAAAAACACTGAGGAACCTTAAATTTTGGTTACTAAATGAAATAAGCCAATGTGGAAAGGCTAACTACATACTGTAGGATTCGAACTATCTGACATTCGGGAAAAAGCAAAACTACGGCAACAATAAAAAAGATCAGTGGTTGCCAGGGGTGGGATGAAAAGGCAGAGCACAGAGGATTTTCAGGGCAGTAAAAAGAACTCTGTATGATACCGTAATGATGGCTACATGTCATTACACATTTGTCCAAATCTACAGAATGCACACCACCAAGAGTAAACCCTCACGTAAACTAGAGACTCTGAATGACCATGTGTCTGGAGAGGTTCAGCAACTGTCACACACGTGCCACTCCGGTGAGGGTTGCTGATAACGGAGAAAGCTGTGGATGGGCAGGGGCAGGGGGCATATGGGGTATCTCTGTACCTTCCCCTCAATTTTGCTGTGAACCTCAAACTGCCCTAAAAAAAAAAAATGATGTCTTATTAAAAAAAAACAAAAACAAAAAACACCCCACAACAATCCCCACCCTCATAGACCTTATATCTAGGGCGAGTCTTGAGCTCACACCCAAGCTGGACAGCGTGGTTATCCTGGGCGGGATCATGTCTGCTGTGGGAGCAGGCCTCCGCATTGCAGGATGGATAGCAGCATCTCTGGCCTCTATCCACTAGATGTTAGGACCCCTAGCTTTGACAACCAAAAGTATCTCCAGACATTGCCAAATGTCCCCTACTAGACAAAACACCCCTGGTTGATCCAGAGCCTGTCAGGGTCTGTCTGGGTTGGTCACACAGGGTTCAAAACACATCCCCCTCCTTTAATCCCTCAAAGCACTTCCCTAGCTCGTGTGTCCTCACAGGTGTCATAAACACTCATGCATTTCTTCTCACCCACCAAATAGCGAGTTTCCTGGGAGTACTGTGTAACTTACTCAGTCTGTGTAACCCCTGTGGGGCTTAGCAAGGTGCTCTTGACAGGCACTCCATGGTTGGTCAAGTCAGACAGATTTGGTTTGTTTGGGAGGTGTGTGTGTGTGTGTTGAGAATTAGGCTAAAGGAAAAAAACTTCAAAACATTTGTAAATTGCCTTATGGAAAGGAAGTACTCCATTATCACAATGGAAAATAGTTTTATTACTCCTAATCCTGATATGGCAGTGCTCCTGAAATCAGAGGGGGAGATCATTAGCAGAAAAATGTAAAATGCTGACTTGTTACACTCAAGATTTGCCTGACCTGGGCTGAGGATGTAAGTTTGGTTTGATGGATCAAATCAGAACCATGTATTTACAAAACTGAATAGGTAGGTAGATTACAATGTATCAACTTGGTGGGTCACCATGTACTCATTTATTTTTAAAGATTTTATTTATTTATTTATTTGAGAGGCAGAGAGAGAGGGAGCATGAGCAGGGGCAGGGGGGAGGGGGAGGGGCAGAGGGAGAGAGAAAGCAGACTCCCCATGGAACAGGGAGCCTGACCAGGGGCTCGATCCCAGGACCCCAAGATCATGACCTGAACTGAAGGCAGACGCTTAACCAACTGAACCACCCAGGCACCCCTACCATGTACTCATTTAAATGACGCTTATCCAAATTTGGGGAGTGGAGAGATGCAACTGGGACGTTACCAGCAGGGGTATTGGTAATATCTGCTTTCTGAAGGCAGGTACTCAGATGGTGCCTGCTTTAGCCCCCTTTATTATAGATATTGCTCTAAGTGCAGTCATGAACTGACAATGGCCCACAAGGAGTTAAGGGGCTCAAATCAGATCCCAGTCAATGACTGTTCACTCTCTAGGTGAACAGGACATCCTTGGTGTGGGAGCAATGCCATGACCTACATATGGGCACAAGTTCATGACGTCATCATGGACCAGCACATTGAGTAGCAGTGCTTTATGACCCTTGGTACATCTGAACTATTTCACAAGCGTTTTAAAAATGTAACAGGACACACCATGCATATCATCTGAGTACATAAAAGTGGAAAACCCCATAGATTTTAAAGAAGTAACCCAAAATGTCCAGAGGTTGACTTTGGATGTCCCTCTCTTTCTCTCGCTCTTTTTTAAAAGATTTTATTTCTTTATTCGCCAGAGAGAGAGAGAGCACAAGCAAGGGGAGCGGCAGGCAGAGGGAGAAGCAGGCTCCTTGCTGAGGGATCATGACCTAAGCCGCAGGCACCCGCTTAATCAACTGAGCCACCCAGGCATCCCTCTCTCTTTCTCTTTTTTAATATTTTCTACAATGAACACCTATGACTTTTACAGGGACAAAAATCCACTAATTAACTTTTTAAAAGTGAAAACTCACTTACCATGTGTAAGACATATTTCTCTGCCTCCTGAGGTCCAGATAACTGCACACGACTTGCCATATCTTGTAATGATAATGTTAAAAAGGTCTGAAATCCAGAAGTAGAATTAATCACAGGTAGAAACAACTGAGGACATACATTTTATTAACTGTGTACAGAGCTCTAACGAATCACTGAAAATCTGCTTTCTATTACTGTGCAAAATAATTTTTTGTTGTGAAGATGACTTAAAGTTGATGAAACCTGTGGCTTTAGCCATCAGTCTCCTAGAGGAGTAATGACTTCTAGAAATGTATCCTGCACATACTTTCCTATGTGTCTGAGAAACATATGCACTAGGTTATTTACTGCAGCACTGTCTGTGAGAGCAAAGGACTAGAACCACTTAAACGTCCGCCAACAAAGGGCAGGTTAGTGCAGTCTGGTACAATTGCATCAACAGACTCCTATGCAGTTGTAAAAAAAAAAAAAAAAAATTAAAAAGTAAGGATACTTCTCATGGACTGAAAGAGAATCTGAGAATGATAACGTGTACCATTAAATATAAAAAAGGAGAATGGTGTGCATGGGACAGAGAGCGTGTGTGTATCTGTGAGAGAGGGGGTGTGCGTGCACGCGTATGTGCATAGCCCCGCTCTAGAAGGCCACCCGAAAAACTGGTAACGCCGGGTTGCCTCTAAAGAAAGAAAACAGGTGGCTAGGGTACAGGAACCGGATGGAGATTTCTGTCTCTTTTGAATGTTGTATTGTAAATAAATAAATTTAGTTGACGACATCGCATTCATTCTTCAAAATTTCAAGCGAAAGTATGTAAACCACATGGGGGCTTCGAAGGAAGTTGAGTGTTTAGCACTGCTCTGCAGGGGACCGGAAAACAACCCCTTTCGGGAACACACCAAAAGAGCTCTTTTCTTAAGGAACTCTGGTAATATTTACAGCAACAGCCTTCTCAGAGGGCCTTCTCAGAGCAGGGCGTGTTAAAACCCTGAGGCTGAGAATCTGTAATGAGCCAATGACCAAAAAATCTACATATACTTTAGTTCAGAGAGTAGCTTCCAAGAAAATGAAATTATTGTTAATTTTAAAGAAGTCCATAAGCAGTTTAAGATAAGTGAAGACTTACATTTCCTATACCCTTGCTCGGCCTACTTCCCTCGACAACTCTGGCTTCTCACCACTCTGGCTTCTCCAAGTCTGCCCACTGTCAGATCCTCCACCCAGTAAAAGCAATCCTGTAGGTTTAAGCGGCTCTCCGCTTCCTGTTACCTGCAGCACGTGCCTTTGGAGGTCACCTGAGATTTCATGTTTCTTCTATACTTTTTTGTACTGTTTGAACACTTGGTAATCAGCATGTTTCTTGTCATCCAAAACCATCAGCTTCCTTTCATTTTGGAAAATAAAACTCGTGTAACTGGCTTACCTCCTACCTCCTGCACATAGCTCACTCAACTCTGGCCTAAGTGGCAATGTCAGGGTAGTGCCGTGTTCAAGTAAGAAGTTCGAACAGAGATCAGCACAGCCCAGGAGGTTCCGCGCTGGTCACAGGGAACTCATGTGTGCATCGTTAGTTCTACCCTGTCTGCCCGTGGCTCTGTTGACCTCTCTCAGGCTACCTTTCTCTGCCTCCCCATGGAGCCGTGTCTCCTACCTGTCTTCCTCTTCACCTGTTCCTCTTCTCAAATACCCTGCTCTAGCCCTGAAAAGACCAAAAGGTATAAATCAAACTCTTTCTAAGTCATCAGTTGTGAAAATAGTAGAGACATCCTGCCACACTTTATCCCTGTCTCTGCTTCCTCGGCACTGAGAAGGGGAGAGAGGAGGGGGAGGCCCAGGGGAATCAGGAGATGCTATCTGAGGGCGTCACTTGCCTCACCTTGGTTAGCCTTTGAATATTCTTCTTATAAAGAGAAGACAGGCATTGCTTCACCAGCCCCATGTTGTTATCACGAGTAAAAGTCTCACTGTGCTTGTTCACCAGGTTGCGGAGTTCTGAGGGATTATTGGTTGAATAGACTTGTGCTAACTCGTGGTACGCATTGCTAAGAGGCTACAGGTTTAAAGGTGGGAAAAAATCAGATTAAAGCAGTAGAGATATACACTTCGTATAGGAAGCAAAAGAAGACATGCTACTATGTTTTGAAAAAGTACATTCAATATCCTTTACTGTTACCTAACAACTTATAATTTACCCAAAGTGAATGCCTAGTTTTTACAGGTAATTACACTGGGAAAAAAGAAGGCAAAATCTCCCATCATTCTCAACTCTCTTGCAAACTTTCTCACACACATACACATACCTCATCAGATGCAATAGGATCATCTGCTCTTTTTTGATAAGAAAAAAGAAGACAGAACAAGAGAACAAACAGTGGTTGACAGGGCCTACTAAGAGCCTGAGCTGCTTTAGGGATTTTATATACATTATCCTCTATTTTAAATATTAAGAAATTGGGGCAGAGGTCTGAAAGAATGTGGGGTGGTCATCAGGGGCACAGGTAGAAATTGGGTTCAAGCCTCTATCTCTACTCTGAAGTCTGTGTTCTTTACCATGGATGATATCTTCATAAATAAACTAATGCTTGTAAATGATACCCTGCAGTCATGAAGACATCACTTTATAAAAACATCCTTACTAAAACAGGGCAGCTCAAGGGCCACCTGAAGGGACCATGCCGTTCTCCAAAATGATCTGAGAATGGCTACCCTAAACCTACGCTGCCCATCACTCTTCCACACAATTAGAGGGAATCTCTCTTAACCACCCCCACCCCCATCTGTGACTGGGCAGCCTAGAGCCCTAAGAACCACAATAAGGGTCTTTGGCAAAGAACACTTGGTCATCTTCAATAAGACAGCATAAAAATCTTCTCATTGGGAAGATTTTCAAATTGATATCCTGAAATTTTGAGTTCTATACAACGAAGAACAGGGTTAAAATTGTTATCCAGGGGCACGTGAGTGGCTCAGTCGGTTAAGTGTCTGCCTTTGGCTCAGGTCATGATCCCAGCATCCTGGGATTGAGGCCTGCATCAGGCTCCATACTCAGCAGGGAGCCTGCTTTTCCCTATCCCTCTGCTTGCCTGCCTACTTGTGATCTCTGTCAAATAAATAAATAAAAGTCTTTAAAAAAAAATTGTTATCCAAATGACTGTGACCTCATGACCTTTTGAACCGCCCAATTTTATTCTAAACCATGAACATGTATTTAAAAAAATTTTTTCTTTTAATTATTTTTGGGGCGCCTGGGTGGCTCAGTCGTTAAGCGTCTGCCTTCGGCTCAGGTCATGATCCCAGGGTTCTGGGATCGAGCCCCACATTGGGTTCCCTGCTCCGCAGGAAGCCTGCTTCCCCCTCTCCCACTCCCCCTGCTTGTGTTCCCTCTTTCGCTGTGTCTCTCTGTCAAATAAATAAATAAAATCTTAAAATAAATAAATAAATAAATAGAATAAATTCAATTGTGGGTAACATGTTAAAAAAAAAAAATTATTTATTTTTAAATGTAATCCCAAAGCTGGATCCTCAGTGAAAACAAAAGTTCAGTGAGCAGAATTTGTGGTTTTCATATGGGGGCTCTGGTAAGATTTCCCAAAGCTTGGGCAGATTGAGTTCAATAAAATCAGCACTGCCTTTTCAGTATTTCTGCTAAACTGTAATGAAGAATAACAACGACAACAACAACAACAAAACAACCTTTATAGGAGCCTAAACATCTACGGCAATTATTACTCAAAGCAAAAGTTTGTAAACAAATTTCTAAGAAACATTCCACCCCAATCAGGTGATCAGAGGGTATATGGCTCCCAGACCATAATGTGTGTTATTAAATTTATTAAATGTCTGCTAACTTGAAGCTGCTGGGAGAGCTAAGTCGTTAGAAAAGAAAATTACAGAATTAGTCATCATTACAATTTCCTTATGGACTTAACATGTCACCTAAGACATCCATTTAAAAAAACTCACCTTAATGAATCTACCCACAATTTGAGACGTATATTTCGGTAGCTGTTGTACTTTTCCAAGTAATATCAAAGAAACTAGAATATACTTTTTATAGGATTCCAACATGATGTGGCTGACCGCCATGGCAGGAGTAGTTATAGCCTGAGCAAGAGGAGAGAGAGCTCACCATAACAGAAAGGGCAATCAGCTACACGTATCACTTTAATTAAATAACAATTCTTACATTACATGTCCTATTAGTATTTTTAATAGCATCTTCATTGAGACACGATTCTCATGCTATAAAATGACCCTTTCCAAGTATACTACTCAGTGGCTCTCGGTATATTCACCGTACTGTCCAACAATTGATGACCATTACCTAATTTCAGAACACTTCCATCCGTCCAAAAAGAAACCCCCCACCCCTTAGCAGTCATCTCCCACTCTCTCCTCCCTCAGGCCCCAGGTAACCATCGTGCTACTTTGTCTCTGTGGACTTGCCTATTCTGGACATTGCATAGAAATGGCATCATAATAAACATGTGGGCTTTTGTGACTGGACTGGCTTCTTTCTTGTTTTTAAGGCTCATGCATGTTGTAGCAGTTACTGGTGTCTCATTACACTTTATGGCTGAATAATATTCCACTGTAGGGCTAGACCACATTTTGTTTACTCATCCTCAGTTGATGGGCATTTGGGTTGTCTCACCTCCTGGCCACCATGAATAAAGTGGCTGTGAACATCAGTGTACATATTCTGGGGGAGACATTTGTCTTCATTTCCCTCAGGTACATTCCTAAGAGTGGAATTGCTGGGTCATGGTGGTAACTCTAGGTTTAACATTTTGAGGAACCCCAGACTGTCTTCCACACTGGCTACACCATTTGACACTCCCATGGGCAGTTATGAGGATCCCAAATTCTCCACCTGCTCATCAATGCTGGTTATTGTTGGCTGTCTCTTTTTAGTTCTAGCCATCCTACTGGGTGTGAGTTGGTATCATATCGTGGATATGATTTGCATTTTCTTGACCACTAACGATGATGAGTATCTTTGCATGCATTTATTGGCCATTCGTGTATCTTCTTTGGAGAAATGTCTATTCAGATAGACATTTTTAATGTCTTTTTAAATTTAGTTTTTTTATTGTTGGGTTGTAAAAGGTCTTTGTACATTCTGGCTGCAAGCCTCTTATCAGAAATAGGATCTGCAAATATCTTCTCCCACTCTGTGGCTGCCTTTCTACTTTTTTTCACTGGGATTTATGAAGGTCAGGGAGAAGTAAAAACTATCATACCCAAGTCAGCTCAAATATTCCAAATCAAAACCCAAACCACTGAGCCTGTGAGGTACTTGGAATCTACAGAAACACTCACATAAGTGCATGTGGATACACGTACAATGATTCCTACCACAACGCTGCTCTAATCGTGAAATAGCACAATCAACGAACGTTCTCACCAATCAAGGACTAGTAAATCAAGTAGGTCGACATGTGGCGTGATGTGAGATAGAGCTGCTTTCACTTTTTGCTTATATAATGCTGTAAGATCTGATTTTTTTCCAGTAAGTACATCTTCCTCTTGGAATTTTTTTAAGCAGTAAAAAAAATCTATCACCTTCTGAAATTAAGGTACTAATGCCATCTACAGCTGCCTGTGTATTATTCAAACACAGCTGCATGACACAGACGAACACTAGACAATGTTTGTCGTTAGGGCAAAATCTGGGTATAAATACACTTTCAGTGAAAAGGCTCCTATCTGTATCAAAGATGTTTTGTTTTTAACATTTTAACTATTTGTGATAGAAATATTTTTTCTAAGTGCATTGCATACTTTCCTGTTTAATGCCCTCGTCATCTTGATATTTCTGGCTCATTAGTATGTTATCAGCTATCATATTGGGCTATAAAATGATCATTTGCTCAGTGGCTGTGAAGTGTCTTTATCATTTTGTGAAGAACTCAAACTTTTAACTATGTACTCTGAAATTCTTAAAGAGAAGTCACCTTGAAGATTTTACTTGACCAGACACATCATTTTTTTGAGTAAGCTCTACATCGAACATGGAGCTTGAATTCAAGACCCCGAGATTAAGAACTGCATGTTCTACTGACTAAGCCAGCCAGGTGCCCCTGACTAGACATATCCTTTAATGACACCATCACGGCCCAACAGCACATTCTAGTGATTCTTCCCTCAGTCCCCTTACAGTGTTTATCAACCCCCCACTGAGGCAATGCTCCGTCAGAAAGGCGTGCCATGCATGTCTATCTATGTGTTAACATTTCAACTAAATTGTGAGCTCCTTCAAGGCTTAGAATATCCTTTATTACCTTAATATGTGCTATGGATGTAATAAGAAATATAAACATCTGACAAATTTCTTAAAATACTAGTATTAGCCAATATTGTATCTCTCTCTCAGACTCTAAAAAATTCTACCAAATTGTGTAATATATCTCATTACACAGACCAGTGGCCATTACACAGACACAAAGCAGGAAGGGGTTTTCCACGTAAGAATGTTTTACTTATTAAAATAAATAAAACCTAAAACACGTGGTTTTAGAACAAAAAGACACTTCAAAGATCATTCAGTTCAATCTCTTCCCTTTCTGCAAAGGAAGCTGTAAAGGCCAAGGGATGTACACAACTTAACCTGTATCAGACAGGGTGTGAGCGGCAAAGCCTCGATCGGACCCCACGCAGTAGAGCTCCTCCCTCCACTACCACTCTCTTCAACTTAAGGAACAGTTTACCACCATTTACGTGATGACAGAGAAACAGTGTTTGAAAGGATCTCCACCTGAAACTCAGAGGACCAAGATCAATCCACCCTAGTTGTGCACGTCTTTGATCACACAAGTTCAACGCAACCTCAGGGGCATCTAGAGAGATGATTACCTGTTCATAAAAGTACAGTGCTCTTTCGAAGTTCTTCAGCCCGGTATAGATCATCCCTCCATAATAATAGTAACATAAAAAGTGCTTTGCATCATAGGCTCCATTCTCTTTACAGATATCCATCATGTCCACATCAAGGTATGGAAGGGCAGGCTTAAAGCATTTTGCCAGCAAACAAAGCTGTGAAAAATTTTATGTTACATCATCATTTTAATTGTACTTGGCAGGCTTTTGCAGAAGGAGCAAATTCACAGATTCCAGAAAGGTCAAGAAAATATTTTAAACCATTTACTGATTAAAAATGTTCTAAATGTTGACACAGTACCCCGTTTTCCTAAGCATTCAGAATAAAACAGCATTTCTTTATAAAAAGACTAAGCAGCCATGAGATAAAGTACTCCACAGATGAATGAAAGCTCAGCTATAATTAGCCCACCCAGCACCCATTCAGTTTACAGATACCCAGACAAGTGAGTCCTTTTTCTCTTTGAGGAGAACAGAAAAGGACCGGTATAGTATGATAAAAACTAAGCTTCTCTTCAATTATTTCTTTTCAATTGCTGAATCCTGTATGTAAGTATAGGGAATTGCTCAACTCAAACTCAACAAGGCAAGCACATGGCAATGTTCTATAACTGCATGATGATGCTGGTACAGGGGTAGATCCACGTACAAACCCAGAACTGGGCGTTTAAGACCATGCACTTTACTTACTGTATGTGTGTTATACCTCAATCACCAAAGGTTTTTAAAAGATAAAAAGCAAAGAAAAAAAAAACACCTTGATGTGATATGCAAACTGTAGAGTGGGACATCTGTTTGGAATAGTCCAGGTACCATATTATTAATTAAAGACACAATCTACACCCCGTGGGGCTGGTTGAACCCCCTCCCCAGCCTTATGGAATACTCTGTAGCTGCAAAGCACTGATGTGCAGTCCTCTCCAAGATACACTAAGTAGAAAAAAGCAAGGTACACAAGAGTTCATACAAATCATTGCTATCTGTATAAAAAAAAAAAAAATGAGAGAAAAAAATGCACGCATTTGCTTATATGCGCACAAAATATCTTTGGAAGGATACACAAAAAACTAACACAGATTTCCTCTGGAGAGAAGAGATGGGTGGCTAGTGAGCAGGGTGGTAGGGAGACTTCATCACACGTCTTCCCTTTTGCCTCCTGGGTTTGTAACCATGTAAAATAAAATAAACGAGTAACACTTCAAAGTGTAAGAAGTTACCTGTATTTATTCTCAGGCTCCCTAATTCCTTAAAAAGAAAATGACTTGGGACATTTTTAACATCACAAGCATTACTTACTCAGTTTACTCACATCACAAACCTACTGGCTGAGTCCCACTCTACAGTTTGCATTCAGTAGCAGCCAGCTGAAAATTCCCTTACTAACAAAGTTAGTATATTTTTCAACTTCTAGAGCCTATCACAGTCTCCACCAAATTGCGTTCCTTTATTGAGCAAACCCATGACCAACCCTCCACCTCTGACTCAGTGTGACTAGTACTCCTCGGTGGCTTACCTGGCAGAGATCAGCGTGTATTGAGGTCAGCTGGTTTGTATTCATCTGCATCTTGTCTATGGCTTGCTTTAGGATGCCAATTCCTCGCAGGGGCTGTCAGAAATGACATCTCTTTCAGATAAGTTCTCAAAGATGGCAGCACATTGGATCTTATGTTGTCACTTACAAATAAAAAATAACACTAATTGATAGGTTCCTTTAAATAACAATATGAGGTTTCCATACTCTTTCAGGAAATTTCTGTCCCTATTCAGTCAGAAAGTGTTTTCTTAAGCTGTTTCTTATGCTATTTTAGAGTAATTAAGCACTAATTTTTAAATCATAAAGCTTTTTTTTTCAATGATGATCAATAATCAAAAAAGCAGTATATTACCCTCTCAACAGTTCATTATATTTTTATCAAGACAAACAAAAAATTTCCAAATTATTTACAATAAAGAGCCCATGCTTAGTAAGCTTAGCTGTGGAGAAAGATGTTGGCATCTTCCCACAGAGCAGTCTAGGTATCAGTCATAAATTCTCCCCAACACCACCATCTCTTACCTGATAATAAATTCCTATTGAAACTGGTACCATAACTTATAAACAGACCGTTTCCTGCCTTGATTATAAATAACAAGACCAAGCTTCAAGTGAGGTAGCCAGGTGCTAGACAGGAGATGTGATTCTAAAATCGCTAAATAACTTACATGGGTTTTTCAGTAAAGATTTTTTTTTTAACCGTTTCTTTCAAACCACAGTTTGTTTAATATTCCGACAAAACACCAAATGGTTCTGTCTTGTCTCCTTCCAAGCACTATCTTAAAGTTCAATTTCGAATAATTTAAAAAACCCGCAAATTATAACTTGTGCCAGTATCGCCAAAGTTAAAAAAGACCAAAGAACTGTTTCCGATGAAAGGAAATGAAAGAGACATGACAACCCGATGCAATTCATGATCTGAGATTTTCTTTTGTTGCAAAGGACATTAGGGAAACCAGTGGTAAAATCTGAATAAGGTCAGTAGATTTGTTTAAAGGATTCTGATATTGATCATTGTATTGTGGTTATGTAAGAGAACATCCTAATTTTTAGGAAACACTAATTGAAGTATTTAGGGTAAGTGGCAACGTATCTGCAATTTTCTTTCCAATGGCTCAGAAAAAAAAGAAAAAGAGAAAAGGTAAATAAGTGTGGTAAAAGAATGTTAACATCTGGAGAATCTGGGTGAAAGGTACATGGGGATTCTTCATATTGTTCTTGCCACTGTTTGTAAAGCTAAAATGTCATAAGCAAAAGTTAAAAGTTCTAGCAAACAAAGAAAAACCCAGTATATTACAACATAACGGGCGCTGGGATGGTAGTTCCAGAAACATCCACCAGCAGTAGCTGACTGCCCTGAGGCACTGCTTCTCCCTGTGTCTCAGAGGCCTCATCTGATGTGGGAGCTAGCTGTCCCTACAGCCGATGCCTGGTTACCACATACATCTGTCAGGATGCTCAGTACTAACCTGGAACCTTAAGCAATCAGGTCATTGTGTTCGTTAGCTATTCCTTGAAATGTAACCATAAATACTTGAATAACATTGCTTACCTGTTTCCTTTCCACAAGTGCGTTTGTCAGCTGATGGCAAAGCCCAGCAACTAGAGGCAGCAATGACAAAACGTGGACAACATCAATGACTACACAGGCGAAATGCATTCGGTAGGAAATAAACAAAGTGGTATTTAGCTTACAAGTGTCTGTTGCGTATCGGATGTGCTCCCCGTTACAAGTGCTGATGAAAAGCTGAACCTGTGAGAATAACGTTTCGAAGTCAGGAACACTAGGCATGGAAAACTTCACAAATCTGGAATAAAGAGAAAAGAATCAATTCACCCTGATATTTCACGGGGGAAAATGAAGAAGTAACTGAGGCCAGAAGGCCATCCTATCTCCAGTGCTCTATGAAAGTAAATGAGGCATGGTATTTTTAAAAACTAAGAAATGGACTGACCTGGTTCTTGGCACAATCAAGACACAGAACATAGACACAAATAAAGGCTGAGAAAAATATGCTTAAAAAAGACCTTTGAAAAAAGAAAACTCCCTTAAATGAGGCCAAATATCACACTAATATTCCTGAAGGAACTGAATATAAACTTCTAACCAAAAGTTTTCAAAACCATTTTTCTTTTGAGCTCCAGTGTGCTTAGGGCTATTTAGTCATCTGAAAAGCAGTTGTTGTTTTTCATGCTCTGGGGACAGCAGACTGAAGGGGGACAAGGACCGAGAGAGCTCCAGTCTGGCTGGAGGCTGCGGCCGTGGGTCACGGGTGCTGCGGTCCATCTGGGAGAACCAGCTGACGGGCAGGCCGCAGAGGGGGGCGGGGGAGGACACGGATGATCCACCCTGAGTCACTAGGCAGATGCGGCCCTTCAACAAACACTCTGGGAGGGGGCTAAGGATGGGTTTGTGGAGGAAATCAGATACGCTACTGCCGCTCAGGCACGGCTTACAAGTAAACTACAAGCTCTTCTTTTTCCTAAGGAAATGACCTGCTGAAACTAACTTCAAGAAAAACAAAATGGGTATTACTGCCTGAACACAACTGCTTCTACATCTTTGCATCTGTCCCTCCATCTTGAATATACATTATTCAACTGAACAGTGTCACCCCACATCTGTAATTGAACATCTCATCAAAATGTATCTCGAACAATCTCATTTGGGCCTCACAATAGGTCAGTACGGCCCTGTGATTTCCATTTTGTAAGTACAAATATGGAGTTCAGGGTCCCATGCCTTGTAACTGGAAGAACATAATTCAAATCCAGGGTACTCAGAAACAAGTTCAGGGTTCGCTCCAGGTTTTCTTTTACAGATATACCTTCGAGCTTCCAAATGCTTTCATGTACTTTACCTCACTTGATACACATCTATATGTAAGTTTGTGTGTGCATAAAACATGCATGCTATCCGGTTTTTTTAACCAGCAAACACACACAGTAGAGATCTTTACCTGCCAGCACCATCCCAAAAGAACCTTCTGCAATGGTAGGACGGTTCTTTATCGATGCTGTCCAACACAGCAGCTACATGTGGCTACTGGGTACTTGACAAGTGGCTAGTGCACCTGAGGAACTGAAGAGGTCCCGTCCTGAATTTACATTTCAATAGCCACATGCGGCTAATGGCTACCCCCTACCTAGCGCAGCTCCAGACCCTCATTCTGACAAAGTTTCTTCTCTCTACTCTATTCCTGGCACATCTCTGTCTCAGGAATGGCTGGGCCAGTGAAGCCAGACCCTTGCTGGAGGTCCATTTCCTCTGGGTTTATTTACATTGTTTCAATTTTCATGACAAGCATGACATCCCAATTTGTAATACTAAAACATCAAGAGAAAAAGAATTCTGTCAAGCACACAGAGTTCCAAGGAACCCCAACTGAAATGACATCTATTTAATTTGGTCTTGAACAGCTTAAACTTGTTTGAAGGGAATTGGAAGCAATGTTGCTTTGGATCATTGGTAATTTCACTCAACACACCCCACCGTGCCCTGGGCCATTACTCCCCTATTTGCTTTCCGAGGCAGAAAATGTGGACAATCTGATGGATTACGTGAAGTGTTCAGATACATGCAAACCATAGGACCCACAACTGAGATAGCCATTTGATTTTTTAAAATAAATTTCAAAATGTGTATAAACATAAACAACAGTTAAAAAACGATAAAGCTGAAAATACAACATGCCATGATTAGCTGGGATGAGGAAAATGTAACTACTGTGACTTAAATTTATAATTGTGCTAAAGAGCTCAATGTTGTTTACACGGTTTACTTTTCTACACCAAAAAAACTACAGCCAGAAAATGCAGAGCGTTCAGGTTTAGCAAGCACAGAACTATAAAAGAAGATGCCCCTTACAAAACAGCAAGGACGCCTAAGGAGTGCTCTTGTACATCCAGAGCCCCAAGCACAGTGTCCAGATGGGATAAGTTCTTTGCAAGGAGTTCCCCACTCTTGTTGATCAGTTCACAAAGCTGAGTCATTTGCCCTGGAAAACAGGAATAACACTATCATTCAGTTATGGCACTAACCAAACTAAAGAAACTCCAACCACAGACTTCATACCTCATCAAGAAATGACTTAAAGATGATTTCTTGTATCTCCTTCATTTCAGATGAGGACTCAGAAGGCCCAGAAGTGAAATAGCCTTTGACTATGACCTCAAAACTAGACCTCCCATTTCCCTCTGGCCCCTGAAAGTTTGTACGTTTCCTCCGTTCTCTCTTCCATCCCCCAAGTCAGAAATGCACACATTACTATCACCATTACTCTCATCTCCTTCTCTGTATCCAAAACGTCACCAAACACAATTTTACTTTTAATTTTACTTCCTAAGTTTCTCAAATGGAAAATTGGAAATTATGAAATTCCCATTCCTTTCTCTCTCCCCTGCCTTAATTCGGACACTTATCATTTCTTACCTGGACTGCATCATAAACCTTTGAAACAGTCCCCCTACTTCACTCTTTCTCTCCTCCAACCCATTCTCCATATTGGTACCTGTGGCATCTTTCCAAAATGTAAAATTCAATCATATTACTCCAATGGCTTTAAGAAGCCTAATGCCTCAGCCAGGTAACAGGGCCCTGAGCTTCCCCAGCCTTACCTCCTGCTGCCCTCCCCCCCCCAACACACACACCTACTCTGGTCACACCAAGCTCAGAAAATTCACGCAACATGTCATGTTCTCTCACCTTTATGCCTCTACACATCCTGTTCTCCATGCTTGGTCTTCCCTCCTTCACTCTGTTCCTCTGGGTCTTCCTCTACCAACTCATACACTTCATTCAACAATCAGCTTGGGTGTTCTTCAGACCCTCTTCTCACCTCCCTTCCCCCGGCTAACTTGAAGATGTGTTCTCTCTGTGCCCCCTCTGCATCACCTGGGGTTGTGGTGGTTAGGTAATTCAGCATAAACTCAGGTGGACAGGCCGTGTCATTGTTCCAGTTTCAGAATACAGTGCTTACTTACCAGCCAATCAATCAACAGCCTGTTAATTAATCTCCGAATTGATCCACTGATTTTTCTCACATACCACAGTGTTAGTTTTAACAACTAAGGTATAGAATCTAATTAGGCCTGAGTTGGTACTCTGCAGTAGACTCACTGATTTTGATGCATTATACTGATAACAGACACCAGGGCCACACTCTCTACTTCCAAATGCTACTAGCTGTCTTTCTTGTGGGGGTGGTGGTGGTGTGTATGGGGTTTATGTAAGTCCATGGGCAACAACCTCTTGTCTCCTCCTTTATTGTTCTCTTGCATTTTGAACTTCAAGCTATACATATCAACTATTTTTATTTAGTAGGGGAGGGATTTTTTTCCTTATCAAAACAAACAAATAAACCCACTTAAATAATATAATACTTAAAATCCAAGTGACTGTAGCTAGGAACTTTGGTAATTTTGTTTCTGGAGCTTCTATACTATGCTTTTAAATTTTTCCAAAAATAAAGAAATATACTATTATCGTGTGTACTGCAAAATAAGAATTAAAAAAATCTGTGATCTTATTAGGTATCAGCTTTCAAGACAATACAAGTTGAATGGGGAAATATCATCACTTTGTTACAAATCTCACTGGTAAATGTGAAATAGACACCTTCTTCTAGTTAAATAATTTGCCTCCCTTTTTTTACTCACTACTCTAAATATATTTCAAATGGTATGAAACACAAAGAAATAAGCATTTCAGTCCATTATTTTTCCCCAGTTAAGTAACCAATGCAGAGTTGAGATATAAAATAAAAGCTGGGTCACTATGAAATCATAAGACAGTTTAGTGTGGGCCAAGGGGAGAGTAAACAGTAAGTTCAGTGCCACAGGGTGCATCTGACATGAGCCCAACAGAGATGTGGCCAATGAATTTTCCTCCAAAGAAAGATGGAAATTATGAAATTCCCTTCACTTAAGGTTCACGTTATAAAATTCTGAGTAAGAGCAGAAAAAACAGAAACCTCATAAACATTTACTACGCAGTGAGCATGAGGCACAGAAGCCACAGTCAGTGAAAAGTATCATGTTTATCTCTGCCTGGCAGACTGTTCCTACAGCAGTGACATGCACAGCAAGCATCCAAAGCTTTCAGATAAATCTCACTTGATGCTAAATAGTCCCTGTTCCATTTTGTAAGTGAGAAAACTGGCCCAGAGAAATTAAGTGGCTCACACATGAAGTGACTGACAAGATTCCAACCCGAATCTAAATACCCATACTACATCCCAGGAAGTAGAAACCAAACAGTTTGTGGCATAAATGAATGAATGAATGGTTTCTTCATTTATAGAGACCGCAAGTCTACGCCTTCCCTGTGAACCCCGTTTCTATGAATAATAAGGGAAAGGAGAAGTATTTCAATTGAGGCTTCATACCTGATCAGTTAACTCACAGTAACTCATCAGCACTCCTCCATTTTTACAAATGGAAATAGAGACTCAAGAGATTAAAGGTGACTCGTCCAAGGTCATGCAGCTCCTAGAACTTTACAATTAATAGCTGCTAGCAGTAATCTGTAACTGCATCTATTGCACCTCATACAATAGGTACTGTTTCAAGTGCTTTTACATGCCTCCTCTCATTCAATCCCAACACCCCTCCGAAGTAGGGACTAATTTCTATTTTAGAGATGAAGAGACAGGGTGGTTAAAGGGACCTTCACAGCCTGCAACTGATTACTTTAATTCTGAGTCCAGCATTCTATATTCAGGTGATGAGATGAATGAACCAAAGAGCATGAAAATTTAAGTAATAATGGTCACCATCCCACCCCTGGAAATGGAGCCTTACAAGCGAGAGCTCCCTCGGCACTCTGCCGGACTAAAATAGGCCCGGAGGCTTCCCGAGGGCGCGCCGGCCGGCACCTCGGGGGCCGGCCAAGGCAAGCCTCCGAGCCAGGGCACCCAGAAAGGATTCGTCTCGCGCCCGCTGCCCGCGGCCTAGTCCAGAGGCGGCCAGGCGCCCCCGTGACAGACGAGGCTGTGCACCAATCACCGCAGGAGGGGAGGCCGAGGGGACCAACGGACGCTCGGGAAGGCGTCCAGCGGAAGTCACCGCCCCCAAAACTGTCAAGCGAAGCGCCCGGGTGGAAGGGGCCCGGGCCGGGGGGGGAGAAGGGTCCAGCCGGCCCCAGCGATGGAAGGTGGCCAGGTCGCCGAGCGCACGGGCGCAGACGAGAGCAACGGAGACCGAGAGGGCGAGGGGGCTGCTCGAACTCAGCCGCGCCCGACCCCTCCGTGGTCTGAGCGCCGCAATCCCGAGTCCGGCCCCGGAGACGAGGCTGGGACTAACAGGGATGTCCCAGCCGTCCGCGCTGGCGGCTGGGGTTGCATGCCCGTCCCCGCGGCCCGGAGGGCCCGCCCAGGCCCAGCCTGGCGGCCCAGGGCCTCACCTTGAGCCGAGAGCTGTCGGACACTGTTCACGAATTGCTCCAGGGCAGACGCCATGTTTCCCCCCAGGCGGCCTGAGCAGCAGAGGCGGCTCACGCGGGAAAAGGCGGCTGCTCTGGGAGGAGGGGCCGGGGCGATCCTCCACAGGGCCTCAACCGCGGCCTGACGTCACTTCCGCCGGCTCAAGCACCGCGAGATCTCACCTACCTGGGAACCGGTTACTGTTCCCATGGAAACAGTTCCGTTACTCACCATAGCCGGAAGTTCGCTCTCTTTTCCTTTTCTCTTTATCCGGCGCGCTTGTGAAATTCCTCCTGTTATCTAATGGGGCTGTGGGCAAAGGAAGAAATTAAATTTGTAATTAGGCGCATATTGCCCGGTTTTTGCTTGGAATGGCCGTCCCGTTTTCCACCTGGCCGAATCCTTCAAGCCTGGCTTAATTGCCGCTTCTTCCATGAGGCTTTCTCTGTCTTGAAGACTGGAGCCAAGCATGTAGCCTGGATTCAAAATCCCTTTCCTACTACTTACTAGCTGTGTAACTTTGGACAGGTGACTTGGCCGTCCTCCGCCTGTTTTCCCCATCTGTAAGATTCTTACAGTGACCTCAGCCACGTAAAACACTTAGAACAGTGCATAGCGCATAGTGAGAACTGCATTTTCATTCAAGGTATATGTTGAATGAATTGATTTCCCCATATGGAATTGATCTGATTGACTCCCAAAGCACTTTGTTCCTCTCATATAGACACTTCCACTCTGTTGCAGAAAATTGTCTCCAAAGTCCATACCATATCCATTGCTCTTAACTGGCATGGAGTTCCTTAAATTCAAGCATCTGTCTTACTCATCTCTGTATCCTCTGAGGGCCTACCGTAGGATCTGGTGCATAGTAGGGACCGAGCAAATAAGCATACATTTTAAATTTCATCCAGTATTTATTGAGCATTAGTAACGTGCTGTGTTAGGCGCTAGGGATACACTGGTGAGTAAAAACAGTCATGATCCTTTTCCCCTGAAGATAACATATAAAGACCCTGAAAAAAGGGGTAGTGCTCTGAAGGAATGGAACAAAGTTCTGTACGATCATGCAACAGAAGAAACCGACCTAGCCTGAGAACAATAGGAAAGGCTTTCTTGAAGAAATGATACAAGCTGAGTTCTGAAGAAAGAGTAGGAGTTAGTAAGGTAAGGGAGATGGAATTTTCCTGAGAGAACCGCATGTGGTCAGACCTTGTGGTGGGAGGGAGTTTGCTATCTGACACTGAGGAACAGAAAAGAGCTGATGATGGTTGAGGGGGAGTGGTATGAGATGAGGCTACAAGGTAGACAGTAACCACATCAAGTCAGCTGTCTTAAAGATAGTGGACTTTTCCTTGAGACGATTGGGAAACTAGTGAGAGTTTTCTATAAGCAAGTAGCATCATTGGATTTGTATTTAGAAAAGCTTGTCTGGCTCCACATGGATGACTTTAGAGAGCCACTTAGGATAATCATCATAGTTGACATGAAATATAATACTAATACTACTAATAATAACAATAGTATCTTGGAAGTATGGATCGAAATAAATTGGTGAATTTGGGACATATTTAGATGAATGACTTTAACACTTGTACTCTAAGATGGAAATGCCCCTGAATGTTCTATGACAGCATTTGGTCCTGAATCTTTGATCTTTTGCAACACACAAGACAGATATTTTGACTTATAGGAAACACTTCTATGGATGTACATGGATTTTAGTGAAAGCCAAAAAATGTTGCGGAGGAGTAAAGCACTACAGTAATTCAAAATAGCCACAGCCAGTAATCCTACTTTAGAATGTGTTGTCTATTTAGATTGTGGCAGCTGTTCCCCCAAGTAGTTCTCCAAACAGTAGCATCAGCACTATCTGGGAACTTCTTAGAAATGCAAAATCTTGAACCCCCACTCTAGATTTACTGCATCAGGAACTCTGAGGTGGTGCCCTGTAATCTGAGGTAAATAAGCAGATAATTCTGATGCATGCTAAATTGGCACAGAGGAGCCATGAGACAAATTACACTCATTTCAAAACAGCTAAGACTCATTCAACCCTTTTCCCCTCCATCTCCAGAATGAAGTGACTGGAAGAGAGGTGCTTACAAGGACAACCTTGAGTATATTCTAATTTGTGTCTTTTTTTTTAGCTAGTCATTTGTAAAATCTGGCAATTGAGACACACCTTACAACAAACAGAGGCCCAGCAGTTGGTGGAGAAGCTACATTTAATCATTTGTTCCTACTTTCTTTGAACACACATCTACTTTGTGGCTAGTATGTGTCAAGTCCTGTGCTAGATGCGGGGGATGTGTCTGTGAACAAGACAGAAAGTCCTTGCCTACCGAAAGTTCTGGTTTCAGGAGTGAGACGATAAGCAAGAAAATGAACAAAATAATTTCAGATAGTTAATACATGCTATGAAGAGTCACATGGTGATTGGGTACAGGAAGGTCAGGAAATATTTCTGAAGTCAGAAGGATGAGAGGAGCCAGTTAAAAGAGATCCAGGGGAATAGAATTTCAAGAGAAAGAGAAGCCAACATGGTATACAAAAATCTTAAGACCCAAACAAGCTTGGTGTGTTTCTGGAAAAGAAAAAAAATGCCACTGTGGCTAAAATATGGTGAAGGAGGATGATCCTGGTTTGTCTCAGTTGAGTACTGCTTGTCTATAAAAATAGTAATAATCTCTTAGATTTGTCTAGCTTTTTCAATTCACAAAGCATCCTCAGATCCAGTAGATATTTACAAATTAATCACTGAAATACCTTTTTTAAATAAAGATTTTATTTTTTAAAGTAATCTCTACACCCAATGTGGGGCTTGAACCCACAACCCGAAGATCAAGAGTCACATGCTCCACCAACTGAGCCAGCCACATGCCCCTCACTGAAATGGCTTTACCAAGTGAAGTGACTTAAAAGAAGAGAATAGAAATAAATAAATAAATAAATAAATAAATAAATAAATAAATAAAAGGAAAAGAATAGTAGATAATGCTGAGAAAAAACAGTGTCAGGCACTTGTGTAAGCACTATCCATACCCTCCACTTCTATGTGGAGATCCATTTGGTTCTGGGGAAACTGACTTGGAGATCTGAGCAAGTGACCCAGGGAAACCATCCTCACATGCCATCACCATTCCCTTCAAGGCACCTTGGGCATATGACTTAGGCTGATGCAATCAGCGGAAAGCTCAAGACTCCTGTGACCACGCTTCCCTGCTGGATTGAGCAGGGAAGCTTATAACTTCTGGCAACCACTATGGAGCACTGAGGGGAGCAAGGTTTAGGATGAAGCTAATATCTCAAAATATGGAGAAGAGAGGCAAAGAAATCAGTTGTCTGCATCTTTGAGTAACTGGATCCAGTCTTACCTGCAGTAATCCTGCCTCTAGACATTTTGCCAAAAAGTATGAGCCAAAACTTCCCTTGATTGCTTAAACTTTTGTTTAGATTCACATGGGGTTTTCTCTTATGTGTAGCTGTAAGCATCCTGATACAGCACTTTAATGGTCCCCACAAAAATCCTTCAAGGCAGATTTTATTGTGGGAGGCATAGGGGCTATTCACAAATATTGTGTTGATTTTCCTTCCACCCTCCTTTGAAGTTAGGTGTGACTGTGTGACTTCACTGGCCAATGAAACACAAGTAGAAGTGGCATGTGTCGCTCTTGGGGTGGGAGTTTTAAGAGTCAGTGTGCAATTCCTCCTCTGTCAGGGTGATCATGGAAGATGGAGCCTCCATCAGCATGGGTCCCTGACTAGAGTAGGTCAAGCACCCCTTCTCAGACCACTTTGATCATGTAGCTATGTAACAAGTGACCTCAAAACTTAGAGGATTGACATGTAGTGTTTCGGAAACATTTATTATCTCACAATTTCTGTGGATCAGGAATTCTGTCACAGCTTAGCTGGGTACCTCTACCTCAGGTCTCTCACAAGACTGCAATCAAGGTGTTGTCCAGGGCTGTGGTCTCATCTGAAAGCTTGGCGGGGAGACAGTTGGCTTCCAACTCATTCATGTGGTTATTGGAAGGATTCGACTACTCACAGGCTTCAGGACCTCAGCTGCTTGCTGATTGTTGCCTGGAGATCTCCCTTAGTTCCTTGCCATTTGGGTTTCTCCATAAGGCCACTCATACCATGGCAAGTGGGTGAGGGAGAGAGAGAGGAAGAAGAAGAAGGAGGAGAAGGAGGGGGAGGAGGAGGAGGAGAAGCAGAAGAAGCAGCAGCAATACTGAAGTCCTAGTTTTTTTTGTAACCTAGGTCCAGCCCATTACCCATGAGCAGGGATTTTTCAAAAGTATGACTCCCAGAAGGCAGGGCTTGCTGGGAGCCATTTTAGATGCTGCCTACCACAATGAATGAGAAATAAACTTTCATTAGGCCACTGAAATTTGGGGGTTGATTATTGCTGCAGCTTAACCTAGCCTACCGTCATTTGACACAACTTTTATTCTTCATTGTTCAGAAGAGGAAACTGATGCTCAGAGAGATGTAGGGATTTGGCCAAAGATACATAGCTAGTTACTGGCAGAACTAGGATTTAAATCTATATCCATCTGACTCCAGAGCTTGAACTTCCATTCATTGTGTACATTGGGCAAGTGGAAAATGTGGGGATGGAAAAGGCCTTCAGTTTCCATCAGTGGGACAGTAGGAACCCTCCATAATAGCTGGAGTATATTGAGCATGTGGGGTAGGAGGGTGAAAAGAAAGAACCCAGACAAAAACATGCCCTACTACCTTGTAATCTGCTTTCCAATAGTTCTTCATTTCCTATGATATAGTGATCTAAGTTACTGGTTCCAACACACCTTATATTCCCAGATTCACCATCCTTCTTCCATCACTTTAGCAGGCCCAAGGTTCTACTCACCACCACATGAAGAATGGATTTGTTTGGTTATTTGTTTGGAAGATGGACAGAATCAAAGATGATTTGTCTGAGACCAATTTCGTCAACCCCTGCCTATTACTGATGAGTCAATGAAGGCCAGAGAGGAGCTGAACTTGCCCAGGTCACACAGCACACTAGTGGCAGAGGAGACCTCTCTTGCCAGAATCCCAGTCCAGGCTCCTTTTCACGATGGTACATGCCAACATCATAGTGATCCTACAAAGCAGGATGGCCTTTATATGTTAACAATACAAGCACATCTAAACAAGCTGTGCATTGTATAGAGTTAGGTCAGTCAAGAGCTTTCCTAGCTATCTTCTGGAGGATCTACTCTCCTTTCCTTCCACTTCTACTTTTAAAGTTCCAAAAGGTAATTGATACCTCTAATTCCTTGCACCCATATTCTGTTTCCATTCTAGGCTGCATCCCAGTCTTTTTTTTTTTTTTTAATTTCAGTTAATTAACATACAATGTTATATTAGTTTCAGGTGTACAATAAAGTAATTCAACAGTTCCATACATCACGCTATGCTCATCATGACAAGTGAACTCCTTAATCCCCATCATCTATTTAACCTATCCCACCTCTCCCCTCTGGTAACCATTAGATTGTTCTCTATTATTAAGTCTGTTTCTTGCTTTGCCTCTCTATCTCTCTTTCTCTCTCTCTCACTCACTCCCCCCCCCACTTTGCTTGTCTGTTTTGTTTCTTAAATTCCACATATGAGTGAAATCATACGGTATTTGTCTTTCTCTGCTGACTTATTTCGCTTAACATTATACTCTAGCTCCACCCAGGTCGTTGCAAATGGCAAGATTTCATTCTTTTTTACGACTAAATAGTATTCATCGTTTATCTTCTTTATCCATTCATCAATCGATGGACACTTGGGCTGCTTCCATGTCTTGGCTATTGTAAATAATGCTGCTATAAACATCACGGTGCCTGTATCTCTTTGAATTAGTGTTCCTGTATTCTTTGGGTAAATATCCAGTAGTGTGATTGCTGGATTGTAAGGTAGTTCTATTTTGAATTTTTCAGGAACCTGCATACTGTTTTCCACAGTGGCTGCACCAGTTTGCATTCCCTCCAACAGTGCAAGAGGGTTCCTTTTTCTCCACATCCTCCCCGACACCTGTTGTTTCTTGTGTTGTTGATTTTAGCCATTCTGACAGGTGGGATGATATCTCATCGGAGTTTTGATTTGCATTTCCCTGATGATAAGTGATGATGAACATCTTTTCATGTGTATGTTGGCTTCCTGGATGTCTTCTTGGGAGAAATGTCTGTTCATGTCCTCTACACATTTTTTAATTAGATTACTTGTGTAAGTGTTGAGTTGTATCAGTTTTTTTTTTTAAGATTTATTTATTTATTTGAGAGAGAGAGAGAGGAAGGGCAGAGGGAGAGGGAGAGAAATACCAGCAGACTCCTCGCTGAGCTCGGAGCCCATCTCTGGGCTGAATCCCATGATCTGAAATCACGACCTGAGCAGAAACCAAGAGCCAGACACCCAAACAACTGAGCCACCCAGGGGCCCCGAGTTGTATCTTTTTTTTTTTTTTTTACATATTTCGGATACTAGCTCTTTATTGGTATGTCCTTCGCAAATATCTTCTCCCATTCAGTAGGTTGTCTTTTAGTTTTGTTGATTGTTTCCTTGCTGTGCAGAGCTTTTTATTTTGATATAGTACCAATGGTGTATTTTTGCTTTTATTTCCCTTGCCTCGGGAGACATATCTTGAAAGAAGTTGCTACAGCTCATGTCAAAGAAGTTACTTCCTTCTGGAATTTTTATGGTTTCAGGTCTCCCATTTAGGTCTTTAATTGATTTGAATTTATTTTTTGTGTATGGTGTAAGAAAGTGGTCCAGTTTCATTCTTTTGCATGTTGCTGTCCAGTTTTCCCAACATCATTTGTAGAAGAATCTGTGTTTTTCCCATTGGATATTCATTCCTCCTTTGTTGAAGATTAATTGACCATATAATTGTGGGTTTACTTCTGATTTTTCTATTCTGTTCTATTGATTTTTGTGTCTATTTTTGGACCAGTACCATGCTTTTTGATTGCTACAGCTTTGAAATATAATTGAAGTCTAGAATTGTGGTGCCTCCAGCTTTGCTTTACTTTTTTTTTTTTTAAGATTATTTATTTATTTGACACTTGAAGTCTGGAATTGTGCCTCCAGCTTTGCTTTACTTTTTGTTGTTGTTGTTATTTATTTATTTATTTGACACAGGGAGAGGGAACACAAGCAGGCGGAGTAGCAGGCAGAGGGAGAGGGAGAAGCAGGCTCCCCGCCAAGCAAGGAGCCCGATGCGGGGCTTCATTCCGGGACCCCGGGATCATGACCCAAGCCGAAGGCAGTTGCTTAACCGACTGAGTCACCCAGGTGCCCCTGCTTTACTTTTTCAAGATTGCTTTGATTAGGGGCACCTATGTGGCTCAGTCGGTTAAGCAGCTGCCTTCGGCTTGGGTCATGATCCTGGGGTTCTGGGATCGAGCCCCTTGTTGAGCTCCCTGCTCAGTGAGGAGCCTGCTTCTCTCTCTCCCTCTACTGCTCCCCCTGCTTGTTCTTGTTCTCTCTCTGTCAAATAAATAAATAAAATCTTTTTAAAAAAGATTGCTTTGAATATTTGGGGTCTTTTGTGGTTCCACACAAACTTTAGGATTGTTTGTTCTAGTTCTGTGAAAAATTCTGTTGGTATTTTGATAGAGATTGCATTAAATGTGTAGATTACATAAATGTGTAAATTTGGGTAGTATAGACATTTTAATAATATGTGTTCTTCCAATCCATGAGCATGGAATGTCTTTCCATTTCTTTGTGTTGTCTTGAATTTCTTTCATCAATGTGTTACAGTTTTCAGAGTACAGGTCTTTCACCTCTTTAGTTAGGTTTATTCCTAGGCATCTTATTATTTTGGGTGCAATTGTAAATGGGATTGTTTTCTTATTTTCTCTAGGCTGCATCCTTTTCTTTCAGAGGTCAGGATTGTACTACTCAGCACTCTGAGTTGCAAGTGACAGAAAGCAGACTTTAAGCTGTTTTAATTTTAGAAGGGAATTTATCAAACCATGTCACTGGAAACTTCAAGGGATGAACTAATTGCAGATTAAAAAAAAACAACACCTAGATTTGGCATTGTTGAATAGCAATCTGAATATTGTCTCCATTTCACGTATGTTTTCTTTCTTTTTTTCCATTTCTCGGATAAAACTTTTGTTTTTAAATTGGGGTATAATCTACAAAAAATTCCACATGTTTAAAGTTTGATAAAAATTTGATAAAACATTTTGACTTATGCACCCACCTATGAAACCATCTCCTCAATGAAGAGAGTGAATATTTCCATCACCCCCAAAAGTGTCCTTTTGTAATCTCTCCTCCCCACATACCCCAAATTCCCTGGCAACCACTGATTAACTTCAATCACTATAGATTAGTTAGCATTTCCCAGAATTTTATATGAATGGAATCATGCTGTATATATTCTTTTTTGTCAGGTTTATTTTATTGACCATAATTACTTTAAGACTTATCCATGTTTTGCATTTGTCATTAATTTGCTCCTTTTTAATTGCTAAATAATATTCTATTATATCAATGTACCACAATTTATGTAGTACACAATGTAGTCACATGTTAATGGATACATTTAGGTTATTTCCACTTTGGGGCTATTACAAATAAAGCTTTTATGAACATCCATGTGCAAATTTTCATATGAATATATTTATCTCCTCTTGGATACAAAGCCAGGAGTGGAGTAGATGGATAGCATGGTAGTTGTATGTTTAACTTTTTAAGAAACTGCCAAAATGTTTTCTGAAGTGTTCGTACAATTTTTCATCTCTACCAGCAGTGTATGAGAGTTCCAGTTCCTCCACATCTCTCTCAGCATTTGCTACGGCCAGTCTTTTTTAATTTTAGCCATTTTAGTGGCTATGAAGTGATATCTAATTGTAGATTTATTTTCCATTTCCCTGATGACTAATGATGTTGAGCATCTTTTTATGTATTTATTGCCATCTATATATCTTTTTTTTTTAAGATTTTATTTATTTATTTGACAGAGACACAGCGAGAGAGGAAACACAAGCAGAGGGAGTGGGAGAGGGAGAAACAGGCTTCCCGCCGAACAGGGAGCCTGATGTGGGACTCGATACCAGGACTCTGGGGCTATGACCTGAGCTGAAGGCAGACACTTAACGACTGAGCCACCCAGGCACCCTGCCATCTATATATCTTCTTGAGTGAAATATCTGTTTCAATAATTACCACTGTTTTAATGACACCCTGCAAATTTTGATATGTTGTATTTCAATTTTCATTCAGGTCAGAATACTTTCTTATTTTTCTTTTGATTTATTCTTTGCTCCATGGAATATTTAGAAGTGTGTTCTTAGTTTACAAAAACCTGGAGATTTTTCAGAGCTCTAATTTAATTCCAGTGTGGTCAGAAAACACACTTTGTATGACTTGGATCCTCTCAAATGTGTTGAGGTTTCTTTCATGGCCCAGAATATGGCCTACCTTGATAAATGTTCCATGTGCATACATCACTGTTGTTTATGTAGAGTGTTATAAAAATGCTAATTAGGCCAAATTGGTTGACAGCATTGTTCAAGTCTTTCATATCCTTAGTGGTTTTCTGTCTACTTGTTCTATCAGTTTTCGATAGATATTTAAAAATCTCTGACAATAATTGTGAATTTCTCCTTGAAGCTTTATATATTATAAAAGGCTGTTTTCTTTTATCCTATTTTTACAGTCACTTAAACAAATATATAATTCATTTAATGAAATTCACCATTTTAATGTATTTAGTGTATTCAGTGGGTTTTAATATATTCACTGTGTTGTGCAACCATCACCACTATTTAATTCCAGAGTGTTTCTATCACCCCCAAAAGAAACCCCATATGTATTAGCAATTAGTCCTAATTCTATCCTCCCTACAACCCCTGACAACCAGTAACCCACATTCTGTCTCTATAGGTTTGCCCATTTTCTGGACATTTCATGTAAATGGAATCCTATACTGAGTGACCTTTTGTGCTTGGCTTATTTCACTCAGCATAGTGTCTTCAAGGTTCATCCATGTTGTAGCAGGTGTCAGAATTTCCTCCTTTGAAAGTCTGAATAATACTCCATTGTAGGGATATACCACCTCTTGTTTATTCATTCTTTTGTTAATGGACACTTGGATTGCTTCCACCTTTGGGCTATTATTAGCAATGCTGTTATAAACAAGGGTGTACAAATATTTGTTCAAGTCTTTGCTTTCAGTTCTTTTGGATATATGCCCAGAAGTGGAATTGCTGGATTATATAGTAATTCTATTTTTAATTTTTTGAGGTACTGCCATACCATTTCCCACTAACGGTGAACAGAATTTTGATTTCTTCATATCATCACCAACATTTGTTATTTTCTATTTAAAAAAAATAAATTTTATGATAGCCATCCTAATGGGTGTCACATGGTATCTCATTGTGGTTTTGATTTGCATTATCTATCAGTAATATTGAGTATCTTTTCATATTCTTATTGGCTATCAATATATTTTCTTTGGAGAAATGTCTATTCAAGTCATTTTCCCATTTTTAAATGTCACTTGCATTGTTTCTGACACAAAGTCTGCTGTCATCCTTATCTTTGTTCCTCTGTAGATAATGTGTCTTTATTTTTCTGGAGGCTTTTAATATTTTCTCTTTATTGGGGCACCTGGCTGGCTCAGTCGTTAAGCATCTGCCTTTGGCTCAGGTCATGATCCCAGGGTCCTGGGATCGAGCCCTGCATCGGGCTCTCTGCTCAGCAGGAAGCCTGCTTCTCCCTCTCCCACTCCTCCTGCTTATGTTTCATCTCTGGCTGTGTCTCTCTCTGTCAAATAAATAAATAAAATCTTAAAAAATATATATTCTCTTCATTACTGGTTTTGAGCAATTTGGTTATGATATGTCTTTGTTTCCACAACCATAGGAACTCCAATTATGCATAACATAGAGGCAATAATAGAATTTACAGCATAGGGTTGGGGTCCTTGTGGTCAGGAAACAGAAAAATATTTGAAGAAATAATGGCTGAAAACCTTCTAAATTTGATGAAAACTATAATCCTACAGATTCAAGAAGCTCAACAAACCCCAAACACAAAAAAGATGAAGCAAACTATGGCAAGGCATATCACCCTGAGACTGGAAGGTATTAAGGAAATCATACACACCAAAAAAGTGATCCCTAAAGCTGTGTATGAATTCATGATCTCACCTCCAAGTAACACATGTATGAATTGGACCCTAAACTGTACAACAAAGTCTTTGGAAACTGAACTGTGGGGTAGGCCACTTCCCAGATCTGAGACTGACAAGTAGGTGGTGCACACAGGACAGATCTGAGTAGCACTGCAACAGCTTTGAAAACTGAACTAATGAAGTTGTAGTGCACAGAAGGTTGGTAGAAAATGGTGAATTGGAGCTAACATGGTTAATGGCGTGCTAAAACAAAACAAAACAAAACAAAACAAAACAAAACAAAACAAAAATCAACATTTTCCACAGGACTTAAATAAGACCAGGGGTCTCATAACACAATATTCAAAATGTTCAGGATAAATTCCGAAATTGCTTGACATATTAAGAACCATGAAAATGTAAAATTCTTTTCTTGAAGAGATTTTATTTACTTATTTGAAAGAGAGAGATCATGAGTGGGAGAGAGGGGTAGAGCAAGAGGGAGAAGCAGGCTCCCCGTTGAGCAGGGAGCCTGATGCAGGACTTGATCCCAGGACCTAGAGATTATGACCTGAGCTGAAGGCAGACGCTTAACTGACTGAGACACCCAGGCACCCTGAAAATGTCAAATTCTAACAAGAGAAGAGACAGTCATCATGTCAACTCAGAGATGACACAGACGTTGGGATTATCAGACAGACTTTAAGTTCATTATAACCATGTTCCAAAAGAAAGGATGAGCAGACTTGAAACAAATGGAAAGATAGTTTTGTCAGAGAAATAGAAGATTTGAAAAAGAACCAAAAAGAAACTGTAGAGCTGAGGAACACAATAACTGAAAGAAAAAAAATGCTGGATGGGATGAATAATAGAATGGAGATGAGAGGGGAAAGAGTTGGTGAACATGAAGATAGTTTAAGCTGAACAGAGAGAAAACAAAACAAAACAAAAACATAAACAGAGCCACAAGGACCTGTACAATACCCAGAAGGTCTAACGTTTATATCATTAGAATTCCAGAAAGAGAGTACAAAGAGTACAATGTGGAAAAAATATTTGAAGAAATAATGGTCTAAAACTTTCCAAATTTGGCAACATATTTAAATTTACAATTTGAAGAAACTCATCAAAATCCAAACAGGATGAACTCAAACAGATCCATCCCCAGACACATCACAATTAAACAACTGAAAATAAAAGGCAAAAATAAATATTCTAACCAGCCAAAGAGTAAGAAGCAATACATATAGGGAAAGAATGATTAGAATGATTTCAAATTTCTCATCAGAAAACATGGAGGTTGGAAGATGGTGGGACATTTTCCAAGTGCTGAAAGAAAAGAACTGCCAACACCTAATTCTACATCCCACAAAAATACCCTTCAAGAATGAAGACAGAATAAAGACATTCTCAGAAGAAAGAAAACTAAGAATTTATCACATGTAGACCTGATCTAAAAGAAATCCAAAGAGAGTTCTTTAGATGGAAGGGCAGGGATACCAGAGGGAAACCTGGAACTTTAGGAATGAAGGAAGAGTAACAGAAATGGTGACTATCTATGTAAAGCCAATTTTTAGGCTTTTTTTCTTCTCAAATTCTTTAAAATATATATAATGCTTGAAAGCCAAATTTATAATATGGTCTGTGAATAGCCAAAGCAAATTTGAAAAAGAAAAACACTGGAAGTATCACAATTCCAGAGTTCAAGTTACAAAGCAGTAGTAATTAAAACAGTATGGTATTGGCATAAAAATAGACACATATATAAATGGAATAGAATGGAAAATCCAGAAATAAATGCACAACTATGTGGTCAGTTAATCTTCGACAAAGGGGGAATGAATATACAATGGGAAAAAGACAATCTCTTCAATCAACCAACTAGGGGCACCTAGGTGGCTCAGTTGTTGGGTGTCTACCTTCGGCTCAGGTCGTGATCCTGGGGTCCTGGGATCGAGCCGCACATCAGGCTCCCTGCTTGCCGGGAAGCCTGCTTCTCCCTCTCCCACTCTCCCTGCTTGTGTTTCCTCTCTTGCTGTGTCTCTCTCTGTCAAATAAATAAATAAAATCTTTAAAAAAAATCAACCAACTAAAAGGCAATTTACTGAATGGGAGAAGACATTTACAAATGACATACCTGATAAGGAGCTAGTATCCAAAAAATATAAAGAACTGATACAACTCAACACCCCAAAACCAAATACTCCAATTAAAAAATGGGCAGAAGACATGAACAGGCTAACACATCCCCCCACCCCCCTCCCCTCTAACATCCTCAGTTTGTTTCTCAGAGTCCATAGTCTCTCATGGTTCATCTCTCCCTCCGATTCTCCCCCCCTTCATTTTTCCCTTCCTTCTCCTAATGTCCTCTGTGCTATTCCTTATGTTCCACAAATAAGTGAAACCATATGATAATTGACTTTCTCTGCTTGACTTATTTCACTTAGCATAATCTCCTCCAGTCTGGGTATTAAGGAGGGCACGTGTTGCATGGAGCACTGGATGTTATATGAAAACAATGAAGCGTGGATTGCTACATCAAAAACTAATGAGGGGGGTGCCTGGGTGGCTCAGTCATTAAGCGTCTGCCTTCAGCTCAGGTCATGATCCCAGGGTCCTGGGATCAAGCCCCACATTGGGCTCTTTGCTTGACCGGAAGCCTGCTTCTCCCTCTCCCACTCCCCCTGCTTGTGTTCCCTCTCTCGCTATGTCTCTGTCAAATAAATAAAATCTTAAAAAAAAACAACAACTAATGATGTATTCTATGGTGACTAACATAACATAATAAAATAAAATTAAAAAAAGAAAAAAGAAACATGTAAAAAAATAAAACAACAACAACAACAACAAAAGAAGACACGAACAGACATTTCTCCAAAGAAGACATCCAAATGGCCAACAGACACATGAAAAGATGCTCAACATCGCTCATCATCAGGGAAATGCAAATCGAAACTCCAATGAGATATCATTGCACACCTGTCAGAATGGCTAAAATCAACAACACAAGGAACAACAAGTGTTGGCAAGGATGTGGAGGAAAAGAAACCCTCTTGCGCAGTTGGTTGGAATGCAAACTGGTGAAGCCACTGTGGAAAAGAGTATGGATGGTCCTCAAAAAAAATAAAAATAAAACTAACCTACGATCAAGTAATCTCACAGTATTTACCCCCAAAATGCAGAAGCACTAATTCAAAGGGTTACATGCAGCCCTATGCTTATTGAAGCATTATTTACAATAGCCAAACAATGGAAGCAGCCCAGGTATCCACTGATAGATGACTGGATAAAGAAGTTGTGGTATATTTATACAATGGAATATTACTTGGCCATAAAAAAGAATGAAATCTTGCCATTTTCAACAACATGGATATAGCTAGACAGTATAATGCTAAGTTACATAAGTCAGTCAGAGAAAGACAAATGCCATATCATCTCATTCATATGTGGAATTTAAGAAACAAATGAGCAGAGGAAAAAGAGAGAGAAAAAAAACCAAGAAATAGACTCTTAACTGAGGGGAGGTAGGTGAGGGATAGGGGAAATAGGTGATGGGGACTAAATAGTGTACTTATCATGATGAAAAAAATGTACAATAAGGTCTGATGGGATTTCCAGTGTTTGTAGATGTAAAATATGACAACTACAACAGAAAAGGGGAGGGTAAATGGACCTAATAGTGGTAAGGTTTGTATATTCTACTTGAAGTGGTAAAATATTTATTCCTAGTAGTATATGAAAAGTTAAATATGTATTGTAATCCTTAAGTATACATTGTAACCACTAAAAAGTTAGAAAAAAAACTCAATAGAAACTTGAAAAACACTAAAAAAAAAGTCAAATAATCAAAACAAGGCAGGAAATAAAAAAAAAACAGAATTGAAAAACAGAGGAAACAAACAGAAAACAAATAATGAAATGGTAGGCTTAAATCCAATCACATGCACAATTACATTAAATATAAATGGTTTAAATGCACCAATTACAGAATTGAGATTGTCAGAATGGATCAAAAAGTTGATCCAAGTATATTTTATCTATAAGAAACTCAGCTAAAAGTTAATGCAAAGATAAAAAGTAAAAGGATGGGAAAAGATATGCCTTGAAACACTAGTCAAAAGAAAGTTGGAAGTGGCTATATTAATATCAAACATAGTAAAATTATGTACAGAGAGTTGTTCATAGTCTTCTCTTATTATCTTTACAATATTTGTAGATTCTGTAGTGATATATCCTACAAGGAAAATTAACAGAGATAAAGATAATGCTGAAAGAGTCAATTCATCAAAAGGATATAACAATCTTAAATGTGTATAAACTTAACCTCAAAATATATGAACCAAAATTGATGAGAAAAAACTGAAATGGACAAATCCATAATTATAGTTGGAGATTTTGACATTGCTCTGTAAGTAATTGATAGAACAAGTGGACAGAAAATCAGCAAGGAACTAGAAAAACTGAACAACACCATCAAACAACTGTATCTAACTGATATTTAATACAACACTTCATCCGATAACAACACAATACACATTCTTTTCAAATGCACATGGAACATTCCCCAAGACATACCATATAGTGGGTCATAATACAGGCCTTAACAAATTTAAAAGAATTGGAATCATACAAAGCATGTTCTCTAAATAATGGAATTAAAGAAGAAATCAAGAACAAAAAGATAACTGGAAACTTTCTAAATACCTGGACATGGAAGAACACACTTCTAAACAGTTTATTGGTTGAAGAAGAAGTCTCAAGGGAAACTAGAAAATATTTTGAACTGGATGAAAATTAAAATATAATAAATCAAAATTTGTGAGATGCAGCTAAAGCAGTGCTTAGAGAAAATATTATATTATATTATATTATAAAAGAAGTTCTTAAATCAACAATCTAAACTTCCACGAAAACTACAGACTAATATCCTTCATGAACATAGGCACAAAAAAACTCAACAGAATATTAGCAAATTTAATTCAGCAATAGAAAAAAAGTCATACTGTGACTAAGCTGGGTTTATCTCAGGAATGCATGAGTTGTTCATTGTTTGAAAATCAATGTAATCCATCATATTAACAGCCTGAAGAAGAGAAACTATATGATCATATAAACCGATGCATGCAGAGAAGACATTTGTCAATATTCAACATGCATTTGTGATTTTTAAAAACTCTCAGAAAACTAGGCATAGAAAGGAACTGCTTAATTGGATAAAAAAAAAAAAGTGTCTGCAAAAAGCTCACAGCTAACATGATTCTTAATGGTGAAAAAAATGAATTCTTTCCCCAAGATGAGGAAAAAGGCAAAGATAATTTTTAAAATCCTAAAACAAAAACTAAAAACAGCTAATCAACACTCAAAGATCTTAGTATTTAAAATCTTTGAGCCTTTAATTTTTACATAAGAACCAACTGGACTATAAATGTCATGGTATCTTCTATCTATTTCATATCTAAGGAACTATGAAACATATATACTCAGGGCATAGTATATCTTTTCTTCTCAGTTTTTGACATGTAACTCACATGCCATAATCTTTCACCCTTTTACAATTTAGTTGTATAATTCAGCTGGGCTTTTTTGGATATTACAAGGTTGTGCAACCATCCACCACTACTTAATTCTGGAATATTTTCTTCACACTAAAAGACATTGCATTCCCATTAGCACTCACTCCCCATTCCCTCCTACCTCTTCCAATCCCCTGGCAACCAACAATTTATTTTCTATCTCTATAGATTTGCCTAATCTGGACATTGCATATAAATGAAATTATGCAATATGTGACATTTTATGTCTGGCTTCTTTTACTTAGCGTGTCTTCATGGTTCACCCATGTTGTAGCATGTGTCACAATTTCCTTCCTTTTCAAGGCTGAATACTATTCCATTGCATGGATATGCCGCATTTTGTTTATCTGTTCATCAGTTGATAGGCATTTGGGTTGTTACCACCTTTTGGTTATTGTGAATAATGCTCTTATGGATATTCGTGTGTAAGTTTTGGTGTTGATATAGTTTTTCAATGTTCTTGGGTTTATACCAAGGAGTGGAAGTTCTGGGTCATATGGTCACTAAGTTTAACTTTTCCAGGAAATGCCAAACTATTTTTCAAAGCTGTTGCGCATTTTATAAGCCTACCAGTAATGTGTGAGATTTCTTGTTGCTCTACCTTCTTGCTGCATTCAGAATTTCCAGTCTTTTCAATTTTAGCTGCTCTAGTAGGTGTGTAGTGGTATCTAACTGTGGTTTGGACTGGCATTTCCTTAATGAGCAATGATGTGAAGTGTCTTTTCTGTGATTCTTGGCCATTTGTGCTTCTTGGCCATATCTTCTTTGGAGAAATGTCTATTCATGCATGTTGCTCATTTTATAATTATTTGTCTTTTTACTGTGAAGTTGTAAAAGCTTGTCATGTATTCTGAGTAAAAGTCCTACTCCAGATATATGATTTGCAAATATTTTCTCTCATTCTGTGGGTTATCTTTTTACTTTCTTGGCTTCTTCCTCTTTATCCCTTGGTTAAGGTTTTTAAATTCTAAAGATTCTCTCTATATATCAAATGAAAAGCATGGTGTTCTATGCTTTGGAGAGAACTCTATACAAAGGGAGTTTCTAGATACCTAGGAAGAAGCCAGCTGACTGATAAGGGAAGGCCTGTCACAATGTATTTCAAATATGCTCCGCCCCCCAAAAAATAAAGGACTTCATCAAATTTTATAATTTTTGTGCTTCAAAGGATTCTACCAAGAAAGTAAAAAGATAACCCACAGAATGATATGGGAAAAGCTTCTGGAACTGGGGGCTTAAGAGGAAAATTAAATAGGGAAGGAGTCAGATGCTGGCCCTGGCTTCTTCTCACCCTGAGTTGGAAGTCTCAAGGGGTAGGTCAGTTAGAAACCACAGTGTTCCTAGAGCTCCCCTGGCATCAACAGGGAAGAGGTTAAGCCCTCTCTGAGACGGGTCATGTTAACTCAGTGCTGGGTCAATGCAGCCCCTCACTGGCAGGTCTGCAATATCTGAGGGAGGTGTCTAGCATTAAGTGGACCTGAGGTAGTGTCTTGCACAGGCTATGCTGTGACTCACGCATACCCAGCGCTGCAAGCAGAGTGGTCAGAACATGGAGGCTGCAGTGTGGGGACTTTGTGAAGAAGCAAAAGGCCAGGACCACAGTCTTCAACAGCTGGGGCAAGCAGGCCACCACAAAAGGCTCAGGGGGTCACAAGCACCTCAGTGTGGACCAGCATAGGGGTCGGGACAAGTACAAGCAGCTATACCCTGTAGAGAAAGCAAGAACAGTGAGCGGATCCAAGCTTCTATCCCCTACCACCATGGAGATGTTAAGCTTTCTTCTTGCAGGCACCATGTTGGCAGGGAGGGATCCCCAGTAAACATTAGCCTGGACAGTGGAAGAAGATACAGGCTCAAGGGTGGGGGTGCCAGTCAGGAGATCCTCATCTATTTTATCCAAAGACAGTATTTTTGGCAAGTGAGGTCCTCAACCAATAGGGCAAAATAATCTTTTTTATCATAAAAATCAACTCTTGTACACTTTGGGCTATTTTTAATTCAGCAAGAACTCTTTGCATGCCTTTTGTGTGCCAAGCGTAGGGAGGAACCTGGGGGAATATGTGGTGAATCACTGCTTTGGCCTGTGAGTGAATGAGAAAACATATGGAAAGCCTTTGGCACAGTGCCTGGCACATAGCAAACCCCCAATAAATGTGAGTTCTTTTTTTTTTTTTTGAAAGGTTTATTTATTTTAGAAAGAGAGAGCGGGGAGGGGCCGAGGGAGAGTGAGAGAGAGAATCTCAAGCAGATTCCCTGCTGAGCATAGATCCCCACTTTGGGCTCGATCCCATGACCCTGAGATCATGACCTGAGCTGAAATCAGGTCAGAGGTTTAGCCGAGAGCCACCCAGGCGCCCTTGGCAGTTCTCTGTTCCACCCTAACCAGTTAGCAGAAAATCTAGCTTAATGCAGAGATTGGAAGATCATATGATGGGAAGGATTGGTTTGAAGTCATACGGGGTTGAGTCACAGGCCAACTGTGTTAGTTACTAGCTGTGTGACCTGGGAAAAGTTACTTCTCCTCTCTGGGGCTATGTCTACCCTGTGAAATGATGATGCCTACCTCACAGGGTCATTGTGAAGACACAACAAGATAAAGTGCTTGCCCGCGTTTGATAGAAAACAACTATCAGGTAACACAATGTCAATGACTCTCAAGATAATACAACTGAGATATACACTGAGTGTCTGCTATGTGCAGGACTCAGTTCTGAATGCTGTAAGCATAAATAGTCCTGTGATTCCACAAGAACCCTAGGAGGCAGGTGCTACTATTATATCCATTTTGCAAATGAGGGAATCTAAGTGATATTTAAAGATATGTCAAAGTGATATTTAAAGACAGTCACGGGCGCCTGGGTGGCTCAGTTGGTTAAGCGACTGCCTTCAGTTCAGGTTATGATCCTGGAGTCCCTGGATCGAGTCCCACATCGGGCTCCCTGCTCGGCAGGGAGTCTGCTTCTCCCTCTGACCCTCCCCCCTCTCATGTGTTCTCTCTCAGTCTCTCTCTCTCAAATAAATAAATAAAATCTTAAAGACAGTCACAATTGATAAGTGCCAGAGTCAGGATTAAAACCCAGGCGGTTGAACTCCAGAGCCTGCACCCCCAGTCACTGCATTGCAGTGCAAAGATTAGGCACTGGGCTCCAATCAAAGTCACTAATGCATGGAAACCATTTCACAGAGCCCGATGCATGAGAGACACTCATTTAAGGATAGATGTCATTATGTACATTGTGTCAATTGGAGTCTGACTGGACTGAACTAAATCCCAGTTCTAACGCTTACTAGTGACCTAGTGTATTTGTGAGCTATTGATTTGTAAAAATTACCCCCAAACTTAGAGGCTTGAAACAACAAACATTTACTATCTCACAATTTCTGAGTTACAAATCTGAGAGCAGCTGAGGTGGGTGGTTCTGAGCCAGGGTCTCTCAGGAGATTATAGTCAAGATATCAGTTGAAGCTGCACCATCTGAAAGCTTGACTGGGGTGGAAGGGTCTGTTGCTAAGATGGCTCACTCACATGACTATCGTCAGGGGAACTTCCGTTCTTCTCTGGATATTGGTAGGAGCCTGAGTTTCTTAACATGGGGACCTCTCCATGGGGCTGCTTGAGTGTCCACAGACATGGCAGGGAGAGAAATGAGAAATAGAGAGAGAGAGAGAGAGAAGCCACAATGTCTTTTATGACCTATTCTTGGAAGTCCCAAACCATCACGACAGTATTGATCAGAAGTGCAGAAGTAAATCCAGTCCGTATCCAAGGGCACAGGAATTCAGGTCCATCTCCTGAAGGGAGAAATATCAAAATCATTTGTTTCAAATGACCAACACCAAGGGGCAAGTTATTAATCTCTCAGTGCTTTTATCCTTTAAAATGGGTTATTATTAATATTCTTCACGGCAACTTTGTGGGGTTAAGTGAGATGATTCACACCAAGAGCCTAGATGGTGCCTGACCGACAGAGTAGGTAAGCATCCATATATGTCAGCTCTGATTATTATTTATTATCAGCTATGTTGAACATGGCTGTGCCTCTTGTCCCTTAGTCCCAGTCTTCTCACCCTGTCAAATGGGATTAGTGATATCTGCTGTGTTCAAGCCACACAAAAACTATTTGTTGAATACATGCACGAATGAATTTATTGAACACATACTATATGCCAGGCCCTGTTCTAAGCACTAGGGACATATAACTAAACACACCAGAAAAGGTTTTACCCCTATGCAATATACATTCTAAAGGGGGAAGAGAAAAAATAAAACCCCACAAGTAAACAACAAAGTGAATCATTTTATTTTTTAAAAGATTTTATTTATTCATTTGAGAGGGAGAGAGAGAGAGAGCATGAGCAGGGAGAGAGGGAGAAGCAGACTCCCCGCTGAGCCAGGAGCCGGATGTGGGGCTCGATTCCAGGATCCGGAGATCATAACCTGAGCTGAAGGCAGACACTTAACCATCTGAGCCACCCAGGCACCCCTAAAGCAAATCATTTTAGAAATAAAAAACAAAACATGGCGATGTATGCAAGATAGAACGCAATGAGATACGACCAACACACCCACCAGAATGGCTAAAAAGACTGACAACATCAAATATTGGTGAGTATGTGGGACAAACAGAACTCTCATGCATTGCTTATGGGTGTGTAAAATGGCACAATCAGTTTGAGAAATATCTGGCAGGGTTGTTTTTTTTTTTAAGATTTTATTTTTAAGTAATCTCTATACCCAACGTGGGGCTCGACCTCACAATCCTGAGATCAAGAGTCGCATCCTCCGCTGACTGAGTCAACAGATGCCCCTCTGGCAGTTTCTTATAAAACTAAACACATATCTTTTCCTAGAACTTGATGATCCCACTTTCAGGTATTTTCTCAAGAGAAAAAAATCCACACAAAGACTTGTATGAGTTCATAGCCACTTTATTGATAGTAGTCCCAAACTAGAAACAGCTCAATGCCCATCAATAGGAGAATGGACAAACTGACATATATTCATGCAATTGAATATTCAGCAATAAAAGAAACTTCTGATGCAACAACACGAATGACTCAAAAACATGCTGAGTGAAAGAAGTCAGTCACAAAAAAGTACACAGCATAAGATTCCATTTATAGCTCTAGAACAGGCAAAACTCATCTACGGTGAAAAAAATTAGAACAGTGGGAGATGGGGCTGATGGAGAAGAAGCAGGAAGGAACTTTCTGGGAAGATGGAGATGTTCTATAGCTGCACTGTTTGACACGCTGGCCACCAGACTTGTGGATTATTTCAATTAAATTATTTAAAGTAAAGTAAAATGGAAAATTTGGTCCCACAGAAGCAGTAGGCACATTTTATTTACTCAACAGCCACATGTGGCCAGTGGCTACTGTATCTGGATAGCATTATTCCATGTCTTCCTAGGAATGCATCCCCAGGGATGAGTTGTCAAAAAGCCCAGAATGGTGAAGTTAAGATTTGTGCATTTCATTTGTAAGACTTATGTTTAAATACATTGAACTCGCTTAAAGCTACGGAGGCTGATGTGTTGAGGGTGAAGTATACTGCTGTCTACAGCTTACTTTGAAATGCATCCAAGAATAAGATGGACTGTTGGAGGGATCGGGAGACACACCGATGTACGGTAAAGCAAATATAGCAAACTGTTAACTGCAGGATCCAGGTGGGTATATGTATCTTCCTCAGACAAGTCTTTCAACTTTTCTGTGTGAACACTTTTGTAATAAAATTATGAAGGATCACCAGTTTTATTAAGGCTTTGTGATGTTTGCAATGTATTTATTTGTCCTACTAGTATCATATACGGTATCTTTAATTATGACATAATTAAAGAATGATTATCAAGATGGAGAAACACAGTGGGGCGTCTTAGCTAGGGGGTCAGAGAATAACCAGAAAAGGTTCCTTCAGGGATCACATTCATTCATTTATTCATTCAGGACACAGGGATGAATCAGACCTGGTCTCCTCTCTTGAATCCAGGAGGTGCCATGAGAGTAACCCATTGTGCAAGGGTGCTGAGGACCTACTGTGTGCCTGGGCTGGAGCATGGGTCTGTGGGACACCACAGCCCAAATACTTTTTGAACTGTGCCACACTGGTTCCTTGTGGCCCTGACTATCTCTCTGGCTTGACTACCCTACCCTTCCTTCACCTTAATTTTGGGCAGATCCAAAAATATCCGTCCCGTGAGGGTGGGAACTTTGTTCACCGCTTGATATCCACCACCGAGCACATAGGAGATGTTCAACAAGCCTGTACCAAAGAAATATAAGAATGAAAATTGTGGTTCCGTTGGCCTCTCCACTCTGAGGCTTTTGAGCTTGCTGCTCGTGCTGTCTGGACCACTAGGTCTCTTTGGTTCTTGCACCCTCTATTCTCGTCATTTCTGTCTCTGCTCCAGCATCCCCTCCTGCAAGAGGCCTTCCCTGACCACCTTGCGAGTCTCCCCACCTCTCCATCATCACGTCATCCTGCCTATTTCCCCCTTCTGTTAAAAAAAAAAAAAGCCATCAATACCAACGTACAAAACAATACATGTTTATAGATTTATTTGAAAATCACCAGTTTTATTAAGGGTTTGTGATGTTTGCAACGTATTTATTTGTCCTACTAGTATCAGCTTCTCCCCAGATGTTCACTATAAAGCAGGAAGGCTCTCCGAGTGCACCTCATCCTGTTTTGGTTCCTTCATACTATTGTCACCCTCTGAAAAAATTTTTTCCCTGTTTTGTACGCTCGTCTGTCTCCTCTTCTTAAAGGTAAGCTCCAGGATGGCAGGAACCTTGCGAGGTTTGCCCACGGCCCCATACGGTCAGTGCTCAGCGACGCGGCCTCGCTCCATCAGCGTGCACGGCTCCTGCAGTCTCGCTGCTGCACTGGGAGGAGGGAGCCCAGACCCGCGCGGTCCTGGGAGAAGATGCGAGCGGAGAGCCTGGGCCTGCGGACGGTCCCCAAAGCCACGCCCCCCGAGCCCCGCCTCCGCCGGGGCGCGTGCCGCAGCCTCGCTCTGGGGCCAGAGCCTGCGCGCTCGCGCCCCGCGCGCCCCGCGCGCCCCGCGCTCCCCGCGCCCTTCGCGCGCCCCGGCCGGCGGGGGTTTCGTTCCCCCAACGCGCCCTCCGCGCCCCGCTGTCATGTCTCCGGGCCCGGCCCGGCGGGGGGGCGCGGCCCAGGCCCCGGCGCCCGCGGCGAGCGACCGCCAGGGGCCATGATCCGGCTCGGCGGCTGGTGTGCGCGGCGGCCCCGCGGCGCGGCGTTCCCGGCGGGGCGGCGCTGGGGGGCGGGCTGGCGGGCGGGCCGGGCGTGCGGCGGCGCCCTGCGGGTGCTGGTGGACATGGACGGCGTGCTGGCCGACTTCGAGGGCGGCTTCCTCAGGAAGTTCCGCGCGCGCTTCCCCGACCAGCCATTCATCGCGCTGGAGGACCGGCGCGGCTTCTGGCTGTCCGAGCAGTACGGCCTCCTGCAGCCCGGCCTGAGCGTGAGCATCCCCCGCCCCGGGGCCCCGAGCCCACCGGAGCCTGGCGGGACTGCGGCCCTCCTTCCCAGCCCTGGGCCGGGAGCCCGCGTGACCTTGGGTGGGGGTCACCTCCCGAGCCCCGGGGTGGTCCTCTCGTAAAACGGGGGGGGGGGGGGGGGGGTGCGGGGGGGGCCCGGGGGCGCCGCGCCCCGCGCAGCCCGGCGCCAAGGAGCTGTTGGCTGTCATCGAGGCTTCTCAAAAGTCGGGAGAGTATGAAGCGTAAAATAGGAACTCTATCTTTAGCTGACTTTTTAATTTTTGGTGCATTTGGCCGCAAGTCTTGAAATTTTTTTAAATGATTACATTTTACGTTACAAGTAAAGTCCTCTTTGACCCCTGCCACAGTCACATGCCCTTTTCTTCATCCTCACGAATTTGATGAGTGTCTTTACCGTTCTTTTTTGTCCTTTCCCGTGAATGCATAGCTCCCAGTATTTGAGGCCCAGAGAAGTTGAGTGACTTTCTGGACATCACAAAATGAGTCAGTGGTCAAGATGGGGTGGGTTCAACTCCTTGGTTTATCCCCTTGCTTTGGTGGCCCTGCTGAACCTGAGCCCACCACTTTGCTGTCTGCGTCCAGGATGGATGGAGGGGAAATATCCAGGCATGTTTATAGACAGATGGCTTAGTTTGTGAGTTTAAACTATTTCGGGAAAGGAACGGGATTTTGCCTTGCACAAACTTAAAGAGGCTGATGTTTTCTGGCATCTCTTGATTGGCCACCCAAGGTCACCACCAGAAGTGTGATGATGATGATATTCGAGGCTATTTTGTATCCACAGGTTGACTGCATTGTCTTCCATGTGAGGTAGACATTATTATCTTCATGATGCAGATGAGGAAGCTTGTCCCAAGTCCTATAGCTAGTAAGGGGCTCAGCTAGGATTCCAACCCAAGTCTGTCTGCCTTCCCAAGCACATTTAGCTTTCCCCACCCCCAAATCCTCTTCTCTGTCCTGCTCTAACAAGTGACATTTCTTTTGACTTAAAAAAGTAACTTGACAATAATTGGTTTGTTGAGAGGCAGGTGTTAGAAAGAAAACCAAGCACCACGGCTCTTCGTCAACACCGTGCACTTCAGAAGGTGACTTTCCCAGAGTTCTGTGTGTTCACTTCTCCGAGCTCTAATACCTGATTACCAACTTCAAGCTGGAGAGAATATCCTAGTAATTTTTGTGGTCTCAGTAACAGACTCCCCTGCTCTATGTGGCTGTTCATTTATAGACAGTGCACAGTATTGGCAGTCTGGGCACCTTATTTCCTCCCAGGAGTGTATTGGGGTGAGGAAATAAAGCCCACACCCAACTCTGAAAAGGACAGTGGCTTTTGAACTCCTTTGTACAGATGTGCAGACTCCACATTTAAAGAGATCATTTTACCATTTTCTAAGGACTAGGCAAAGAAATGGAGCTCTTGGGACGCTAAGGATGCAGTGTTCTGGGAGTGACCTGCTGAGTTCTGCTTCTGGGAGCATTGCAGGAAATAGGATTTTAATAGATGAACACATGTCCTATGTCCCCAGCATAGCCCACAGCAGGACATCCCTGGGTCTCCCCTTGGCTGAGGTGGCCTGGCACCTACAGGTAAAAACAACCAAGGAACCAACCCACCTTGATTATGTAAGCATTTCTGCTTTACAAAATATCACTCTCTTGGTAACCCCTTTGATCTTCACAGGGCTTGCAGAAGTAATCAGGGCAGAGGTGGAAGGCAAAGCTCATTTTAACTGACTTAGAATCCTACACTGTTAGGACAGTTGAAGAACTCAGCCCAGAGAGGGGAAGTGCCTTGACCAGGGTTTCAGAGCCAAGTTAGTGATGGAAGGAGGGAGGGGATGCCGGGATGCTGATTATTGAGGCAAGGTGGTGAGGCCAAGATCACACAGCCAGGGCCAGGACCCCTTACTCGTCCGTCAAGTACATTTTCCCCCCGTCCCCACTGCCTCTGGGTGAGTCAGAAGCCCTGAGTCAAGTTCTGACAGTATCACCCATAAGTGGCCTTGAAAACAGTCCTCTGTAAGCCTCTTTCCTTATCAGTAAACTGGGGATAGCGATTCTTGCCCCTTGTGGGAGGTGAGGGTGAAACAACAGAGACCATATATTAGCTATCAGTACTCATTTGCTTCAGCCCACATAGTTCACAAGAATAATGCCAGTGTAATCTCGGGGTGCTCCACCTCTAAGTGGGACATGGTGGTGGTGCTTGTTCTAGAGTGTGCGGGTTCTGACCTGGGAGAGACACCTCCTGCTGCAGACGTGGGATTCAGGTTCCTGTTCCTCGGAGGCCAGGGTCTGTCCCCCCTCCCCTTGTCCTGGGCCTGGAAGAGTGTGGCATTCTGCAAACTGATTTTAGGCCGGTGACAAAAGGTAGAACCTTGTAGCCTCAGAGTCAGGAGATGGTGTTCAGCTCTCAGTAATGCCACTCTTTTGCTGTGTGGCATTGAGTAAATCCCTTCCCCATTCAGAGCCTTGATTTTCTCATATGAACAATGAGGGTCTGGATTTTTGGTTTTCAGACTTTAAAAGCTGCAGAATACTTTTTAAACAAAGTACTTAATGACATACCAATGCATAAGACAGATACCAGAGCTGTTCCAGTTGATACGGGTGAGGAACCTGGAGTTCTGCTCATTTGGCCTTCCACCCGCCCTCCCTGGCCCCCCTTACCCCACATGGCACAGCAGTGCTCTTAAGAATCTCTGAGTTCCTCCAGCTCTTGAATTTAAGGACTCTAGTGCCATGGCAAGACCAGGTCCACCCACAGAGCCTCTGAGATGCCTCCGGCCGTTAGAATCAAGCAAGCGCGTGATTCATGATGACTTGCCTTTGGTCCCAGACGGCTCTAGCCATGCCTCAAGGAGAGCAGGCTTCGGGATCCATAGCTCCTGACCCCTTAGCTGGTCTCTACTGGATCTTTGCAGACGTCAGAGCTCCTGGAGAGGGGCTGGAACACACACATGCTCCATGTGATTCCCCAGTCCCCCCAGGATATGACCTTGGGTATGTGTGTGTGTATTGGGGGAGGAACGTGGAAGGCTCACACTCTTCTTGTCAACAGCTCTTCCCAGCTGTGCCATCGTCCCTGTGATGAGGCAATGTGCTGAGTCCCCTGAAGTCACCCACTTCTCTCTTGTCTTCTTAGGAGAAGGCCATTAGCATATGGGAATCAGAAAATTTCTTTCTTGACCTGGAGCCTCTGCCGGGGGCTGTGGAAGCTGTGAAGCAGATGGCCAACCTAGAAAAGTAAGTTTGTCTTCTCGCCTGAGCATCTGTGCCTTCCCCCTGCCAGTGCCTCCCCTACTCTTCCCCGCCCTCTGCCTCTCCTCACCCCTGCACAGGCCCATGCTTGTTTCTTTGGTACTCAACCTGGTGACACCCTGAGTGAAACAGTCTCAGCTTGTAAACCAGTGTGGTGCTTTGATCTGGTAACAGGAGAAAATATTGAGTCTAATTGGACCTGGTTAACTGGGTGCTGGATGTGCATTTAATCAGCAAATAGCTGAGAACCGACTGTTAGATGCTGCTGGACAACAGTGATACAGAGATGAACAAACACGGTCCTGCCCTCATGGAGCTCACAGAGTAGACATTAAACAAAGAATCTCACAAGCAGAGATAATCACAGATTGTGGTAAGCGCTGGAAAGGAACCGAGGAAGGAGTACGAAGAGGTCTAAAGGAGACCTAACAAGAAAACTCGGTGTGGAAGCAGTGTGAGCTATTTCTCTTTTGTTCTAGTGAAGTGGCTGCTTCTGGGAGCTGAAGCCCCAGTTCCATAACCATTCACTAAAATCCATTAGCAGTTACAGATGACGTGCTTCCCTGAGGACTTAAAAAACAACAACAGCCGCATTGAGATATGATTCACATACCCTACACCCATTTAAAGTGTAAAATTCAGTGGTTTTTAGTATGTCGGCAGCAGAGTTGTGCATTCATGACCGTAGTCAATTTCCGAAGACTTTCATCAGCCCCAAAAGAAACCCTATACCCCTTACCAGTCACTACCCCTTCTCTCTCCTTCCCCTGCAGCCTTAGGCAGCCACTGTCTACTTTAGGGCTCTGTAGATTTGCCTGTGCTGGACATTTCATGTATATCTCATGTGCATTTCACACAGTACACTATGTGGTCTTTTGTGATTGGCTTCTTTTATGCAACATTGTGTTTTCAGGGTCATCTCCTTTGTAGCACAAGTCAGTACTTCATTCCCTTTCATTGCTGAGTAATATTCCTCTGTATGGATATGACACATTTTGTTTATCTGTTCATCAGTTGGTAGACACTTGGATTGTTTCTGCTTTTTAAGAGTAATACTGCTGTGAACACTCATGTGGTTTTTTTGTGGTTGTATGTTTTCATATAGGTTGTCTATACCTAGGAGCAGAACCACTGGGTCGTGTGGTAAATCCATGTTTAACATTTTGGGGACTGCCAAGCTGTTTTCCAAAGCGACAGTACCATCTGACATTCTCATTAGCAATGTATGAGGGTTCCAACTTCACACCCTTGCCAACACTTGTGGTCTTTTTTATTCTAGCCATCCTAGTGGGTGTGAAGGGGTATCTCATCATGGTTTTGATTTGCATTTCTCTGATGGCTAATGATTTGAGCATCTTCTTGTGTGTTTTTAGCCATTTTTTAATGTTTTTTGGAGAATTATCTTTTTTTGCTAATTTTTTTCAATTGGGTTATTTATCTTTTTATTGCTGTTTTTAAGAGTTCTTTATTCATTTTATTTTTTAAAAAAGATTTTGTTTATTTGAGAGAGAGAGAGAGAGAGAGAGAGAGAGAGAATGAGTGGGGGAGGGGCAGAGGGAGAAGCTGACTCTGCGGAGCAGGGAGCCTGTTGAGGGACTGGATCCCAGGACCCTGGGGTAATGACCTGAGCTGAAGGCAGGTACTTAACCAAATGAGCCCCCCAGGCACACAAAGAGTTCTTTACGTATTTTAGATGATAAGTCCCTTATCAGATATATGATTTGCAAATATATTCTCTCATTCTGTGGATTGTTGTTTTAGTCTCTTCATGGTATCCTTTGAAACCCAAAATTTTTATGTGGATATAGTTCAATTTATCTGTTTTTTTCTTTTTTCTTTTCTTTTTTTTTTTTAAGATTTTATTTATTTATTTGAGAGAGAGCATGAGCAGAGGCAGAGGTAGAGGGAGAGGGAGAAGCAGACTCCCCACTGAGCAGGGAGCCCGACACGGGGCTCCATCCCAGGACCCCGGGATCATGACCTGAGCCGAAAGCAGACCCTTAACTCACTGAGCCACCCAGGCACCCCTGTTTTTTTTCCTTTTGTCATTTGTGTTTTTGGTGTGTATCTAAGGGTTGTTTGCCTAATCCAAGGTCACAAAGACTTGCTCCTATGTTTTCTTCTACGAGTTTTATAGTTTCTGCTCTTACATTTAGGTCCTTGATCCATTTTGAGTTAATTTTTGAATATGGTGTGAGGAAGGTGTCCCACCTCATTCTTTTGCATGCAGAAATCCACTTCTCAGTACCATTTGTTGAAAAGACTCCCTCCCCCCGTCCATTGAATTGTCTTGGCTTTCTTGGCAAACATCAACTGACCAACAATATTAGGATATATTTCTAGGCCTGTATATACTTTTATTGGTCACAGTTTTGATTGAATTTACCAACCTGAGAGACCAATGAAACATAAGGTCCGATTCGGTCTTTATTGTGCCATATAAAGGCCTCCAAAAATCATCAGCGTTCAAAGTTCTGACTTGGTAAATGGGCATCAGAGGAACACAAAATGCTTAGAGTTCGAGTTGAATCATAGACTCGTTTGGTAATTTATTTTTAGACTTGACTCAGGTTGTGCAGAGTAGTATATTTCATTCTGGTTTATGATTTGAACTTGATTGATAGTGGAGTACTGTTGTATAACTTCTTGCATCTGCAGGAAGAGCCTAGAGAGGCAAAGCATATGTGTATTTGCATTGCAGCTTTTCAAAGCTCTATTTGTGTCTGGATCAGCGTTTCCGGGACCACATTCAGCCAACTGTATCCTGGGGTGCTAGATGGCATAGTGGCTAAGGTTATGTCCTAAGTGGAATAAGACTGCCCAGGCTCAAGCCCGGGCTTTTCCAGAATCTAATCCTCAAACATTGGGCAAGTTATTAAGCTTTCTGGGTCTCAGTTTCTTCAACTGTAAAATGAGGGGAATGAGAGAGGCCTCACTATAGCGCCTGGCACATAGTAGGTGCTCAGTAACCGTTAGCCGCAGTTGTTATTATTCTGCAAGATTTAATAGGTATGCAACAAAAAAAGCGTTCTTTAACCAAAACAGTGTGGGGGACATTGGATTAAGGAGGTTTCTTTACCATAAGACTTCGAAGGGCTTCAGGTTTGCTAATATGCATCGTGCCTCTTCACTGGGGTAGCAGAGGATGCCGCTTTTCTTCATATGTATTCTAGTCCAGAGCACTCTTTCCCACAGCTTCCCTGTGAACACTTCTGTGAAAATGCAAGTCTAGACCATACCACAGGTCTGTCACCTCCATTTTGGCTCTTAACGGGGTAGATTCCCAAGGTCAGTCAATGCCCAAAGTGTGGACAGAGACGGGGTCTAGTCCGTAACGAAGTGGCTAGCTGTGTGTGTGGTCCTGAAGTAGACAGCAGCCAAGATTTAAAATGTTACTGAAGGAATATTTGTCAGGCACCTGCTATGGGCAAGGCCCTGACACCAGATGCTGCAGATACAGAAGTAGATACAAGACGGTTCTGGCCTTGGAGAAGTTCACCAGGAGACAAATGACTAGAACAGAGTTCTGGAAGTGATGTGGTAGATGTACGGATAGAGTCGGGCAGGGCTACTCCCCAGGGCAGGCAGCGACACAGGAGCTGTTATGCTGAGACGTGAAAAGGAATCTGCCGGGCGGAGAAGGCAAAGGGGTTTCCGGTAGGAGGGGAAGAGTGAGCCAACACCTTATCTGCCCGCTGTCCTAAAACCGCCTCCCTGGCAGGCTGTGTCCTGGCTCCAGGAGCACTGGGCAGGCGGCTGTACCGTCCTGGGCCTCACATCACGGCCCAAAGAGCCTCCTTGGAATATCTTCAGGGGCGACTGCCCTTTATTCAGTAATACCTGAGTATATTCTTACGAAACACTCAAACGGTGGGAACACACGTGAAAAAAATGTGACTTGCCCATTTTGTCCCTCTCTCCCCGTGTACATCTCCCTCAATCCCACTCTTCCTGTCCTAGTGAACAATTTGGGGTGCGCACCTCCAGACCTTCTCAAATGCACTTGCATACATGTTTGTCTATAGGTTTGCAACGTATCTGTTCTACCCGGCAGCCAGAGTGGTATCTCTAAACCAAATTCTGCTGATGTGGGTCCCCTCTTAAAACTCTCTCTTGGCGGGCGCCTGGGTGGCTCAGTTGGTTAAGCGACGGCCTTCGGCTCAGGTCATGATCCTGGAGTCCCGGGATCGAGTCCCACATCAGGCTCCCTGCTCAGCAGGGAGTCTGCTTCTCCCTCTGACCCTCCCCCCTCTCATGCTCTCTGTCTCTCATTCTCTCTCTCGCAAATAAATAAAAAATTAAAACAAACAAACAACTCTCTCTTGGCTTCTTTTTGCACTCAGATAAAACCCTAACTCAGCCAGGCTTGTGAGGTGGTCTGCGACCCGGCCGTGCTACCCTCTGACCTCTTTTCCCCTGTTCCAGGCCAAGCTTGTTTCTGATCTTACAGCCTTTGTTCCTAGCAAATCCTCTTGTAGTGTTTCTCCTCAAGTACTTGGCGTGGACACATTGTTGTTGTTGTTTTTTAAGATTTTATTTATTTATTTGACAGAGAGAGAGCACAAGTAGGCAGAGCGGCAGGCAGAGGGAGAGGGAGAAGCAGGCTCTCCGCTGAGCAAGGAGCCCGATGCGAGGCTCGATCCCAGGGCGCTGGGATCATGACCTGAGCCGAAGGCAGACGCTTAACCGACTGAGCCACCCAGGCGCCCCTGGCCACATTGTTTTTAATCCTTCAACTCCGAGCACTTTGCGTGTCACCTTCTCAAAGAGGCCATCTTGCTGTTGCAGTAGAGGCCACTGTCCCCAGCTAGTCATTCTGCCGCATTCCCCCGGCTAAGCTGAAGTTGTGTGTCTGTGTTTGTCCCTTCCTCTGTCAAATGTCAGCTCCCTGAGTTCAGGGATTGTCCCGGTCCCTAGTGTGCTGCCTGGTGCATGGTAAGCGCTCAGCCATCTGCTGAAGAAACATTCACATCATAGTTGTTGCTTATAAAGTAGGATTGTAGTTCTCTATATTATGCTACTGCTTTTTCTTTTTTTTTTTTTTAAAGATTTTATTTATTTGAGAGAGAGAGAATGAGAGAGAGCACATGAGAGGGGGGAGGGTCAGAGGGAGAAGCAGACTCTCTGCAGAGCAGGGAGCCCGATGCGGGACTCGATCCAGGGACTCCAGGATCATGACCTGAGCCGAAGGCAGTCGCTTAACCAACTGAGCCACCCAGGCGCCCGAAAAATAGTTTTTATTGAGGTATAATTAACATATGTGTTATGTTCGTTTCAGGTGGGCCATTTAATGATTCAAAGATTGTATACATTACTCAGGCTCATTACGATAAGTGTACTCTTTTATTTTAAAGATTATTTATTTATTTGGGGGAGAAAGAGAAAGTGCGTGCGCACAAGTAGGGGAAGGGGCAGAGGGAGAGAATTCCCAAGCAGACTCGCCACTGAGCGCAGAGTCTGATGCAGGGGCTCGATCTCATGACCCTGAGATCATAACCTGAGCGGAAACCGAGTCAGATGCTTAACCGTCTGAGCCACCCAGGTGCCCCACAATAATTGTACTCTTAATCCTCTTTGTCTATTTCACCCATTCTCCCCCCCCCAACTTCTCTGGCAACCTCCAGTCTGTTCTTTGCTTTTAAACTTGATAGATACTTAGTGATAGATACTTAGATACTATCCTTTATGCAGACGTTCCCCCATAATAAGTAGCATAGTATATTTCATATAAAATGCCCTCCATCAACCTGATTTATCCTTGAAAGGGGCATTTGGTGTTAAAAAAAAAAAAAGCCAAAACTGATTTGGAGCCAATGTCAGCAAATAAATGAGTCCTATCTGAATCTCCCTAATGCTTAGAATATGATGGATTTTAATATATGTTGAATAAAAGGAACTCATGATGTCTAAAGCAATGAGTACTTTCTGATGGGACTGTAATTGGCTTCCCTAAGGGAGAAAAATGTTTGCTTTTAAAGAAAATAGAGCTTATGAGGGGGTGCCTGGTGGCTCAGTCGTTAAGCGTCTGCCTTGGCTCAGGTCATGGTCCCAGGGTCCTGGGATCGAGCCCCGCATCGGGCTCCCTGCTCGGCAGGGAGTCTGCTTCTCCCTCTGACCCTCCTCCCTCTCATGCTCTCTGTCTCTCGTTCTCTCTCTCTCAGGTGAATAAATAAAATCTTTAAAAAAAAAAAAGACACATATCAACTAATTGTAATGCTGGACCTTATTAGATCCTATTCAAACAAACAAACAAACAAAAAGAGTCCGACTCTTGGTTTCAGCTTGGGTCATGGTCTCAGGGTCATGAGATGGAGCCCTCAGTCCATGGGGCTCCATGTTCAGCAGGGAGTCTCTCCCTCCCCCATTCGTGCGCTCACTTTCTCTCTCTCTCTCAAATAAATCTCTTTTTAAAAAAGACATTATGGGGGCGCCTGGGTGGCTCAGTCGTTAGGTGTCTGCGTTCGGCTCAGGTCATGATCCCAGGGTCCTGGGATCGAGTCCCACATCGGGCTCCCTGCTCTGCGGGAAGCCTGCTTCTCCCTCTCCCGCTCCCCCTGCTTGTGTTCCCTCTCTCACTGTGTTTCTGTCAAATAAATAAATAAAATTAAAAAAAAAAAAAGACATTATGGGGCACCTGGGTGGCTCAGTTGTTAGGCGTCTACCTTCAGCTCAGGTCATGATCCCAGGGTCTTGGGATCGAGCCCCACATCGGGCTCCCTGCTTGGCGGGAAGCCTGCTTCTCCCTCTCCCACTCCTCCTGCTTGTGTTCCCTCTCTCGCTGTGTCTCTCTCTGTCAAATAAATAAAATCTTTAAAAAAAATAGAGCTTATGGTTAACTTTGGAAAATTAAAATATAGGATAAAAAAATCATTTTTAATCTCATCGTTTGAAACCAACGCTCTCTTACATTTTGGTGTTTTTGCTTGAGTTTTAGCTCATATAGATCTTTTCCCCATAGTTGTTATTTTATGTATCGCTCTTAAGCAATTATTAAGAAGTAGCGGTATTTGCCAAAACAAGTATTTGACATCCTAGGGGGACGACTTAACACCACTCATCTAGAAGGATAAGTTTAGATGTGCTTACAGCTATGTTTAATAAACATGACTTTCAATACCTATTGTTAGAAGTTGAAGGGGGGGTAATACAGCATCCTCCAAACTGAGAAGGTACTTTTTTTAAAAAAAAGGATTTTATTTATTTGAGAGAGAGAGATTGGGAGAACGAGTAGGAGGAGGGGCAGAGGGAGAAGCAGACTACCCGTGGAGCAGGGAACCCGACTCGGAACTCGATCCCAGGATCCTGGGATCATGACTAGAGCCGAAGGTATACACTTAACTGACTGAGCCACCCAGGCGCCCTGAGAAAGTACTTTGAGACTGGGGACTCTATACAGTTTACTCAGTTTTACTCAGGGTAACACTGACAGGGGGCTCAGACGGGTGAGGATCCAGAGCTGCCCAGCTATTCTGTGCAAAGTTCCAATCTTAAGCCATAGATTTTATAGGTCAAGGGGATGTACAGAGGGCACTATGGTGAGGTCAAAGGGTCTAACACTTAACAGACCTCATGGTGCCACCTGTGTGCCGAAAGAGGGGGAAAGAAACTATGTTATCTCTACTAGTTACCTAAGCAACTTTAGGGGAGATCAGAACAAGCCCTCCCGCATTCTGGGCCGGGCATACATTAATCCCCCAGGGGCCTGGAACAACGTACCCCCAAGGGAGGTCATTGCGTGGACATGAACAAGATGGAGTCAGTGTTGTCAACCTACCTACAGTTGAGGAGCCTGGCATAGGAGGCGATGTATTCATTCACCCACTAGACAGATATATTTTGTGTCACTTAATATGTGCCTGGCGCTGTGTTAGCACTGGGGATATATTTGTAAATAAGACACCTAGCCTAAGGTCTGGGGTCTTGAGGGGTTTTCGTTATGGTGGGGAGAATGACAAGTAGAAAGAAAACTAATTTTAGCTTGCAGTAAGCTTGGTGAAGGAAATAGCCGATGTGTTTGAGACTAAATGGGGAAAGGACTACTTCAGATGGGGAGGAGATGACATGTGACTTCAGAGCTTAATGTTAAGAATGAACTAGTTAGTAAGAAGTCAGAGGGCAGAGGTCCTGATATGGGCAAGGATTTGCTTATTTGAGTGACATTTTGAAGGAGACCAGTATGGCTAAAATTCAGTGAACGTGGCGGGGACAGGAGGGATGGTCCACTGGATGATTGAAGACTGAATGATGTGATTTAACTTAAGTTTTAAAAACATGGGCTTGGAGTGATAAGTTTGGACAGGGATTTCTCCAAAAAAGATATGCAAATGGCCAATGAATGCATGAAATTTTGCCCCAACGTCAGTAGTCCATAATGAAATGCAAATCAAAACCACAATGAGATACCACTTCACACCCACTAGAATGACTATAATAATAATAAAAAAAAAAAGGACAATCATGTTACTGAGGATGGAGAGCATTTGGACCCCTTATCACTGCTGGTGGGACTGGAAAATGATGCGGCTGCTGTGGAAAGCACTTGGGAAAACATTTCCTCCAAATAGTAAATATGGAGTTACCATATGACCCAGCAGTAGCACTCCTGGAAGTATACTTGAGAGACATGAAAACACACATCCACACAAAAACTTGTGCATGAATGTTCCTAGCAGCGTTGTTCATAATAGCCAAAAGGTGAAAACAGCCCACATGTCCGTCAGCTGATACATGCATGAACAAATGAGGTCCATCCATCCGCATCCAATGGAATAATACTCAGCAATTCAAAGGCGTGAAGCCCGGGTACATTCTACAATGCAGGTGACCCTTGGAAACGTTTTCCTAAATGAAGGAGGCCAGTAACAAAAGACCGTGTATTATAGGATTCCATCTATGTGAAATATCCAGAACAGGCAAATCCACAGAGATAGGGAGTAGGTTGGTGGTTTCCTAAGGCCAAGGGCAGAATGCAGAGTAATTGCTAATGGACACAAGGTTCCTTTTGGGGGCATGAAAATGTTCTGGTGATTGTTGTCAAAGTCTGTAAATGTAGCAACATTCATTGGATTACAAACTGAAAATGGGCAGCTGTGATGGTTTAGGAATTATATCTCCATGAAGTTGTTTTTAAAAAATCAGCCCGCTCAAAAACAAAACAAAACAAAAACAACCAACTATGGTTACATTTAATAACATGACAGTCCCAGAAATAACTTTACTGGATGGAAGAAGCCAGACAAAAAAGAGTACATATTCTGTTTCTATTTATATAAAATTCTAGAAAATACAGTCTGATCTGTGGTGACAGAAGGCAGATCAGTGGTTGCCTGGGGCCCAGGGGTGGGGTAGGGACAAGGAGGGGCAGGTGGAGAGATGACAGGAGGGTGCCAGGAAACTTTAGGGGGTTATTTATTATCTTGATTGTGGAGATCTGTGTTTCACATGTAACTTATCATATACCTGTGTAGTTTATTGTGTGTCAGTCATACCTCAATGAAGCTGTTTAAAAATAATCAGTCTGGGGCATCTGGGTGGTGCAGTCGGTTGAGCATCTGATTCTTGGTTTCGGCTCAGGTCATGGTGTCAGGGTTGTGAGATCGAGCCCTGCATCGGACTCGGTGCTCAGCGCTGAGTCGGCTTCAGATTCTCCCTCCCTCTGCCTTTCCCTCTGCCCCTCTTCCCGCTCGTGTGGTCTCTCTCTCCTTCAAATAAATAAAAATAAAATCTCAAAAAGAAAAATCAGTCTGGTTGCTGGGTGGAGAAAGCCTCGGTGGGGGGCAGAATTGGAAGTTGAAGAACCATGAGAGGTGGCAATGCTTGAAATCGGGGTGGCGACCCCAGAAGAAAGTTGATGGAATGAAACACACCTTGGAGGAAGAACCCATGGGGGATGGATCTTGGGGAAGGGGAAAGGGTAGGAAAAGGGGTGATCTTTAGGTTTTTTGCTTGAGCAGCTAGATCTATATAATAGTGTCATCAACTGGGGAAGGAACAGGTTTGGCGAGTGGGGAGAAGCAGGTGTGCCATTTTGGAAAAAACGAGTGTTGGTGAGATGTCCACGCAGAGATATTCAGTAGGCTGTTAAGGATGTGAGCCTGGCACTCGGGGGACGGAGCTGGATGGTGAAGGTAAAGTTGGGGGCACCAGCATGAAGATGGTGCATAAAGCCCTTGATGACATCGCTGAGCAGGGAGTGTAGACGAAGAGCCCCTGAGGGTCAGAATCACCAGGGCGGCTGGGAGATTATGCCTGGGGTGGCCGACGACGGGCAGGTGTGCCAGGACCAGGAGCTCTCACAGAGGAGGGCAGGGCTACCTGGGTGCTGGTGAGCCAAAGAAAGAGGGGGCGTGTGCATTAGCTATGGTGACATGAGGGTCCTTGGTGACAACAGGCACTTTCTGGGTAGTGGAGGGCACGGACTCCAGATCGGGGTGGATCGAAGCACACACAGGAGGTGAGGCTGTGGGGTCAACAGGGACAGGCCGCTTGGGATGTCTTGGGAGCAGAGAGAAGGGACAGCACAGGAGCGGGTGTGAGGTCAAGGTCGTGTGTGTGTATATATATGTTTTAAGATGAGAGAGAGCACAAGTTTGAGTTGTCGGGAAGCTCAATCCCGGAAAAGGGAATGTGGCAGCCCATTTCCTCCTTGTGAAGATCAGGGGATGGAATCCTGCGCACACATGAAGGGCTCACCTTGAGAGTGAGGAGGGATGCCCATTCCTCCCGTGGAACTGAAAGGGAGAAGAAGTTCAGACACAGGCGTGGTTCTAGATTCCATGATGAGAAGCCAGGGAGTCTCAGAGCCAAGAAGTTGGAGGACACAGGGGTGATGTGTGGCGACTGTCCTGGAGACTAGTACCCGCCAGGGCCCTGGGGACAGGCTGCCTCGTAACTGCACCACTGCCTTGGGGTTGGGGTTATGAATTTAAGATGAAAAGGACCTAACTAACCACCCACTCTAACAGGAGGAATGGTCTGGAAGTGACAAGGGAGGGCGAGGAAGACCCTCCTCGCCTGTGTCTCTGAAGCAGGTGGGGTAAACACACAGGGGAGGCGGCTTCCCCGCGTGAGGCCAGCTTTCAGTGCGGGCAGGAGGCGAGAGAACATGGAGGAGAGGCTGAGGACCTAGGGAAGGCCCTGCCCGTGGGAGGGGATAGTGAGGTTGGAGAGGCAGTGCCGAGAGGTAACGAGAAGGCACGAGCTCTCTTCCGAGGGACCTGGCAGTCTGACGTTGGCAGGACTCTGGGGACTAATTTGCCAAAGAGCAAAGGAGCCCGGAAAATCTAGTCTTCCATAGGCTCAGTCCGCAGAGCGGTAGATGGTGGCTTTCTGCAGATGTTCGGGACCAGATGGCTCTGTTGGGGAGGGTCTGGGGCCCCTGGGCTATGGGGAAAAGGCCCTTGAGGTCAGCTCCCCTGCTCTCACCAGTGCAGAAGAACCAGACTGTGGGAGTGGGCGATCCTCAGCAGAGCCCTTGTCCGTTTTGAGGGAGCTTAGCCTGGCTGAGAGGAGGGGACTCCTCCCCCTCCCCCTTCTGCCAGAGGGCTTGGCGGACACACTTTGCCAGAAGACTCTCCCTCATGGGGTTCTTTGCTTTGCATTGTGTGAGGCCCTGATTCTCCCTCAAGTGACTTGCCCTGTACCCCTTCAATGCCTCTCTCATTGCTAATGCTTCTTTCTCTCAGTATTTCCCTGTTCAGATTCCAGAGAGGGCAGGTGCTTCGCCCAGCCAAGCTCTGGGCTCTGGCCATGCAGAATTGCCATCCATGGACACCCATCCCTGAGCGGGTCACTGGGCCAGAGGAGAGGTCACACGTGGCTGCTCAGGGCTGGGGGACGGGATGTGTCTGGCTGGGAGAGCAGTGCGGGGCGGTGGGTTTTCCCGTTCCCAGGTGATGGGGGCAGACCTGGGAGGGCCTGACACCCGCAGAGCAGGGGGGCAAGAGTGATGAAGGCCGCGCGGACGTGGGGGCTCAGGCTGACTGGCCTTCCTCTTTCTCATAGCACTGATGTCTTCATCTGCACGAGCCCCACAAAGATGTACAAGTACTGTCCCTACGAGAAGGTAAGATGTGCAGCCTGCTTGCAGCCTCCTCTCATCTTGACCCCACGTGTCACAGGTAACTAGAGCTCAGCACACCCCGGGGGAGGGGTGCAGACCCTCACAGCGAGGCCTTCGGCAGCTGGGGTGGCCTCGTTGCTGCCCCTTCTCCCGTCCCTCCCTCCCAAAGACCTTTGCTAGCACCAGTCTGACATTCCAGCACATTCTCTGCAGGGAGCCTGGTGAGAAGGCCAGGTTCTCTGGAAGGTGACCACCCCCATGGTAGTGAGACATCATTTGTGAAGGGTGAGGCGCTGGAGGCAACCCAAACCCAAACATTAGGGTGCGTGAATGTATTTATGCAAAAGTCTTACAAAAGCGAAATGGTTACATTGCGCTTCGCCACACACTCGTGTCCTCATCTTCATTGAAAATAGAATTACTTAAAACTGAGGTTTTTCTGGAAATTGGGAACCTGTGGTGGCTAAACCCATGGGAAAGGTGTGTTGCCCAGGAGGTGGGCATTTGCACAGGAGGTGGGTTCAGGGGAAGTGGGAGCAGCCTCCCCAGTCCAGGAAGGTGGGATTGGGGGCCCCAGTACCCCCTGCTCCCGGGGTGGGGTGGGGTACTTGCTTGGCACAGACCTTTAGGCAAGAGTTCTCTCAAGTGTGTTCACATGATCTCTGCCTCTTCAACTCCGTATTAGAAACAAAATGCACACAGTCCACCAACATTAAATGCCTTTGGCGTGTGTTAAATGGAATGGGGACTCACCCTTACTGAGTAGTTAACAGCGGTGTTATGGGAGGTGCTTGGCAGCCACCGAGTCATCACATGCTCCCGCGCCCCATTCCCTGGTTATCCCCATGACTTTTTACGGGAGTTTAGCTAAACTCAGGGAAGTTAACTTGATAGAAGTGGACGTTCTCCAGCCCCTCCTGGGACCTTCTGAGCTGCCCAGTGTGTGTGTGTGTTTTTTTTTTGTTTTGTTTTGTTTTTTAGATTTTATTTATTTATTTATTTGAGAGAGAGAATGAGAGAGAGAGAGAGCATGAGAGAGGGGAGGGTCAGAGGGAGAAGCAGACTCCCCACTGAGCAGGGAGCCCGACGCGGGACTCGATCCTGGGACTCCAGGATCATGACCTGAGCCGAAGGCAGTCGCTTAACCAACTGAGCCACCCAGGCGCCCCTGCCCAGTGTGTTTTAACAAGTCCTGCAGGTGCACCCTTAAGTGTGAGTAACTATCAAGCTGGAGCACCTGCTTCAGCTGTGGTTGTAGCGGGCCATCAGGGCGATCGTCCAGGGCTTCTTGGAGGAAGAGGGATGCGATGGCTGTCATCCATGCATTCCTGTGGATCCAGGTTCCATCTTTCTGCCCACCATCGCACCTGCACAGCTTCAGCCCGGGACTGCACTGAGCTCCGGACAACTCAAACCTGATGTGTCTGTCCCTGGGCTCCTGACATCCCCGTCCCATGTCTGTCCCTCCCCTCTCGGTAGACTGGCATCGTCCACCAGCCTCTGAGGCTGAAAGCCAGGGAACCATCCTGGTGACACCCTTTTTACCCCTCACACCGAGTGCATCAGCAAGTTGTGTGTCCTGTTCAGGGTACCTGGCGTCCTCCTACTTTCTCTCCATCGCACCACCTTAGCATTTCTTCCTAGAACCACTCCGAGAGCCTTCTACACTGCCTGTTCATTTCCACCCAGAGCCAGTGGAGGTCTTTCATAAAGTAGATCATGTCAGCCCCCTACTAGAAAACCTTTTAACAGTTTCCCACTGCACTTAAAATAGAATTTTAAAATATATACATACACACACACACGAACTCCTCGTCAAAACCTGCCAAGCCCCTCCCAGCCACCTCTCTATCATCATAAGTTCCTGATTCTGCATTCACGATGCTCCCATGTTCCTATTTCTTGGACACGCTTCATGCCCCTAAACATGCGGAGACTCCCTGTGTGCCTCGTTCCTCCTCATCCCTTAGGTCTCACTTAGCTGCCCCCCCATTTCCTGACTGTATCTTAAAGCTTATCCTTTCTCTGCCTTGCTGTTCCATCCCTCAGCCCTTGTTTCCTGTAGAAACACTTGAAATGGGTTCGCGTCTTTGTCTATGTCCTGTTACCTGTCTGTCTCCCCAGCGGACTGCAAGCCCCATGAGGGCAACGACCATGTCTGTCTTGTTGACTGTGGGTCCCCGTGCCCGGCGCGCTGTAAACACCCAGGATTTGTTGTCGGATGAATAGATTCATTTGTTCAACAGAAGCTTATCAAACATATCTTTGTAATAATGTTTGCCATTTATCCGATGCCCCCAATGTGCCAAGCTCTATACTTTTATAATCAGTACAGCAACTCCCTGTGAAACAGAGGACTCCTCTGGTCTGACAGATGAAGAAGGAGGCTGAGAGGGGCAAGGTGGCTTGTCTCCTGGGTCTCGTGATCATACAGGCAGCGGGGCTCGGTCCAGAGCCGTGCGTCCCAGAGCCCGTGCCCCGAGCTGCTCCCACGAGCAGCGCATGCTCCCTGCCGAGGGTTTGGAGTCCAGTGAACACGTGAGCAGAGGATGGAAGTGTATTTTAAAATTTACATTTGTACATTAAAATTTCCAAACATATGAGAGGACTTAATTTTAGTTTTATCATTTTTTTAAAAATATGATTATCTTTTTCCTTGGACAAGAGTCAAGGAGAATAATTTTCTTATTTTTTTTAGATTATTTATTTATTTGACAGAGAGATATCACTTGGGACCCTCAGTTGCAGCAACGTGAATGGTGTCCGGCTAACTTGAACGAAAGTAAAGTTTATTAGGACACTATTGGTTTGCTCAGAGAATCACAGGAGAATCTGAAGGAGCAGCCCCTTGACAAGCAGGCTGGGAGCCAAAGCTGGCGGGCGGTCTCCCCAAGCATACGTGCTCGCAGAAGACCAAAGCCCCGTTCATTCTCCCTCTGTGGGTGTCTCTGCCCAGGATTCCCGTTCCCAGGAGAGAGGCTTCCCAGCTGAGCTCAGGTCACAGTTCTGGCACTTGGCCAGGGGAGCATAGGCATCCTGACTGATGTCCCATTAAGGACAGGGGTCTTTGCAGAGAAAAATCAAGGTGCTGATATCAGAGGAAGGGGTGCCGTGATAGTGGATAGTGGATGCCCTGACCAAACAAAGGGAAAAAAGCAACAAAACCCCGGCTACCAACTTACTACCTAGTGATAGAAACCCTGTTAACATTTTGAGGTGTTTGTTTCTAGTTTTTCTTTGATGCATATTAAATACAATACATATATTTTAACAAAACTTGAATCTCATGTGGTTTAGTATCCTTTTTCTCCTTAATGGAGTTTTAGCCTTTTTTCTGTCACCAAATATTCTTCAAAAGCATGATTGCTAAGAGCCGAAGTCATCTCGTACCTACATCTTCGTGTGATTATGTCCATAGGATAGATTCCAGGAGGTAGAATTCCTGGCTCCCACAAGAAGGGCACATTGTGACATGCACTGCAGGGAGGGGCATGTTGTCACCGCTATGCTGGCGTCCGGCAGAACACCCTTCCCACCCAGCGGCCAGGCCGGGCCACGTACGGTTGGTCAGTGGGGGAAGTGGGACACTGAACAAAGACATGAAGCCAGCAAAATGCGGAGTATGTTTGAGGAACTTTGGGTGAATTGTGTTGGCTGGTAGCCCTAGAGCCTGTGGGGTTGGGATCAGACTGGGGTACAGGCTTATCTCCCAGCCATGTTGTCACCTCCAACCCCCTGCCCCCGCCCCAGAACTAAGTCAGTGGGGAAGGCAGACAATGGTATCTTGTGAAGAGATGAAAATAGCCCCAGCCACCTCCTCTCCCGCCATCCATGATCCCTCCCATCCCTAGTAGATGGACCTTGCATCCTTGGCTAGTTGAGGCTGGGGGCAGACGGGTGCTGATGATTCTTCTGCCTGGTGCCTGTGGTGGGGGAGTGCAGGGGCTAGTCTCAGGACATCAACTGAGGATGGATGTTTTGCCCTCATGGTGGTGTCAGTGGGGGCTCAAGACCCAGAACTCACAGAGTTCTTCCCTCTGCTCCTGCCCCCCAGAGCAGCATCAGCCTTGGGCAGCCGAAGTGGAAGTTTTTCTCCTTAGTTGATTCCTCTCGAGACCCAGTCAAAGGAGGGAAGCCTAATTGCTAAGAGGTCAACTTCTTTATCATACCTAAGGAGTCAGACTTAGGTGCCATTTAGTTTATCAGAACCTTCTTTCTGGCTGGAGCTTGCTGACATTTTAAACCCAAACTGGCTCAGTAGTAGCTGACTCATGAGTTGGTAGTAATGCAGGCAAGGGCTTCTCCTGTAATGATCCATTAGCCTTCATAATAGCCCTTTGCAGTAGGTACTATTATTATCCCCATTCTAAAGATGAGGGAACTGAGGCACAGAGAGGTTAAGTCACTTGCCCAAGGTTGGCGGCAAGACATGGTGAGTCAGGGTTGGGCAGTCTGGCTCCAGAGTCTGTACTCTGTACCTCTGTGCTATGCTCACCCCCTTCTCTAATTCCACCTGACTCAGAACTCAGCATGGTTTACTAGTTGTTTTCCCCCAAGGAGATTAAAAAAAACCCATGTTAAACTGTTCATACTTGAGCATGACAGTTTACTGTTACTTTCCCTCATTCCACAAGGTGAGTGATCACAAGTGGGATTAAGTGAGATGCTTGGTTGTAACAGTGGGACATGTTCTTTTCATCTGAAGTCGGGTCTCCTGATCATATGTCTTTCAGATGCTGTGGTTGATTTTAAGAATAAATGTTAAACATTTCCACCCCATCATCGAGCCTCTCCACTTAAACTCAAGTAAAAAAATGTAGATAATGAATTAAATTTCTTCACACATTTCACACCAAATTGTCCAACTGCTCCCAGAACTTGAGCCTCTTATAAGACTTACACTAAAAGGTGCATCACTTTCTCTTGCCACCAGCAGAAACCACAGGTTCTTTTGGGATCAGGTGGAGCCACACTCCAGCAATTCAGGAACTTTCTCTGGTGATACTTCCCACTTAGTGTGCTACCCAGTAGTCTAAAACTGGGGCTCATGGTATGTTTTGGCCCAAACTCCTTTTTATAAAATAATTGGCTGTTCATGGTAATTGGCATAGGGTTTTTTGGGAGGATGATGGAAACTTCTGGGGATTAGATGGGCAATGGTTGTACAACATAGAGGATTACTTTAAAAAAACACTGAAACGTACACTCTAAATTGCTGAATTTTATACTATGTAAATTATATATTAAAAATGACTATCAAGTGAAATAAAAGGAAAAAGCCTTTTATAGTATAGAAAAGGAGAGGTCTCAAATAAAACCAGAAATGAAAGAGTTGATACAACTGTGGTTGATACGACAGAAATATGAAGGATCATAAGAGACTACTAAGAATAATTATATGCCAACAAATTGGACAGTGTAGAAGAAATGGATACTTTCCTAGAAACACAACCTTCTAGGACCGAATCATGGTGAAATAGAAGATCTGAACAGACCAGTTACTACCAAGGAGATGGAGTCAGTAATCAAGAACTTCCCAAAGAACAAAAGTCCATGACCAGATGACTTCACTGGTGAATCCTGCCAAACATTCAAAGAAGAATTAATCCCAACCCTCCTCAAACTCTTCCGAAAAATAGAAGGGGGCTGGAGGGACTCTTCCAGACACATTTATGAGGCCAGCATTACCCTGATACCCAAACCAGACAAGAATGCCACAAAAAAGAAAATTCAAGGACAATATCCCTGATGAATATAGATGCAAAATTCCTGAACAAAATATTAGCAAACTGAATTCAACAATACAGTAAAAGGATCATACACCATGATCAAGTGGGATTTATTCCAGGAATGCAAGGATGGTTCAACATCTGCAAATCAATTAATGTGATATAATACATTAACAAAACAGAAAAAATGATATGATCATTTCAATAGATGCAGAAAAAGCATTTGACAAAATTCAACATCCATTTATTTATTTATTTATTTTAAAAGATTTTATTTCTTTATTTTGAGAGAGAGAGTGTGAGCAAGGGGAGAGGCAAAGGGAGAGGGAGAGAGAACCTCAAGCAGGCTCCAGATTGAGTGCAGATTCTGACATGGGGATCAATCCCACGATTCTGAGATCATGACCTGAGCCAAAACCAAGAGTCAGTCACTCAACCAACTGAGCCACCCAGGTGCCCCTGAACATCCATTTTAATAAAACAAAAACAAAACCTCTCAACAAAGCATATATAGAGGGAACGTACCTCAACTTAATAAAGGTCATATATGATAAATGCACAGCTAATGTTATACTTAATGGTGAACAGCTGAAAGCTTTTCCTTTAAGATCAGGAACAAGACAAGGATGTCCACTCTTGACACTTTTATTCAATAGAATATTGGATGTCCTAGCCACAGCAGTTAGGCAAGAAAAAAAAATCATCCAAATTGGAAAGGAAGAAGTAAAACTATCACTATTTGTAGATGACATGATATTATATATAGAAAAACCTACTGACTCCATCAAAAAACTGTTAGAACTAATAAATTCAGTAAAGTTACAGGATACAAAATCATACACAAAAATCTGTTGCATTTCTTTACACTAATAATGAACTGTGAGAGAAACTAAGAAAATAGCTCCATTCACAATTGCATCAAAAAGAATAAAATACTGAGGAATAAATTTATCCAAGGAGGTGAAAGACCTGTATATTAAAAACTATAAGACATTAATGAAAGAAATTGAAGAAGACAGAAATAAATGTAAAGATATTCTGTACTCATGGATTGAAAGAATTCATATTGTTAAAATAGTCATAGTACCCCAAAACAATCCACAGATTCAGTGCAATCACTATAAAAATTCCAATAGTAACTTTCACAGTCCTAGAACAAACCTAAAATTTGGAACCACAAAAGACCCCAATAGCCAAAGCAATTTTGAGAAAGAAGAACAAAGCTGGAGGTGTCGCACTCCCTCATTTCAAACTATATTACAAAGCTATAGTAATCAAAACAGTATAGTATTGGCATAAAACAGACACATAGATCAATGGAACTAATAGCCCAGAAATAAACCCATGCATATATGGTCAATTTATGACAAAGGAGCCAAGAATATACAATGGAGAAAGGACAGTCTCTTCAAGAAATGGTGGTGGGAAAATTGGACAGCCACATGCAAAAGAATGAAACTGGACCTCTATCTTATATCATGCACAAAAATTAACTCAAAATGGATTAAAGACTTGAATGTAAGACCTGAAACCATAAAACTCCTAGAAGAAAAATAGGTGATAAGCTCCTTGGCATAGCTCTTGGCAATGGTTTGAATCTGACACCAAAACAAAAGCAACAGAAGCAAAAACAAACGTGTGGGACTACATCAAACCAAAAAGCTTCTGTACAGCAAAGGAAACCATCAACAAAACGAAAAGACAACCGCCTGAATGAGAGAAAATAAATACATATCATATATCTGATAAGGGGCTAATATCCAAAATGCATAAAGAACTCATACAACTCAAGAGCAAAAACCAAACAACCCCCAGACCAAACAGTCTGAGTAAAAACTGGGCAAAGGATCTGAATAGACATTTTCCAAAGAAGATATACAATAGGTACATGAAAAGAAGCTCAACATCACTAATTATCAGGGGAATGCAAATCAAAACCACAATGAGATGTCATCTCGCACCTGTTAGATTGGCTTTTATCAAAAAGGCAAACAATAACAAGTGTTGGTGAGGATAAGGAGAAAAGGGAACTGTTGTGCGCTGTTGGTGGGAATGTAAAATGATGCAGCCACTGTAGAAAACAGAATGAAGGTTCCTCAAATGATTAAAAATAAAACTACCATATGATGCTGCAAGTTTACTTCTGGGTATTTATTCCAAGAGAACAAAAACACTAATTTGAAAAGATATATGTACCTCTATGTGTATTGAAGCATTATTTACAATAGCCAAGATATGGAAACAACCTAAGTGTCCATTGATGGGTGAATGGATAAAGAAATTTTGTTATTATACGCAATGGAATATGACTTCAGCCATAAAAAATAATGGAATCTTGCCATTTGTGACAACATGGATGGACCTCAAGGGTATTATGCTGAGTGAAATGTCAGACAAAGACAAATACTGTATGATGTCTTATATGTGGAATCTAAAAACAAGCAAACAGGGATGCCTGGGTGGCTCAGATGGTTAAGCGTCTGCCTTAGGCTCAGGTCATGATCTCCAGGTCCTGGGATCAAGCCTCATGTCGGGCTCCCAGCTCAGCAGGGAGTCTGCTTCTCCCACTCCCTCTGCCTCTCCCCCTGGTTGTGCTCCCTCTGTCTCTCTCTCAAATGAATAAATAAAATCTTTAAAAAAAAAATTAAAAAACAATAAAAACAAGCAAACCAAACGAAACCCCCAAATCCAAGCTTACAAATGCAGAGAACAGATTGGTGGTTATAAGAGGTGAGGGTTGGGAGAAACGGGTGAACAATTTGTTTGTTTTAGTTAAATAAATCAAATTTAAAAAAACTAATGGAACTGCAAGGGGAAATAGACAAATTCACAATTCTTCTCCAAGGCTTTAATATCCCTGTTTTAATAGCTGAAAAATAAGTAGACCCCCCCCCAATCAGTCAAGATGTAGAAGCCCTTGAACAAGCATTGACAACCAGCTTGACCAAGTTGACATTTATATAGCACCTCGCACAACAACAGTAGATATCTGTTCTAGTCCAGTGCACACAGAACATTTAGCAAGATAAGCCATGTTTTGGTATAGCGGATATACTAAAAGCCACTGAATTGTATACATTAAATTGGTAGATTTTATGGTATGTGAATTATAGCTAAAAAAATTTGGCTGTTCAGATGGCTGATAGTTCCAGAACTAACTCTATTCTTCTGCTTAGATGTGGTTATTTTATCATCCTAATTGGGTTTGTGGACCGAGGTGCATGATACCTATACAGGGTCCTGGGTCAAGCCACTTTCCCTGAAAATCTTGGGCTTAATGCCACCACTTTTCACATCTCTCACTAAATGAAGTAGGCCAGTAATGAAGACACCTGTTGTTGGGTAATGGCATGTCCCCAGCATCTCCCAGGACTTGCATCCCCTCCCTGATTTGAGGCTTGTCCTGGGATCTGCTCATCGGAGCAGAGCAAGACTTTTGGGGGCATTCCACCCAATATTTGATGAGCAAGGACCATGTCTGACTCACAGATCTTCATTTCTGAGCTGCGTCTTTGCTTGTGGACCTACATGGCTCTGAGAGGGCTGTGAGGAGGTGTCAGGGAGCTGCTCCAGGCCCTGTCACTACCCTGGGTGTTCTGCCTCCTGTCTTTTCTCAGCACCATCCTCATCAGCACCCGCCTCCCCCCATTCATCACCCTCACCGTAAATTCTTCACTCCTACAATGACTGGTTTTGTGAGCTTGCTGCTCATACCGTAGGTCTTGAGAGATCACCTCCCTTGAAAGTCCTTCTTGTGATTCTTTTGCTAACATGTAGTTTGGATTCAGTTTCAGTCATTTTGACAGATTCTGGTTTAGGAGTGGCATCACCATTTTACACTTGGATAGCTCTGCATTCATTTTATGCCCAAGTATTTTTAGGAACTGAAATTGTAATCAGGTGAATAATGAGCAATGCCTCTCTTTCAAAACAGCAGCTAATAAACGTAATGCATGATGCTTGTCCAAGCCCTGACTTATCCCTAGAGGTGTCCCTCGGACACCTGACCTCTCTGAGCCCTGGCTGAACCTGAGAGTCACACTGTCACCTCTGGATCTGTGGCCCCACCTGTGAGCTTCTCAGCTCACCTCTCTGGGACTTGGCTTCTTCGTCAGTACAGTTGTAGGAACACCTTCCATGGGCATAATTAAAATTGACCGGTAATCAAATTGCGTTATATAAATGTATCAAGTCAACACACTATACACCTTAAACTTATACGATGTTATATGTCAATTATAACTCAATAAATGTAAATTAAAAAAACACGTTGGAGAAGAAATTTACATAAATCACCTGACACTACACTTGCTATAGCAGTAAGTGTCACCCCCTTGTTTCTATCTGTCCCCACATTCTCCTGTCCAGCAGTAAAGAAAGAATGAACTTCAACACACATTTCTCAAACCAGAAACCCTGGACAGTTCTATGGTTGATTAGTTTTTCTGCATTCTTGGATCCCAGAAAAATAACTTTTGTATAAAGTTGCCTGTTGCCTACACAGTTTGACTAGAACTGTTTCTTTCTTTTTTTTTTTAAGGATTTTATTTATTCATTTGAGGCACAGAGATACAGAGAGAGAGAGAAAGCACGAGCAGGGAGAGAGGCAGAGGGAGAAGCAGGCTCCCCGCCGAGCCAGGAGCCCGATGCGGGGCTCGATCCCAGGACCCTGGGATCATGACCCGAGCCGAAGGCAGACGCTTAATGACTGAGCCACCCAGGCGCCCCTATGTTCATTCTTATTTAGGAAGCACCAATTAGTTCAAGAATTGTTCATGGCTAGGGTATGTGGCAGGTCATTGGTGTTTATGGATAATAGATTTGTGACCTACATCAGTGGTGAACATGTCAGGGGAGCTCCAGTTAGTAAAATCTGATATGTGCCTTAAAATGAATATTGAGCATGGGCTTTATTTATTTATTTATAAAGATTTTATTTACTTATTTGACAGAGCAAGAGAGCACAAGCAGGGGGAAGAGTGAGAGGGAGAAGCAGGCTCCCCGCCAAGCAGGGAGCCTGATGCGGGGCTCGATCCCAGGACCCTGGGATCATGACCTGAGCTGAAGGCAGACGCTTAACGACTGAGCCACCCAGGCGCCCCTTTTTTATTTTTTTAATTTATTTTATTAGAGAGAGAGAGAGCATGAATGGGGGGGAGGAGCAGAGAGAGGGAGAAGCAGGCTCCCTGCCAAGCCAGGAGCCCGATGCGGGGCTCCATCCCAGGACCCCGGGATCATGACCTGAGCCGAAGGCAGATGCTTGACCATCTGAGCCACCCAGGCGCCCTCACTAGAACTGTTTCTTAAAATAGTAAATTAAAAAGGGGAAGGAAATACAGCCAACTATAGATGTTTCTTTCTCTAACGTTCTCGATTTTCCAAATTTTATTTGATAAGCCATTACTTTCGCAATAAAAATGTAAATTTTTTTTTTGGCTGGCATTCATTCAGCAAACATTTACTGAGCACCCTGCTACAATGCTTAAAAATGCCCCGTCTCTGCTTTAGGAAGATAGGTGGTTATCACTCTGTGTCACAGGCTCTGTGGTCACACAAGAGGAGGAAGCCAGGGTGGCTTCTTGGGGAAAGGAAGAATTGAGTTGAATCATGGAGATGAGAAGACAAAGAAGTGGGAGAGTGAGCTCTGAGTGGTTGGAACAGCATGTACAAAGGCAAAGAGGAATTCCGGGGATCTTGGGGGTGTGTGGGGTGTAGGGGGTAAGGACAGAGAGGCATGGGAGGGAGATGGTCCTGGGGGGGGCGGTTGGGATGAGAGGGGAGAAGCTAGAGATGAGACTGAATAGGCAGGCAGGGAGCCTTTGGTAATCAGGAGTTTGTACTTGAGGCTACAGCCACTGAGACGCTTTTGAAGGATTTTTAAACAAAGCTGTCATGCATCCCATTGGTGTTTTTGAACACTCGTTGTAGCAGTGTAGGGGGTTCATCGGTGGAGGCCACATAGAGCCTGCTGCGGTGATCCAGATGGGCTATAAGGGGGACCTGAACCAAGACAGTGACAAAGACCCAAATGGACTTAACTGTTGCTGTGGGGATGACTTGAAAGACTTCTTACACCCATGGGAAACAGTGAACACTCTAGAGATAAATGGGCTATGGATGTGAATAGAAAGCTCCCTGAAAGCAAAAACCTACAGTGAACTTACACGCAGAGCACTTAACTTTATTAGGAAAGAAATGACACTTGAAGTGATTTTTTTTCCTATTAGGGATAATTGTTTAAAAATTATAACAACTTGTTTGCGTTTTCAGATAGGGTTGATGGAAATAAACATAAAACCTTTTTGGGTGGCAATTTAGCAGAAATCTCAAATTCCTTAACATTTGCCTTATTGCTATATATATTTTTTGCATTGTTTATTAGGATATAATTGAAACTCAACAAGTTTACTTTCTTAAAGGATAATCACCACGACAGTCAAAATGCTTCCTCTCGGGCCCCAGTCATCGGGGGCCCCCACACTGTTGTGAGTTTTGCTTTTAGGAGCTTTACCAGGTTCTCATAGTGAAGCTCAGGAAAAAAAAATTCCCTTGCACTTCTGGTAGGGGGAGGAAAAAGTAACTATTTTGAAATGTGCCAGAATATTCTATTCTTTTTAACAAGGCCTACCCTCAACAAAAACTATTTTACAAAAGCCTAAATTGCTGAAGTTTTTTTTTTTTTTAAGATTTTATTTATTTATTTGACAGAGAGAGACACAGCGAGAGAGGGAACACAAGCAGGGGGAGTGGGAGAGGGAGAAGCAGGCTTCCCGCGGAGCAGGGAGCCCGATGTGGGGCTCGATTGCAGGACCCTGGGATCATGACCCGAGTCGAAGGAAGACACTTAACGACTGAGTCACCCAGGCACCCCTCTCCTTCACTTTTGAAAGAGAATTTTGCTGGAGAAAGAACTGTAGGTTGGTGGGTTTGGTTTTTTTTTTCCTCAATACTTTAAATATTTCACTCTACTCCCTTCTTGTTTGCATGATTTCTGAGAAGTCAGATATAATTCTTTTTTTTTTTTAAAGATTTTATTTATTTATCTGAGAGAGAGAATGAGAGAGAGCACATGAGAGGGGGGAGGATCAGAGGGAGAAGCAGACTCCCTGCTGAGCAGGGAGCCCGATGCGGGACTCGATCCAGGGACTCCAGGATCATGACCTGAGCCGAAGGCAGTCGCTTAACCAACTGAGCCACCCAGGTGCCCGAGAAGTCAGATATAATTCTTATGTTTGTTCCTCTACAGCTAAGGTTTTTTATTCCTCTGACTTCTTTCAAGGTTTTGCCCTCATCTTTGATTTTCTGTAGTATAAATATATGCCTAGGTATGGGTTGTTTTGTTTTTGTTTTTGTTTTTCCTATTTATCCTGCTGGGTGTTCTCTGAGTTTCCTGGATCTGTGGTTTGGTGTCGGATATTCATTTGGTGAAAAATTCTCAGTCATTTTTGCTTCAAGTATTCTGTTCCTGTCTCTCTTTCTTCTCCTTCCGGTATTCCTATTATATGTATGTTATACCTTTTCTAGTTGTCCCATGGTTCTTGGATACCCTGGAGGTTTAGTTTTTGGTTTTTATCCTCCTTTCACCTTTGCTTTTCAGTTTCAAAGTTTCTACTGAGATATCCTCCAGCTCAGAGATTCTTTCCTCAGATGTGTCCAGTCTACTTAACAAGCCCATTAAAGGCATTCTTCATTTCTGTTACAGTGTTTTGTCCTCCAGCACTCATTTTTTATTCTTTCTTAGAATTATTTGCTCTCTCTTCAAACTGTGTTCTTTGCCTTTTAGTATGCCCTGTAACTTTTTGCTGAAAGCCATACAGATGTACTGGGTAGAAGGAACTGCAGTAAACTGGCCTTTAGCAATGTGATGGTGAGGTGTGGGGAAAGGGACAGCGTTCTCTAGTCCTGTGATGAGCCCGTGTCCCTGGACTGTGCGCCTCGCCAGCGTTTCACAGTGCTTCCCTCTTAAGTGGAATAGGATAGCTAAACGGGCAGGAGGAAAGGTCAGGTAAGTTCTGATAAAACTTCAGCAATTTAGGGGCGCCTGGGTGGCTCAGTCGTTAAGCGTCTGCCTTCGGCTCAGGTCATGATCCCAGGGTCCTGGGATCGAGCCCCGCATCGGGCTCCCTGCTTGGCGGGAGGCCTGCTTCTCCCTCTCCCACTCCCCCTGCTTGTGTTCCCTCTCTCGCTGTGTCTCTCTCTGTCAAATAAATAAATAAAATCTTAAAAAAAAAAGTGAAGGAGAAATAAAGATGTTCTTGAGCATACAAAAATGGAGGGAATTTGTTGTCCGCAGACCTGCCTTGCACGAAATGTTAAAAGAAATTCTTCAGAGAGAAGGGAAATTATATGTCAGAAACTCAAATCTACATGAAGGAGGAAAGTGCATTAGAGAATAAATGAAGGTAGAATCAAAATTTTCATTTTTAATTCATCTAACTGTTTTCAGAATAGCTTTAGCAACAATGTATTTGATGATTATAACTTCTGTGCAAGTGAAATGAATTACAACAATGATATATACATGGGATGGGAGGGAGAAATTAGGAATATATTGCTATTATAATGTACTTTCACTATTTGTGAAGTAGCATGTTTTTCAAAGTGGACTTGGGTTAGTTGTAAATGTATATTTCAAACTCTGGGCCAACCACTTAGAAAAGTAAAAAAAAAAAGTACATGCTTCTTGATATGCTAAGAAAGGGTAGAAAGTGGAATTATATAAAATGCTCAATTAAAATCATGAAAAGTAGAAAAGAGTGGAAGACAACAGAAATAGAGAATAAAGGCAGAAAGAAAATGTTTTTTCTCTCAAAAATGGTAACCAATACAGCAGATATTCATCTAACTATATCAATAATCATTTTAAAAATCGATGGTCTAAATGGTCTAAATTAAAAGTCAGATTATTATAGTGGGTCAAAAAAAAAAAAAAAAGACCCACATTTATGCTGTCTACAAGAAACACAGTTTAAATATAAAGACATAGATAGATTGAAAGTAAAGAGATAGAGAAAGATATATCGTGCTAACACTGTCAAAGGAAAGTGAGAATAGCTATTTTAACTTGAGACAGAGCAGACTTCAGGCCAAAGAAAATTATCATGGATAAATAAAGGCATTATATAATGATAAAAGGGTTAGTTTTCCAAGAAGACATGCTAATCCTTAAAGTGTATCCATTTAACAACAGTGTCAAAATATGTGAGGCAAAAACTGATAGAACTTCGAGGAGAATTCAGTGAATCCACTATTACAGTGGTAGAGTTCAGCATCCCTTTATCAGAAATGGACAGATCCAGTTGGCAGAAAATCAGTGAAGATATGGTTGCATTCAATAATACCATCAATCAGCTAGATACAATTGACATTTATGGACTACTTTAACAACAGAAGAATACATATTTTTCTCAAGCTCCCATGGGACATTCATCAAGGCTGACCACAGTCTGAACCACAAAACACACCTTAGAAATTTAAAATAATAGAAATCATACAATATATGTTCTCAAACCAGACACCAGTAATAGAAAGATAGCTGGAAAATCCGAAAATTCCTGGAAATTAAACAACACACTTCTACATAACACATGGTTCAAAGAAGGAGCTCAATAGAAATTTAAAAAAAATATCTAGAAGTGAAAATGAAAGCACAACTTATCAAAATTTGTGGGATGCAGTGAAAGCAGTGCTTAGTGGACAATTTATAGCAAGGTCTAGATGACCTTGGACATCATGATGATGACTTTTTAGATACAACACCAAAGGAAAAATTCATGAAAGAAAGAATTGATAAGCTGAGCTTCATTAGAATGAAAAACTTCTGCTTTGCAAAATATGATGTCAAGAGAATGAGAAGACAGGTCACAGACTGGGAGAAAATATTTGCAAAAGACAACTGATGGGGACTGTTATCTAAGATATACAAAGCATTCTGAAAACTCAACAATAAGACAATGGACAGCCTATTGAAAAAATGGTCTTGAAACCTGAACAGTCACCTCATCAAAGAGGATTTACAGATGGCAAATAAGCACATAAAAGGGTGCTCAATATCCTATGTCATTAGGGAATTGCAAATTAAAACAACAGTGAGATATTACTATGCACTTATTAAAATGGCCAAAATCCAGGACACTGACACCACCAAATGCTGGAGAGGATGTGGAACAACAGGAACTCTCGTTCATTGCTGGTGGAAGTACAAAATGGTAGAGCCACTTGGGAAGATAGTTTGGCACATCCTTACAAAACTACACCTACTCTTAACTGTATGATCTGCTAATCACACTCCTTGGTATTTATCCAGATGAGTTGAAAACATATGTCCACTCAAAACCCTGTAAAAAGATGTGTATAGAAGCTTTATCCATGATGGCCAAGACTTGGAAGCAACCAAGATAATCCTACATGGATAAAGAAACTGTGGTATACCCCAGGTAGAGAAATATTTTCAGCACTAAAAGGAAATGAACCAACAAGCTATTAAAAGACGTGGAGGAACCTAAATGTATATTACTAAGTGAAAAGAAGCCCATCTGAAGAAGCTACAATACTGTATGATTCCAATTATATGACATTCTGTAAAGGCAAAACTATGGAAGCAGTAAAAAGATCAGTGGTTGCCAGAGATTAGTGAGGAAGGAGGGATGAATAAATGGAGAGCAGAGGATTTTCAGATTAATGAAATTATTCATGGTGGATGCACGTCCTTATACCTCTGTCCAAACCCATAGAATGTACGACACCAAGAGTGAACCCTCATGTAAATTATGGACTTTGGATGATAATGATGTGTCAATGTAGGTTCCTTGAGTGTAACAAACGCCCCAACCCGTTGTTGGATGTCAGTAATGGGGGAAGCTGTGCATATTTGGGGACAGGAATTATATGGGAACTCTCTGTACTTTGTGATCAATTTTTCTGTGAACCTAAAACTGCTCTTAAAAAATAAATTAAAAAAAAAAAATAGTGTGCCTTTGTGTCCCTTTCAGTCAGCCCTTTTCTCTGCGTCTTCCCTCTCTGGTATTGTTGGTTAAGAGTGAACTACTGATGCGTTCTCCATGGCTAAACTTTTGCCTCTTACACAGTGTCATATAGTAGGGACTCATATAGTTTGTGTCTGGCTTTCATTTGAAGGCATAATACTTTTGAGATTCATCCATGTTGTTGCATGTATCAAGAGCGTATTCCTTTTTATTGCTGAATCTAATTCTACCGTATGACTGTAATCATCGTTTGTTTATCCATTTGCCAGTTGATGGACTTTGGGGGAGTTCCCAGCTTTTGGCTTCTATGAATAAAGTTCCTATAAACATTCATGTCCACATCTTTGGGTGGACGTGTGCTTTCATTTCTCTAGGGCAGATAGCCAGGGTGGGATTGGCTGGTTTGTATGATAGGTGTGTGTTTAACTTTTAAAGTAACTGTCAAGCTGTTTTTAAAAGCGGCTGTCCCGTCTTGCATTCCTACCAGCAGTGTATGGGTTGTCTGGTTGCTTCACATTCTTGTGTGCGCTTAGTATTGTCCATCTTTTTTTTTTTTTAAAGATTTTATTTATTTATTCATAAGAGACAGAGAGAGAGAGAGGCAGGCTCCCCGCTGAGCAGGGAGCCCGATGCGGGACTCGATCCCAGGACCCTGGGATCATGACCTGAGCCGAAGGCAGATGCTTAACCATCTGAGCCACCCAGGCACCCTGTCCATCTTTTTTATTTCAGCTGTTTTAGTAGGTTCCTCATGATACCTCATTGTGGTTTTGATTTGTGTTTGCCTAATGATGAATGATGTTGAGCATCTCTTATGTGCTTATTTGTCCTGTTTGATAAAGCGCTCACATTTTTTGACTGATTTTTCACTGGGCTGTTTGTCTTAGTTTGAGTTGGGAAAAATCTTTATTCTAGAAACAAGTCCTTTATCAGATAATGGGTTTTTTAACAAATATTTTCTCTCAGTCTGTGGCTTGTCTTTTCATTTTCTTAACTGTGGCTTTTGAAGAGGAGCATTTATAATTTTGGGTTTTATATTTGGGTTTTGGTCCATTTTGAGTTAATTTTTATATATGGTAGGAGTTAAAAATAGAGGTTTTTATGTGTGTGGTTTTATGTCTTGTTTTTTTTTTCTTTTTTTGGTCTATGGGTACCCAGCTGTTCCTCTGTTGGAAAGCCCCGCCTTTCTCTGTTGAATTACCTTGGTACCTTTGGGTCTGTTTCTTAAATATATTCTGTACCTTTGATCTAAATATCTATCCTTATGTGAATACCACTCTATCTCAGTTACTGTAGTTTTATAGTGACTTTTTTAAAGAAAGAATTTATTTATTTTGACAGAGAGAGAGTGAGTACGAGCAGGGAGAGGGGCAGAGGGAGAAGCAGGCTCCCTGCTGAGCAAGGAGCCTGATGTGGGACTCCATCCCAGGACCCTGGGATCATGACCTGAGCCTAAGGCAGACACTTAACTGACTGAGCCACCCAGGCATCTCTACTTTTTTTTTTTTTAAGATATTATTTATTTATTTGAGAGAGAGAGAAAGAGACAACACAAGTGGGGGGAGGAGCAGAGGGAGAAGGAGAAACATACTCCCCACTGAGCAAGGAGCCCGATGCGGGATTGATCCTGGGACTCTAGGGCCATGACCTGAGCCAAAGGCAGACACTTAACTGACTGAACCACCCAGGTGCCCATTTATAGTGACTCTTGAAAACAGTGTGAACTCTCCAGCTTTATTCTTCATTTAAAAAATTGTCGGGGCACCTGAGTGGCTCAGTAGGGTAAGCATCCAACTCTTGGTTTTGGCTCAGGTCATGATCTCAGGGTCGTGGGATCCAGCTCCGCATCGGGCTCTGTGCTCAGCGCAGAGCCTGCTGGAAATTATCTCCCTCTCCCTCTGCTCCTCCCCCCTGCTCACACCTCTTTCTCTCTAAAATAAATAAATAAAATCTTTAAAAAAAATAAATGTTTGACGATTGTGGTAAAGTACACGTAACATAGGATTTACCATCTGAACTATTTCTTTTTTTTTTTTTTAAGATTTTATTTATTTATTTGACAGAGAGAGACACAGCGAGAGAGGGAACACAAGCAGGGGGAGTGGGAGAGGGGGAAGCAGGCTTCCCGCCGAGCAGGGAGCCCGATGCGGGACTCGATCCCAGGACCCTGGGATCATGACCTGAGCTGAAGGCAGTCGCTTAACCAACTGAGCCACCCAGGCGCCCACCATCTGAACTATTTCTAAGTGTGTAGTCAGCCTATTTCATATTTTTGGTGCTATTGTAAAAGGTATTATTTCTTTCATTTCAATATCCAAGTGTATATAAATACAAGTGATTTTTGTGTATTGACCTTGTATCCTGCTATTTTTTTTTAAAGAATTTATTTATTTTTTGACAGAGAGAGAGAGACAGTGAGAGAGGGAACACAAGCAGGGGGAGCGGGAGAAGGAGAAGCAGGCTTCCCACTGAGCAGGGAGCCCGATGTGGGGCTCGATCCCAGGACCCTGGGATCACGACCTGAGCTGAAGGCAGACACTTAACGACTGAGCCACCCAGGCGCCCCGTATCCTGCTATTTTGAAAAACGTATTTGTTCTAGTAGCTTTTTTACATATAATTTGGGGCTATTAAAATTTAACTATAATGACATTTATTGAGTAAGTACTATGTGTCAGGCATTACTCTACGTCCGACATAGATCTGATGTAATCACATCAACACCACTGTGAATACACTGAGTCTTAGAAGGTTGGGTGGTTGGTTTGAGGCCCCGGAGCTCAGACACATCAGAACCACAGGAGAGGAGAGATAAGACCAAAAGCTAGAAGCCTTTGTCCAGCTGCCTAGTACTGAGCGCTTTCTGTGTGCCAGGCACTGGGCTGAGACTTTTATGTACATTTTCCCATTTAATCCCCAAAGGAGTCCCATGAGGCAATACTGTCATTATCCCTGTTTTACCGTGGGTGGCCTGGTCAACTCGCTGGGGACTCTTCATGACCAGCGTGTGGGCTCTGGAGGTGCAGACCCAGTGTTGAACGGGGCTCTGCCACTCGCTGAACCTCTCTGAGCTTCAGTTGGTTTGTACGGCATTGATTCGCCACCGTGACCCTTTAAAAATGTACATCTAGAGTCTTTTTCCTAAACGAAACCCAGAACTTGGATGTGGGTGGAAACTTTCATGGCCATTTGACATGGATGCAGCATCCAAACACATGATTGGATTTCGTATCTTTTTTAAAAAAAATTTTATTTCAATTCAGTTTAATTAACATATAGTATATCATTAGTTTCAGAGGTAGAGTTTAGTGATTCACCGGTTGCATATAACACCCAGTGCTCATTACATCACTTACATTACATCACATCACATCACTTACATCTTACTGCCCATCACCCAGTTACCCCATCTGCCCACCTAATTCCCCTCCAGCAACCCTCGGTTTGTTTTCTAGAGTTAAGAGTCTCTTATGATTTGCCGCCATCTCTGTTTTTGTCTTATTTCATTTTTCCATCCCTTCCCCTATGTTCATCTGTTTTGTTTCTTAAATTCCACATATGAGTGAGATCATCTGGTATTTGTCATTCTCTGACTGACTTATTTTACTTAGCATAATACCCTCTAGTTCTTTTTTTTTTTTACTTTTTTTTTATTCTTATGTTAATGCCCATACATTACATCATTAGTTTTAGATGTAGTGTTCCATGATTCATTGTTTGTGCCTAACACCCTGTGCTCCATGCAGAATGTGCCCTCCTCAATACCCACCATCAGGCTAACCCATCCTCCCACCCCCCTCCCCTCTAGAACCCTCAGTTTGTTTTTCAGAGTCCATCGTCTCTCATGGTTCGTCTACCCCTCCGATTTCCCCCCCTTCATCCTTCCCCTCCTGCTACCTTCTTCTTCTTCTTTTTTTTTTCTTAACATATATTGCATTATTTGTTTCAGAGGTACAGATCTGAGATTCAACAGTCTTGCACAATTCACAGCGCTTACCAGAGCACATACCCTCCCCAGTGCCTATCACCCAGTCACCCCATCCCTCCCACCCCACCCCCCACTCCAGCAACCCTCAGTTTGTTTCCTGCGATTAAGAATTCCTCATATCAGTGAATTACCCTCTAGTTCTATCTACGTCATTGCAAATGGCAAGCATTCGGGTTTTTTGATGGCTGAGTAATATTCCATTGTATATATACACCACATCTTCTTTATCCATTCATCTGTCGATGGACATCTTGGCTCTTTCCACAGTTTGGCTATTGTGGACATTGCTGCTATAAACATCGGGGTGCACATACCCTTTCGGATCCCTACATTTGTATCTTTGGGGTAAATACCCAGTAGTGCAATTGCTGGATCATATGGTAGCTCTATTTTCAACTTTTTGAGGAACCTCCATACTGTTTTCCAGAGTGGCTGCACCAGCTTGCATTCCCACCAACAGTGTAGGAGGGTTCCCCTTTCTCCAAATCCTCGCCAACATCTGTCGTTTCCTGACTTGTTAATTTTAGCCATTCTGACCAGTGTGAGGTGGTATCTCGTTGTGGTTTTCATTTGCATTTCCCTGATGCCTAGTGATGTTGAGCATTTTTTCATGTGTTTGTTGGCCATTTGTAGGTCTTCTTTGAAGAAAAGAACTTGTCAAACTCAGCACCCAAAACCCAAAAAATCCAGTCAAGAAATGGGCAGAAAACATGGATTTCATCTCTTACAGACAGAGGGGTCCACAATAAATTGGGAATTTAGAAAACAACCAGTCCTTCTCCATCGACAGTTTGTGAAACCAAGCTCTAATAGATGCCTGGCGGACTGAGAACAAGGAGTCCCTCTCCACCAAGGCCAGCAAGGCCCCATGGGACCTGGCCTGCCCCCTGCCTCTCTCTTTCCTCCTGCTTCTCTTCTGCACTCCAGCCACTCAGATAAACTCCAAAGTGTGTTCCTGCCCTGCACCATTTGCATTTGTTATTCTGTGTGGAACTTTCTAGACCTTTAATACCCAGGCTCTGCCACGTCCTACGTGGCCAGTTGCAGATGTCTCTTCTCAGAGAGGCCTTCTCTCCCTGCCTTCTGTCAGAGCTCCTTGCTGTCAGAGCACCTGAATTTGCTTGTCTGTGTGCTGTGTCTCCTGCATTGTAGAATGTGGACTGCATGAGAGCATCTCTCCTACACACCGGGGGCTTCCAGGTCCTAGTGGATGCTCAGTAGACCCTGGGTGCATAAGGGACTGAATGAAGAGAATGCTGCCTGCTGCATCAGCTGTTTGAGGCTTAGATAAGATGATGGGTGGTGAGTGTTTGCGGAGTAGGCATGCTGGAAACATTAGCCCTGGGCCATTCCTGCCTCCGCATTGCACTACACCCCACGCAGGTCAGGGGCCCTGCAGACTGCTGTTTGGGGGCAGTTTCCCTGGAGGCATCTAATGAATTGCTTCAGTGTGTCTTGAGCTCTGTCCCCCTTCGCCTCTGTCCCTAGAGCCCAACAGAGTGCATGCACACGGGGATCAGAGAAGGCAATCATGGCATGAGTGTTGGATTGCGTAGACCAGGCATGGGCAGGATTGGAGCTGTGGGGACGTGGACAAGTCACACCATCTCCGGAGTATCCGTTTTCTCTGCTGCCCGTGGGATCATCTCATCTCCTTGATGGCGGCCCTTCTTCCTGGAGAAAGCCTGGCCGGGCCCCAGCTCCGTCTGTGCCCAGGTCTGATGGCACTCTCTTCTCCCCCTACCTGTTTGTGTTCCAGTATGCCTGGGTGGAGAAGCACTTTGGCTCTGACTTTCTGGATCACATTGTGCTGGCCACAGACAAGACCGTGGTCTCTGCCGACCTTCTCATAGACGACAGGCCAGACATCACAGGCAAGTGGCCTACGGCAGGTGAGGAGCGAGTGTGGAGCTGAGAGCTGCCGGGACAAACAGCATGCGGGGCTGGCCTCAGGGCCCCTGTGCTGAGTGGTCCCCACTTGATCACCAGCGGTGTATTAGGCCTCTAGCCTCAGGCCCAGTGCCGAGCCCCTTCCCTACCAGGAGGACAAGGTTATTCTCAGCATCCAGCCTTGGAAGGGGTGCCACTGGGAGTCAGGAGAAGCAGGTCCTAGCTCCTGGGGTAACTCATGGGGTGGCCTCGGATGAGTCCCTTTATACCTTGAGACCTTGCCTTTCTTATGTAAGATGAGGGCCAGACTGGCTTCCAAAAGTTTGGTTTGAGCACCAAAGCCATTTTTTCCCCAAGAGCAATTTGGAGTGAAGCTACTATGTAAAACAGAAGAGCAAAGCATCATTTCTTTAGTTGAAGCTGGTTTTGGAACTGTATTTACCCCTTTTGCTTCTAGGTGACTCCTTCCCAACAAACAAACACACACACACACAAACAAACCTTAAACTGGCTTAGAAAGGAGAGGGGAGATTTATTAGCACACCTACTTGGAAAGGTGAGGTAGGGAGGCTTCAGGCACAGTGAAACAAGGAGCTCGAACAACATGAGTCCAAATTCAGTTTCTTTGTCTCCCGGCTCTGCTCTGGTTTGTCTTTGTACGCAGGCATGCTCTCTCCTCTCGGGAGCCGTCAGCAGTTTGAGGGTTAAATCCTAGTCTTTTGGACACCTCAGTGGGGGAATACAGAAGATTGCTTCCCTGATGGCTTTTGGAGGTGCCTCAGGAGGCATGTGCATCTCTGCACTAGTCACAGTGTCCAGAGGGTAGAATTCGTGGGTGTGCCCACCCCGGACCTCCCAGACCACGCGGTGAACCAAGGAGAGTCAGGGCACACAGAGGGGGGCCCCAGCGCCCCGCTCAGCTTCCGTGTCCAGCCACGGGGGAGCAGGGGAGAGGCCTGTGCAAGGAGGAGCCAGGGAGTCAGTCAGTGCACAGAGGTGGACGTGAGGGATGGGAGCTTGGGGGGGCTCGTGGGGCCCACGGCCAAGAGCCGGGAAGCTGCGGGAAGGCTGAGCCCGCAGGAGGGCAGGGGCGGGCATCAGCAGGGCTCAGCCTCCGGTGGTGGCTGCCACGATGGCCGGCACAGAAGTCCCTGTGTGCGGTGCATCCGCCGGGTGCCACCCTCCCTTCCCCACCCCCCCACCCCCGTGCTTCCCGTGGGCCAGGCTCACGTGATCCTGGCCACCTGCGTCGGGACAGGCCCTAGTGTGGTCACCACTTGACGGACGGACCTGGGAAGCCTGCCTGAGGACGCTCGGGGGCCTCCGGGGACTGAGGCGCTGCTTTCCCGCCCACAGGGGCCGAGCCAAACCCCAGCTGGGAGCACATCCTCTTCACGGCCTGTCACAATCGGCACGTGCAGCTGCAGCCCCCCGGCCGCAGGCTGCACTCGTGGGCGGACGACTGGAAGGCCATCCTGGACAGCAAGCGGCCCCGCTGAGCTGGACTGTGCCCTGGGCTCCGCCGCGGGGCCCCTGACCTCAGGGCTCCCAGCTCAGCGCCCCCCTGGGGCGGGGTGGGGGTCCCTCTCACATGGCCCGGGCCCACTGCATGTCTCCCCGCTCTCCCCAGCCCTGCCAGGCCTTAAACTGATCTTGGGGCAGGGCTGGCCCAAGGGCCCTGGACAAGACACGTCCGGCCAGGCGGTGCAGGCCGACCTCGGGCCAGGGCCAGGCTGCACGGGGCTAAAGGGGCTCCAGACCAGAGGAGCCGAGGGCCAGCAGTCCTGCCCCCATCCCTCAGGGAAGTCCCCCCCCAGATCGTGTCCGCAGCCCCTCGGCCATGGTGCTGGCAGTGAGGTGTTGGCAGGGTGAGAGGGCTACGAGCAGGAGCAGGTGGGACGAGCCCTCACAGTCTGGGCCGCAGCCCCTCCCTCCCCTCCCCTTCCGCAGGGGCCCCGCTCCCCCCACCCCCGCCCGGGGGCCCACCGTGGATTCAGCAAACACTCCCCGAGTGCCAGGGTACGCCAGGCTCTGTGCTGGGGGCTCCGCACGCCGCCCTGCCTTGGACCGGCCGAGAGGTCTCACGCACCCCTATCCCTGGGGCCCCGCTCAGGGCCCAGCAGTCAGCAGCCTTGAACATTTGTTGAAGGCCGGCCAAATAAATGCGGTTCACGTGTCGCCCGAGGATGTGGCCCCCCTCTAGCCCCTGCCCCGAGATCGTCCGGCGTCTGGCCCCTGGGCACCCAGCTGCACACCTTGTAAGTACCTGGGGGGCCGCCTGCACTGCTGAGGGCGCTGAGGAGGGCGCGGCCTCACCGCCCACTTCACCACAGATGCTGCGTGGGACCAAGGAGGAATGGGCTGAGGGAGGAGCTGGTGGCCATGGTGGTCCCCTGGGTAGGCTGCCCACCACGCTGACTGGTCCCCCTCTCACGTGCCTCCTTGCCATGCATGCCCCCCAGCCCCGGCCTCCAGCCCCTCCTGCCCTGCCCAGTTCAGAGCACCCCACCCTCTGCTCCTCTCCCACACAATATTCCTAATGAGAGCCCAGGTGGGGAAGGGGCCGGGGGCGGTCACCCTCTTCCTTTTGTGCTTTCGGCTTCTGTGCTCTTCCGCCCACCGGGAAGTGGCAACTCGAACCTACCATCACCTCCCCAGGCTTTCTTGAAGACCTTCGCCCCTCCACTTGCTGTCCTCGCCATCGCCGCCCTGCAGAGAACCCCTAGTTGTCCCATCTCTGGGGGCCTCCTGGGAGGCCCCCGTGACAGGCACACTCGGGCTGCCCCACGGGGAGGCGTCAAGTGGGAGAAAAGGTGAGGGAAAAGTGTCCGAAGCTCGGGCTGGCTGAGCTTCGGGGCTTTGTGGCTCTCAGGCCAGCTTGGTCATCCAGATGAGGAAGGAAGGACTGTCGGCTTGATCAAAGGCGGTCTTCCACGGCGCTGTCCCGCCTCGGGGGCCGTAGCCCTCGGGGGGTGGGGTGGGGGCCCTGCGGGTCCTGTCCTACGAGGAGTGTATTTGGGGTTGCGTCACCTGACCAAGCAGGGCAGCGTCCTGGGGAGTCTTGGCCACCCCAGCCTGTAGCTCTGGGAGGAGTTAGACCCTGGAGGGCTGGCTCCCCAGCTGCTCCCCGGACCCTCTGAGGACAAGGCCACTGTCTAAGGGCCAGGAGACCGTGCCACCTGCATGACGTACTTTCTTCCTGGGCCTGTGTCTTGTGGCCTCCACGCCCCAGTCGCCAGCAGAGGCCTGCCCACCGAGCCGTCACACCCTCTCCTAAGAGCCTCCCCTGCTTGGTGGTCATGCGGAGACCCCCCGGGATCCCATCGCCCGGGACCGGCAGGGCATCGCAGCCTCTGGCTTGGTGAGAACCACGCTCTGCCCGGACTTGACCTTCTGGCTGGGAGGAGGACCCACAGAGCACCTGCTGCTCGAGGGGCTGGTGCTAGCTCAAGGCCGCAGCAGTGAACCAGACCCAGCCAGCCTGATGCCCTCAAAACAAAAAAGCCACTTAGTTCATTTTTGTCTTGGGGCCTCATTGTGCTGAGGACAGAAACTTAATCTCATCAGGCTTTTCTCGGCCACATCTGGTTCCTCCACAGGGAGTGTCCCAAGCGTAGGGTGGGAAGCATGCTGGGATGTGTGGTGGGGATGCGGGGTGTGTGGATGTGGGGGCACTTTATTTCGTGTAGTAATGGCAGTGGTGAAGGGAATTCCCTCCTCATCCTCGTGCTGGGGTCACTGGACCCATGGGTGCTGGCGCTGCTGACCTAGCCTGTCCCCCCGAGGTCAGCCTTAGAGCCCCCCGTCTGGGGGACAGGCCACCTCCGTCAGACGGAGACAGTTGCTCCCGCCTGTGCCCTGCTGGGGGCAGTGAGACCCCTTTGCCTGCTCACCTCCTGCAGCCTTTTCTTCCCCTGCTCCTGGCCCCTGGGGAACTGCAGGGTGCTCTAGGGCCCCAGGCATGAGGAGGGGTGGGGCAGGAGGCCAGGGCACAGAGCCCCCTCTTGGGGACTCCCTCCCTCGCATCTGCCAGCTGTCTACCCCCAGCCCGTGGCAGGGCCTGATTCTAGATCTGCTCCTCTCGGAGCTCTGGCAAGGGTGCTGTGCTCTGAGTCTCCCCAAACCTTTCCTTTTCAACTGATGGCCACCAGGACTTTTAAAGGCCAGTTTAAAAACTCCAAAGCTACAAATCGCTGAATTCATTCTTTGCTCATCGAAGCTCACTCACCCTGAGGTAGCACTCACCTCTTCAGCTGCCTGATTCGTTTAAAGGAGAAAAAATAATTGCAGGGCAAGGATGCTTTAGTCAGTGCTTGGGAATGTGGCCCCGCCGGACAGGCCATCCAGAACTCACTGTAATTATACCCAGCGCTCCAGGAGAGGTCTGGGGGCTGGGGCAGGGGGCAAGTGGAGTGGGGCCCTGGGCTGCCTGAGGTCCCGGAGAGGCCTCTTCCAGCAGGGGGCATCACCTGAGGGCTGGGTAGAAGAGGGTAGAGCCCTCTTGGCTGAGGGAAGGCGGTGCAGAGGCCCTGGGGCTGGAGGGTGTTGCCGAGGAGCAGAAGGGAGTGTAGGAGGGAGGACTGGAAGCCAGAGAAGAGAAAGGGGAGGTAGGAGATAGAACCTGGGCAGGTAACCAGCATGGACGGCTGCCCACCCCATGGCACTCACTCTGCCGTGGGGCCCGTCACCACCCTCTTTGTGCCGGTGAGGGGGGGCACCCACAACAGCCGATGACAGAGGCCAGGACTGCGAGGCTGTATGATTTTGTTCTTGTCAAATGGGATACACACAATTGGAATGAAGGTGACTTTCTTCAAAGCCTGAGAGGCATATGTTTTGCTTTAGAACCGTTGAATGGACTGCAGCGAAGGAAGTCCGCCCTCCCGGTAGGAAAGCCAGCTTGTCCTGCCCTGAGATGAGGTGGCCCTGGTCAGAAGTGGAGAGTTGCCCCTTTGAAAACATTGGAAATGTTCTGGGTCCTAGGGCCAGGGCTCCTGGAAGGAGCGACGGCCTCCAGGTCAGCTAGGGGTTTTAGGCAGAAAGACTCAGTGTAGTTTCTTCAGTCTTCTGGGTCACGGTGTCCCCACTGGGACCCATTCCAAAATCATAACCTTAGCAATGATCATTTCCTTAGCACTTACGGTGTTCCAGAGCCTGACGAGCATGTTCTATGGCCTCATAACCACCCTCTTGCGGTCACTCCCACTTAACTGACGGGGCTGTGGTCTCAGCAGAGTCAAGGGTCCCCACCGAGGCCGTCCCGGGTCAGTGGTGCCAGCAGGATTGTAGCCCAGGCGACTGTGCTCTGGGGCTTGTGACCTCTACATGACACTGTCCTCCAATCTGGAATGCCCAAATGCTCAGGTGTTCGTGGTGAAAGCTGTGTCAGTGCTCAAGGGATGGGCCTCCATCTGAAGGTGAGTATTCAGGCACTCAGCCTGCAGCAGACCCGAGGGCAGGTGGGAAAGGTTCAGGCCAGACCTGTGCATTGCCTAGAAGTCAGGAGAGTTGGCTGAGTTGGCCCTCAGTCACAAGCCCGAGGAAGGGGGTATGGGGAGGGGGGGGGAGAGAAAGAGGTGGAAGAGAAGGGGGGGCAGGGTTGGGGGGGGAAGCTCACTGATTCCTCTGCAGGCCAGGCAGAAGGACGAATATAACAGAGCATGCATGACACTTGGTACATGACCTGTGGCCCCTGATTTGCCAGTGGTCCTCCCCTGCACTCCTGCCATTCAGGCAAAGCCAGGAGTTCCACTGCCCCACAGAACAGCAGGCACGTATTGTCTAGAACAGGAAGTCCATGGGGTGAGCAAGAAGGAGGAGATGGCCTGGGTCAGTCCTCACTAGAGAGAACGTGGCCTGCTGGTTCTGGGATGAGTGACCACAGCTAGAGCAAGGATGAGCAGGAAGGGTCCTGGGAAGGGACCCCCCACCCTCTCGCAAGTGTGTGCATCAGGGGTGTGAGAGGGATGTTAGAAATTCCAGCAGCCAACCCAGCTGCTTGAGGAGGCCAGTTTCACAGGCAGGGGAGCCACTGAGCAGGTGAGGCTGAGGTGGCCCAAGATCCCAGCTCTCCCTCTGGCCCAGAAGGGAATGAATTCAGGGTCCCTGCATGCCTGTGTGGGGGATGCAGATGGAGGAGGACCCTGGCTGGGAGCTCATTAGGTGGCCGCCGAGGAGGGCCCAAGTGGCCCTGTGGCTGAGGGCTGTCGGGGGCCCACCCAATCTGGCTGGGCCAAGAGCAGACCCTCATTAGCCCTGAAGCAGGGACTCGGTAGTGCAAGCAGGTAGGGTGAGGCTCACAGCCTAAAGCCAGGAGACATGAGCCCTGACCTGGGCTCTAAGCGGAAGCCAGCTCCTGGATCCAGATGTCCTCTTGGCTGGGACAGAAACGAGGGAGACCCTCTGAAGAGCAAGAGGGGATCTCAGCCCCTCCAGGAGTGAGGATTTAGAGTTGAACGCCTCTGGAAAGAGCCTGAGTTAGAGATCAAAGAAGACCATTTTAGGTGGAAAGAGGCTGAGTTAGTTTTAGTTGGCAATTAAAAAAACAGTTATCAGTCATAGTTAATATCAAGCATGTATCTGCTTGATATTATCCATAGAGTTTTAGCTTATGTATATTTGGTTTCTCCCACAACCTGCCCAGGAAGCAGGGCTCAGAGAGGTTAATTGACAAGCCCTGGGCCGCCCAGTGGGCAGAGATGGGCTCTGAAGTCAGCTCCCAGAGCCTGCAGGGAAGAGCCAGAGGGCAGCCTGACAGTGGGAGGGTCTGGGAACAGGGAGTCTGGAGACTGGGTTTGCCACCAGCTTGCTGGGAACTCTCTGCAAAGCCACTTCTCTCTCAGCCTGGTCCAGAGCTGGTCAGCTTCCATGGTGGCATGAGAAGGGGTTGCAGGCAATAAGGACGTTTATTCCTCCCTGGAGAAAACAGACTTGCTCTGTGAAACAAGGTGGTGAAATCGGTGGTGGGGAGCCCCCCGCCCCCCCCCCACCTCCGTGGGGTCAGATTTGTGTGGGCTCTGATTTGTGTGGGCTCTGAAGGCTCAGATGGGAACCAGGGGCGCTTATCCTCGCTTGGCCGCCAGGTGGCAGCACAGCCCACTCTTGAAATTGTGTGTGTGGCGGGGGGGGGTTGGGGGGGGGCGGGGGCACTAGTGATTAGTGAGTACAGAGGCAATTGCTGGGGAAGAAGAAGGAAGGGCCAAATTCCCTAAGCTCCGTGCTGGCCCTCCTGGACCAGCTCTTCTTGCCTCTTCCTCCCGAGCTGTTGTGGACAAGATGGGGGGCCCTGGGTGTCAGGCCGAGGACCCTTGTCCAGCCTGCCTGGCTCCAGCCACAAACCTCAAACACCAGCCACCCTCAAGGACTTCAGGGGGCCTGAAGAGAAAAGACATCCTGCTTCCGAGTCAGGAGCTTGTGCAGGTCCCAAGCCAGCTTTGGCTCCCTGAGGGTAAAGGGGAGACTCCTCAGCACTCCAGGAAGGCCCTTCCTGACCTGGCCCTGCCCACGTCTCTCAGATACCCTGGACCTCTGCGGCCCCTGGAATGCATCTTACCCGTGTCTTCACACGTGCTGTTTGCTGCCCTTTGCCAGAGGGTTTCTGTGCCAAACTTGATCTCCGACCTCCTGGTGGGGAGGCAGGCCGCCGTCCCTCCCAGCCCTGCACCATCTGCGGGAAGGAAGGGCTGGTTCAGGTTGGTGGCTGCGGTTGCAGGGGTGTGTGTGTGAGAGAGAGAGCGAGAGAGGAGTGCGGGCGGGGGGCAGAGGGAAAGGGAGAGAGAATTTTAAGCAGGCTCCGTGCTCACTGCGGAGCCCAAAGCGGGATTCGATCTCACGACCCTGAGATCATGACCTGAGCCAAAATCAAGAGTCAGATGCTTAACTGACTGAGCTGCCCAGGTGCCCCGCATTTGCAGGTTTTTATCCAGAGCTGACCAGGCCTGGAGGCCGGGCCTCGGAGATGAACACGTCCGCACAAGTCCCAGAGTGGCAGCCCTCCACAGATAATGTTGGGGCTGTGACAAAATAACTCTTAAGGATAGAAACGCATAGAAATAGGAACCAAATCGCCTGTCCAGTGAACACCTCAGCCCTGTTGGCAATTTGGATAAAATTTTTAAAATCCTGGGTTAGATTCCACAAAGCTGGTTCAGAAGCATAGACTGGGGCAGGGGACAGAAATCAGGGTACTTAAAATTTAGAGGTCAGGGGAGAAGTGGGGCTTAGGAGACGCAGCCTGTGATGTTAACAGTGTTCTCCCAGATTCTGCAACATCCTCCCTGGTGGGGATCCTCTTTTGTGCAGACAGGTGATGCAGGCTGGAGCGCGGGATCTGCAGTTCACACGATGGCCACAGGATGGGGCCAGAGGACCAGCTCTGGCTGCTCCGTGCCTCTCTAGGGTCCCCAGAGTGTAGTCGGCCTCCTGGACCAGACCTGCCCGGTATTCTGGTCCCATCCTGGTGTTCCCAACCACCAGCATCTCTTTCTGACCCCCTGTATGCTCTGGAAACCCCTGTGGGCTGAGCCTGGGCTGTGCACAGAGGGGACATCAGCTACTGATTCCTGAGCAGATGGATGAACGGCGTCAGCTCTAACCCTCACCTAAGAGAGCAGTTCAGGCTCCAGGGAGAGAGCAGGTGGGGCGGGCCTGGCTAGGGGAGAATGCTGAGAGACCTTATGGGTCCCTGTTCTCATGGAGATGGCACTGTTGCGGGGTCCCATCCAAGCTTGCTGCCTTCCCTCCTTCACAAGGCACCCCACACAAACCAGAGGCACCAGCTGAGGCATGGGCTATTGGCTAACAACATTTTTTCAGGGGATCTTTTACATCCTCCCACTCAAGTGCCCCCAGTCTGGCCGGGGACAGCTGCTGGCTGTCCTGGTTGGGCAGTGCTGAGCAGAGCTTCGGGATGAATGTGCTCACTCCTGTGTGCGCTGGAGGATTTGTCTCCACTCCCCCCATGACCCAGGCCTGTCCACACGTTTGAGTTATCTCCTGGCCCCTGGTGGCAGTTGAGCCCCTGGCCTCTGACTGGAAACAAGGCTTACCATTGTTTGCTCAACATTCCCACTCTTGACCCTGTCCTGTTCTCCCGTCCTGCCCCACCCCCACAGCCTGCAACTCCCCCCTTTTCCTCTCCACTCAGTTCACCCCTGCTTGCCTCTGCCACCCCCCAGAAAGTTCTCGCAGACTGCCCTAGCCCCCTGGGACATCTCACTCTTCTGACCTGCTCAGCACTAACTGCCTGAACCACTAGCTTCAAACTTAAGCTCTAGGGAGGCGTTTCCTGTGTAGTGGATGAAAGAGTCAGGAGGAAGAGGGAAAGGATCCAACATTTATTGAGTGTACTCCAGACATGTTATCACTTCATTAATCTTCCCACACGAGTATGAAGTCAGACCAGGATAATCTGGTTTTAATTTTGTGAAAACTGAAGCTGAGAAAGTGGAGCCTGGGTTCCACCCAACTCCGAAGGCCGTGCCAGTCCCGCCATCCAGAGCTGCTGCTCTGAGTGGAAAGGAAAACACCCCCAGGCACGCACAAGTGGAGAGGTCAAGTGCCTGCTGACTCACACTGAAGCCTCCCCGCATGGTCCCAAATCCCAACAACATGACAAACAGGAATGGTGCCGCTGGTGAACCCAAAACTGCCTAACACCTTAAAGGTGGAAGACAACTGGGGCTGATGGAAGGAGGGAGCCATGGGAGAGGGGTGGCCCTGGAGGGGGGATCTGGGGACTCAAGAGAGCCCTGGGCTCCTGGCAGAACAACTAACTGTTTAGGGAGCCACCAGGTGAGTTGAACCCTCTTCCCTACCACCCACATGTATGTCATACACACACACACACACACACACACCTGGGTCAAGCAGAGAACTCTGGTATCTGTGTTTTGGGGAAGTGGGGAGAAGCAAGTGTGGATGCTATAGCTGAAGAGATAGGCAGTGTCCCAGAAAACTGGTAACATCCAGGGAGAATGGAGACCCCCAAGCACAGAACATTAGGGATCGCATAGTGATACATTCTCTCCCCCCCCTGCCCCCCCGAATGAGTGAAGGCAGGCTGTGGGAAATCGATTTGGTGTCTGCACCTAGAGTGAAACTCAGATACAAGGATGAGCCCATGAATGATGTCATCAGAGTCCTAAACAAGGGAATTGATACCCAAGGAAAGGGAGTTATGTAGCCAGAACAACAATTTAGAACAGGTATGGTCAATATCCTTAGATGTAGTAGAATATTGGACCCTCCAAAAGATCAATTAAAGAATTTGGAAAATTAAAATCTAGTCATGGAAAAAAAAAAAACAATAAATAGGCTGAATAGCAGAATGGACATAGCTAAATAGCCAATAGTGGGTTGGAAGATTAAGTCGAGGACTCCTAGAATGCAACACTAAAAGGACAAAGAGATCCAAAGAACGAAATTTTGTTTCCTAGTCCAAAAGGAGACAAGAATGTGGGGGAGAAATTGTCCAGGGTTGAGGTTGACAGTGTCCCAGAACTCTGATTAAAATAGGTCGCCAGGGCGCCTGGGTGACTCAGTCAGTTAAGCATCTGCCTTCAGCTCAGGTCATGATCCTAGGGTCCTGGGATCAAGTCCTGCATCCCTGCATCGGGCTCCCTGCTCAGTGGAGTCTGCTTCTCCCTCTCCCTCTCCCCCTGCTTGTGCTCTCTCTCTCTGTCAAATAAATTAAATTAAAAAAATAAAAAAGATCACCAGTGCCAGGCAGGATGAATGAAAGAGATTCACTACTGGACAGAGCATTGAAATTTTAGAACACTGGGGATAATAAGTTCTAAATATTTCCGGACAAAAACCAGGCTACTTGCAAATGACATAATGCTAGAAGCAAGAAGAAAGTGATTATCTTCAAAATCTAAGGGAAAATAATTCCAAACTCAGAATTCTCTACCCAGCTAAATGTAAGAAGAAAACCACATCCTGAAGACATGTGATTTTTTAGAATGTTTAGCATTGAAAAAAACTCCCTTTTAAAAATAATACGAATTGATGTGCTCTAGCAAGAAGAAAAATTAATCCAAGAAATGAAATACATGAAACAATGATTAGCCAAGAACCAATAAAATTGATTAAATTTAAGTAAGTGTTGATTGTGTAAGAATTCATTACAATCTGGAGCTAAGATCACAGATATTATCAACAGAGGAAAAAACAAAACAGCATAAGAAATAGAAAACATAATATCAGGAATAAGTTCAAACATTCTAAAAATTGCAGTAAATGTGAATGGGTTAAAATCTAAAGAAAAATTTCCACAGATAAAAAAAATACAATCCTGCCTTCAAGAGACACATATAAATGGTAACGACTCAGGAAGGGTCTACATAGAATAGAAAGAGACATACCACATGAATCCTAACAAAGGAATATTGGTGAGTGTACATCAATATCAGACGAGACAAAATCCAAAGAAGAACATTAAAAGGGGACAAAGTTGGGTTCATGTTGCTAAAAGAGACAATCTACCAGCAAAATAAAAGTTATGAAATTGTATGCCCGTAACAAAATTGCTTCAAAATGTTTACAACAAAGACTGATAGAACTATAAAGAGAAATGGGAAATTTCACAATTAGAGCAGGAAACTTGAATATATTTTTTCTCAGAAACTGACAGATCAAAGAGGAAAAATAAGGAACATATATGTGTGTATAAATATGTATTTTATACATATATTTATATATACAGTTCAAAAAAGAAATTACACTATTTTCAAATATACAGGGACTGACTGGGCATGAAATTGAAGTCTTGAAAAAGAAAATGTAAAGCAAATTATTTTGTAGACAATATGATCATCTCCTTAGAAAAGGGAGAAAGAGCCAATGGCAGAGTTGTTGGATTGTAAGACCACATGCAAGAACCATTGCTTCCCTGGCAGTGGGAATGGGAAAGAGCAAGACAATTATGAGAGATGACATTTGGAAGGCAGGGCAAGGGGGCTGGGAGAGCAAGGACAAGATAATAATGGGAGGCCTCTTCTGGCTGAGGAGGTGAGAGCTGGGAGGGATTGTCTCCCAAGTGTAGGGGAAGGCGCAGAGCAGATGAGTCTGGACTTGCCAATGGTTAGTGAGTGCCATGCGTCTCCCAAGTGGTATATATGAATTATCTAATCCTTGAGGTGGGTGCTCTGAATACACCCATTTTGCAGATGGAAAACCCAGGATGTACATAGGGATAGTGAATCATAGCAGGGTTGGGGTTTGGACTTGGGTCCATCTGATGCCAACACTGCTCTCAATCTTTAAACCATATGAAGAACATAAATCACCATAAACAGGTGCTCTTAACCCTGCTCTGGGTACCCTTCCAGGGAGAGAGTCTGTTGGTTTTATCTGACTTTAAGGAAGTCTATGATCCAGGAAATTTTAAGAATCCCTGACTCCCATATTGGGCTACTTTCCTGAATTAGAAAGGAGGGACTCTGAGAGCCTGGCAGTGGGGAGGGTGCTGGCCTCACAGCCTCTGGGGCCATCGGAAACCTGGGCAGGAGGTCCTGGGATAGACTGTGCTTGCCATTCTGATTCTCCCACAAGTCAGGACAGGACATGTGGTTCCATCTAGGCTCTCAGAGAGAGGAGAGACAGACTATCCGAGAACACCTCTCTAGTCCAACCCTGCCATCACAGATAGGGCCTCTGAGGCCCAGAGAGGTTGCCCTGGTCACCCATGGTCCTACAGCTGGTTGGTGGCTGGTGGTTGCAGCCAGGGAATGGTCAACACCCTCCCATCTCACTGTCCTGAACTCGATGGCCCAGCCTCTCCTCCCATGGTGTGATGTCCAGGAATGAAGGAAGAGCTCAGTTCTCCAGGGAACCTGTGGGCAGCAAAGGGACCAGAAGAAGACGTCAGCCTGTGGCCAAATGGATTGATTTTTTTAAATTGTGGTAAAATACATATAACATAAAATTTATCATTTTAACCATTAAAAAATGCACAATTCAGTAGCATTAAGTACATTTGCCATGCTGCCACGACCGGCACCACCATCTAGTTCCAGAACTTTCTCATCACCCCAAACCCATTTGTCGTCACTCTTCATGCTCCCCTCCCTCAGCCCCTGGAAACTACCAGTCTACTTTCCGTCTGTGCATTTGTCTATTCTGGAGATTTCATGTGAACAGAATCCAACAGTGGCTTTCTGTGTGCAGCTTCTTTCACTTAGCATATTTCCAAGGTTCATCCATGCTATAACATGCATCAGGACTTCATTCTGTTTTATGACCTAATAATATTCCATTGTGTGGATAGATTACATTTTAATGTTTACGATTCGTCTGTTGAAGACACCTGGATTGTTTCCATCTTTTGGTGATTGTGACTAGTGCTATTATGAACACTGATGTACAAGTTTTTGTTTGAACACCTGCTCTCAGTTCTTTTGGGTGTGTACTTGGGAGCAAAATTCCTGAGTCATATGGTAATTCTATGCTTGACTTGTTGAGGAACCACCAAACTGAAGTCCACAACAGACTGGATTTTTCCTGGCCCTTCCTCTCTACGTTCAGCACCCCATTCCTGGACAGCTCCCTGTCCCCGCCCCCCAGCAGCGGCATCTGCTCTCCTGGGCTCCAGACCCACGTCCCCAGGGCCTGCATGACCCCTCGGACCTCCCAGTGCATTTTCTTTCTCAAGTCTGCTCCAGCTGTGCTTGCCTCTTTTCTTTGACATCCAGTGTCCCTGCAGCATGGGTCCCAACAGGTGACAAACCTCCACCTCAGGCTGGCACCTGGACCACAGGTCATGAGGGTAAGGATGGTACACCTACTGTGTGCTGCTGGTCTAACTATGCATATTGTCCCACTTCATCCTCACAGCAAGGCCTGAGACAGGTACTAGTATTGTCCCCATTTGTGGATGTGGAAACCAAGGCTCAGAGAGGTTCAGCCACTTGCCCAGGACCACACAGCTAGTAAAGGGGTGGAGTATAAGCTTGAAACAGTTAGTCTGTCTCCTCAGGGGTTAAGACAGATCGCTGGGCTCCTGGGAACAACAGAAAACCCCTCTGACTTTCAAAAAAGAAGGTTAGAGATTAGGACCTGGGCTCCAGAAGAGACAGATGTAGGAGAGATGGTGGCTCTTGAGAGAAGTGCCTCTCTCAGGGGGGTAAGGTCAGAATGAGGGTCCCCTCAGGGCTGGCTGTCATCAGATCCCATATTTCCTGGCTACTGTGGCCCTTAAGGGCCTGCTGAGCCTGGGGGAGTTGACAGATAGCTGAGAGATTATGATTTTGCTCCAGTGTGACTGGAACACAACATGCGATTTCTTGGTGAGATGGTTTGTATCCCCATTTGCAGGCTGCGAGTGAAGGGGTACACCCCAACAGTGAGTATAATCCTCAGCCCCATCAAGGACCCAGGCGGCGCACAGAGGTGGGGGAGGGTGCCCACGTGTCCACGTGCCCACGTGTCAATGTGCTGGAGGCTGAACATAACACAAACACCTGGCTGGTGGCCATTCCACAAGCCCTTCCTCTAGATGAAGAACCAGCCTCCAGGGGCAGTGACTGGCCTCTTGGTGGGCCTCCTTCTCCTCTTTGTCAGGAAGGCTGGGTGTTCATCTGTGGCTGCATTAGACTTGAGCCAGGCCTCATGCTGTCTTCTCAGCATGGGCTCTGGCTCAGGTTCCAGCTGATCCCCGAGGGCAGAAGGCAAAAAGGAGGCCTGCAGCATGCTGGGCCCTGTCCTAGGTGCAGGATTGTGCTGGGGAAGGCAGACCCCATCCCTGCCTTCCTGAGCATAGGCCACACAAGCAAAGGAGAAGGTGGTGGTGGGCCATGAGGAACCCCACTCTCTCCCCTGTATGGATTCCGAGTAGGGGTAGCCACCAAGGATGCTGAGGAGGCCCTGGGAGCCCCAAGGCATATATGCCAGCACTGAATGGACACCAGGACCTTGCACCTGAGCAATCCAACTGACTGGGAGACCTTGGCTCTCCTGTGGATACGGAGGTGTCCCAGGTTCCAGCCCCCAAAAACTCCTCCCCACTGGAGCCTCTGGAAAACAGTTTCTGGATCCAGGTAGCTGAAGATCAGGTCCCTGATGGTGGAGACCTTGATGATTACCCATTGCTTTGTGGATTCCATGACAGGGAGTGAGGGTAGAAGGGAGGGAGGGACAGACGTATAAACTGGGACAAGAAGGAGGAGCAGGAGTTAGCTAGGCAGAGGAGGTGGTAGGGGTGATGGGAAAGGGATAATGTGTGAAGACCCCGGGGCAGGAGGAACATGGCCTTGATGGGGGGCGGGCACTGAAACAAGGCCCATATGGTGGCTAGTGTAGATGGGGACAGGAAGCAGGTGAGGGAAGAGGCAGAGGTAGGCAGAACCTCTACCCTGTCTCTACCTGGTGGCCCTAGCTTGTTATGGCACCCTTAGCTATCAGCCAGCTTATTACAGTGACCTGCCCACACCCTATCTCCCTGGGTGACTATAAGTGTTCTCCAGGTCAGACTGTCCTTCTTAGCCTTATCTGTACCTGACACAGGGACCGGTTGGCGCCTGGTGATTGTCCACAGGACCCATAAATGAATAGATGTTCGAATTAACCATCCAATCTCACAGAGAGATAAAAACCAGGGTTAGGTGAGGTTGAGTTGAGAGACCTGTGTCCCTGCTATATCCCTGAATTCCTGGGATGGGTAGGGCAGCCCCATGGGTGGGGCTTCCAGATGCCAAAGAGTGTGTTTTTAAAGGAGCCAGACAGGGAGAAAGAGAAATCAGATCTCCACAGCTCTTCTGGAAAGTGAAGCACCTTCTTGAAAACTTGGAAGGCTCCCTGGAAGAGGTGATCCCAAGGTAGCTGTCTCCTCTAGCCCCACTGGGCTTCTGACCCACTCTCCCTTGAACCCAGAGACCCAGCCCATTCCCTTTCTGACAGGGGCTCGTCTCCTCTGGTTTGAGGGCCTGGGAGGGAGCAACAGGAAGTGGGAACAAGGCAGCCACCTTGCTCAGAGACACTGGTTAATTCATCGGGTTTTGCTGCTTTCCGAAGCTCTGCACCCCTCAGTTGAATATTCAGGCTGGCTCCTGGCTTAGCCCTGCCTGCGTCTGTGCAGCTCTATTTTTACAGCCCTGGGGATGGCTGACGAAAACATTTAAAAAGACACAAAAATTAAAAAATTTAAGAGTCGGGTTCCCAGCTGTTCTGTTTGGAAAGCAGGATGACATCTGTGTTCTGTCTCACGGAAATGCATCCTATCTCCGCCCCCACCTCCCACCCTGAGGGCCCAGGGGCTTTAGAAACCTGGCTCAAGCCCCCACTTTGCCACTCACCCTCTGTGTGACCTTAGCCAAGCCCCTTCTTGTCCTGTGCCTCAGTTTCCACTATGTGATAAAGAGAAGTTTGGACAAGTTGATTCTTGTTTAAATTTGGGTGATTCAAGAACTTTTTCCCTGCAGGAGACAGGTGTGACGGGGAAGCAGCTTCCTTTCTCTGTTTCAACATCCTGTCCTTCTCCATCTTTTGACTAATTCCCCTAAAAAAGCTCCACTTTTAACCTGGAGGAGGGGTCCTGCCAGGGTCCTTGCAGTGGGTTGGGAGGCTGTGGGGACAGGGATCAGCATCCCTGAGTCCTAGTCTTGACCTTGCAACCTTTTGGGTCTGTTTCCATATCTGTCAAAAGGTCTGTGTGTGTGTGTGTGGGGGTAACAATGCTCACCCAGCTCACCTTAGACAGCAGTAGTGGGACTCCAAAGTCACAAAAAAGGTATGTAGTTGATGAGACTCAGGGTCCCTTCAATGCCACCAAGTTTCATGTACTCTAGTCCAGATATTAACTGAGCACTTCAGGTACCGGAAAACTCATGAGACTTGACACGTAGGGTGGGGGAAGCCACCTGTACAAGGTGATTTCTGAGGTAGTCCTGGTGAAGAGCAGTGGTGCCTCTCAGTTCCCCTTGTGGGGGCAGAGTCTCCCGGATGTGGCCAGGGTTCACCCCCATGACCTCTCCCTTTGCAGGATGTGGTGGCCACCCCAATCTCTCTCTCCCACATGTTCTCTGCAATGTCACCTCACCTTCCCCCTTGAATCTGGGTGAATGTGAACTCACTTTGGAGCAATCGAATGTGCAAAGCAACCTGAAGCTTAGGACAGAAAAGGCAATGAGGTTTCCACTTTCTTGGCGGCTTTGACATTGGGTAGCTGTGGACCTTTTGCTGAGCTGGCTTCTCTGGGGCTCTGGGAGGCTCTTCTATCAAGTGAGTGATGGCAAGATGATGGCTCGGATCATTTTAACTAGTGCTCACCAGAACTTCCATCCCTCCCCGCTCGCTCCCCAGGAGGTGTGGCCACGTGACTTGACCAGGGAAACCAAAGCAAAAGTGATAGCTGACACATCCTGGAGGAAAAAACCTATGTGTCGTTCTCCATGGCCTCCGACTTGGCCTCATGTCAAAATGGTGGTGTCACAATGGAGGTGTTTACCTCTTACTCTGTGTTCTGAAGTTCTGTGAAGAGAGAGACCCTTCCCGCTAAGCCTAACCTTTGTGGTATGAAGCCATTGAGATTTGGGGGTGGTTTGTTACTGCAGCATGAAATAACTATTTTGACTGATGCAACGATAAAAACTAATAATAACAAAGATTTCTCATGGTATTGTTGAGAGTCTGGGTCAGCAATCAATTTAGTGCTAGCTCTTACTACAATACCAGTTCCCTATCTTAGGTGGATTTCCCCAAAGCACATGCTGAGACAAAGATGTGAATGCAAGAAGTGTATCTGGAAAGTGATTCCAAGGAGCATGGATAGGGAAGTGGAAATGAGATGGGGAAGAAAAGGGGGTTCAGTTATAGTGTGTAGGGACTAGCCGGTTACTACTGTGTGCAGTTGGGGTTCAGTTCTTCCCAGGACCTCTGGGAGACTTCTCAGCGTGCATCAGGTTGTTCCAAACCTGAGGAGCAGAGAGCTGGGGTCATTAGCTGAGGGCTGCTCCCTGGGGCGTAGGGCCCAGGGGCTAGAGTGGAGAAGCAGGACATGGTGCCGGGGAGGCATCTGCTTTCACAGCCAGGAGGTGGGACTCCCCGGGTGGGTGCGCGCAGACCCCAGCTCGACCCGGGCCCCCTGACTTCCCGGCTGGCCTGGATCGCCCACGCTCCAGGTGGGAGAAGTGCACACTGGGATGGGCCCTGGGGTCCAACAACGAGCACGGGACAGGAAGGGACTATCTGGCGTGCACCTGCCGGAGTGACCGTGACCGTGCGGACTGCGAGTGAGCCGCGTGAGCACCGGCCGGGCCCCAGCCGCCGAGCCTCGCTCCTGCCCCGCGCCCGCACCCACAGCACCTTTGTCTCACCGCCCCTGTGCTGCCCGCCGCTCGCGGCACCCGGGAGCAGGGTGGCCTCGGAGAGACCGCGACACCCACGTGGCTGGTGGAAGAGCCGGTTCCCAAGCCCACCCCACACTTTGAGGTCCCCTTTAGGCTCTTCAACAAATGTGAGAAGAGACTGACGCTGCTCACCATGGACTTTGGGGGAGCATGGGTGCCCAGAAAAGGCTTTGAATTAGGCATCCGGCAACTTCTAACCCTGGCTGTGCCTTCTTTAGCTGTGTGACCTTGGGCAGGACACTTGACCGCTGTGGTTTACCTCTCAAGTTCTCTTCTCTAAAGGAGAGGAGACGCTTGGGCTGCACTGAGGTAGGGGAGTATTGTGTTAGGGGCTGGCATAGGAGTCAGCCAGATCTGGGTTCAAATGCTCCCGCTGCTGCCGCTGCTTGCTGACTGCCTGATCTTGGCCAGGAGACATCCTCTCTACCAGCCCAGTTTCCTTTTCTGTCATGAGGAGAGATCATGCATGCTGAAGGACCCAGTGTGGGACCTGCTACTTGCATCACCCAGTATTCTCAGTGTCAGGGATGACTGGGAAGGTCTTGGCTCTTCCACCCTTGCTGTATGACCCAGAGAAACACAGGGGACCTCTCTGGTTATAATATCTGACCCTGCTTTGCCCAGATATTTGCACGGACAGATGAGGCGGTGGGTATGATATGACGGATTAGGGCCAATGAGGAAAGAACAGGGTTCAGCGGTGAGCATTACAATCCATAAGGAGAAGCTGAGGTGGACAGTATAGACCCCATCCCAGTGTGCGGGGCACACTTTTTCATTTGTCCTCCATCCCTGGAGACACTTACTTTTCACCACTCCTAACCCTATCTCTGATTAAAAAAAAAAAAAATCAACTCCAGGCATCCATCATTTATTCATTCATCCTCTGGACACACTTATTTAGTAACTTACAGGCCTTTGGGGGAAGAGGATTCAAGACAAAGGTACATATAATTGATTTGGAGTGAAAAGTATATAAACAAATAACTCAAAACCCGGAGGTTTATTTAAATTTTGGAGTAAACTGTCACACTGAGAAATTGCTTCTTCACTGTGTGATGCTGTGAAAGCCTTATAAGGAAGAGAGGGCAGGTCTTCTGTCCAGAAGGGCCCCTGCCTCACCTGGGACGAGAGTCCATACCCTTCTGACTCCCAGGTGTGGGAAAAGATTTTTGGATTCTAGGGTGCGAAAAGAGCAGGTAAGGCTTCAGGCACTTGGAGACATCACCAAAAATTTGAGAAGGAGCAGGAATGGAGGGCTGGGGTCTCCAAGACTGAACCCGACCAGGCCATTGGGCACTTGGAGACTGGGAGAACTGGAGGCCACCAGATATTCAGTGTGGTCTGAGCAAGGGGTGATGCCAACTGAGAATCCCTTCACCTGAGAGTCAGGACCTGCCCATGTAGTCCCGGAGTAGCCAAGTTCTCATCTGTTCTGTGGGTCTGAGAGGGAAGAGATCCCAAAATTAATTGGTTCTGACTTCTCCTCATCTATGGGTAAGTGGCTGCTCAAATGGGATTTAAAATGACTTTAAAGAGGTATGAATGTAAACAAAACCACAACGGACCAGAACTTGTGGGATGCAGCAAAAGCAGCACTAATTGGGAAGTTTATAGCTGTGAATGACTACATTAAAAAAGAAGGAAGATCTCAAATCAACCGAACGTCACAACTTAAGGAACTAGAAAAAGAAGAATAAACTAAGCCCAAAGCTAGCAGAAAGAAGGAAATACAATTAAAGAAGAGATCAATAAAATAGAAAATAGGAAACAAGGGAGAAAAATCAATGAAACCAAATTTGGTTCTTCAAAACATAAGAAAAATTTTTTAAAATTGACAAGCCATTAGCTAGAGGGACTGAGAGAGACTGGGGTGGGGGGGACCTCAAGTTATTAAAATCAGAAATGAAAGTGAGGACATTACTACTGATTCTAGGGAAATAAAACTGATTGTAAGAGAGTACTATGAACCATGAATGACTTTACTCCAATGAATTGGATAACCCAGATGAAATGGACAAATTTCTAGAAACATGCAACCTATCAATACTGAATCACAAAGAGATAGAAAATCTGAATAGGTGATCAGATCAGTAATCAAAAACCTCCTGACAAAGAAAAGCCCTAAACCTGAAGGCCTCACTGTTGAATTCTACCAAACATTTACAGAAGAACAAACATCAATCTTCCTTGAATGTTTCAAAAAATTTGAAGAGAAAGAAACACTTTCTAACTCATTCAATGAGGCCAGCATTACCCTGAAACCAAAGCCAAAGAAACTACAAGGAAGCTACAGACCAATATCCTTTATGAATATTGGTGCAAGAATGCTCAGAAAAATACCAGCAAACCGAATTCAGCAGCATATTGAAAGGATTATACACCATGACCAAATGGGATTTAAACCAGGAATGCAAGGATGGTTCAATATACAAAAATCTATTAATATGATATACCACATTCACAGAACAAAGGAAAAAACCCCCACAAGAATTGCATACAGGTACTCAGACAGGTTTTTATACACCCATGTTCACAGAGGCATTATTCACAATAGCCAAAAGGTGGGAATGATGCAAGTGTCCATTGATGAAGAAATGGATAAACAAAATATGGTCTACACATCCAATAGAATATTATTCAGTCTTAAAAAGAGAAGGAATTCTGACACCTGCTACAACATAACTGAAACTTGAAGACATTATGCCAAGTGAAAAAAAGCCAAATACTGTGTGATTCCACTTACATGAGACACCTACAGTAGTCAAATTTATAGAGATAAAAAGTAAAATGGTGGTTGCCAGGGGCTAGAGGAAAGGGGATGAAGAGTTAGCATTTAATTGGGACAGAGTTTCAGATTGGGAAGATGAAAAAGTTCTGTGGATGGGTGATAAAGATGGTTGCACAAAAAAATGTGAATATGCTTAATTCTGCTGAACTGTGCACTTAAAAATGGTTGAGGCAGACACAGTGCTGCACACCTGTAGTCCCAGCAATCCAGAAGGCTGGGGCAGGAGGATCACTTGAGGCCAGAAGCAACAGGTTGTGCAAGAAGGGCTGAACCTGCCGAGGTCAGAAATGGAGCAGGTAAAAAAATGGTTAAAATGGTAAAATTTTTGTTATGTGTATTTTACCATAGTAAAAATGTAAAGTTCACAAAACAAAAATAATGAGGTGATGTATGAGCCCATGGTGTTGTGGAAAAACTTATACCTGTGACAAGTTTATAATATAAGGTATTGATGCATGTGGTCTTAGGAAAGGTTGAACAAAATGCCATGGGAAGCCAGAGTGGGGAGTAAATGCTTGTGCACAGAAGGACTAAAAGCTGCTTTTGAGCTGGACCTCCCAGGAGGGCAGGGCGGAGAGGGGTTTACAGGCAGTGACACTGCATAGGCAAAGCCTGGAGGGGAGTGAGGGCTGTCCTGGGGTGATCTGCTGTGACTGGTAGCAGGACCCAGGAGAGGGGCAATCTAGGGGAAGGCAGGCCTCACCTGCTCCAGTCCTCAGGCTTGCCTGCTCACTCATGGGGCTTGGGGCCCTGGTGACCCTCCCTGAGCAGCTTGCTGGAAGGGAAGGATTAATCCAGGCTTCTTATTTCACATGGGAGGAAATGGGAATCCGGAGTGCGGTGAAGTGCTGGGAGATAATTCAATAAGGACACATAACTGCTAAAACTCTAATGTGACCATAGCTAGGTATTATAGGTATTTTATCCATATCAAAGAGGTTGGTGGAACTGCTGTGTCTGTTATGTTACTTTCAAGTAACAAGAAAGGGAATTCATGGGCTCAAGTATCTGAAAAGAAAATCCCAAACAGTGTTGTTTCATGCAGGGCTTGCTCCAAGCTCAGTGAGGTCTCTCAGGTCCTGCTCCCTGTCTCTCTGCCCTCCCTTCTGCAGAGGATACTTGTCCTATGGAGGAGGAGGAGCTCCTCCTGGCCCTATGATGGGTGTTGGAGTTCCCAGGGATATGTGCCCCATGCTCAGGTTCAGAAGGAGTGTTCCCAAGATGGAGTGACTCCAAGTGGACCAACTTGACACTGGCCAGGGATGGAATGTTCTAATTAGCATAGACTGAGCCCTGTAATTAGTTTTGCCCTAGGATCCAGGTGTGGAACCAGGACCATATGGATCCCAATTGGAATCAGGGATTATTGGGGAGGAAGGGGAGGGAAATGGATGTTGAGATCAATTCTGAGTGCGAATTTTAAGAGATATCACAACAAATGAAAAAAAAATGTTAGAAATGCTTTTGGCTGCAAGTAAGAGAAAATGCAACCAATGGTGAATAAAACAAATAGAAATCTGGGGTCCCCCAGTGGCTGGCACGATTAAACTGTCCAGCAATGTTCCCCTAAGGAGCCAGGCTCCATCTGTACTCTTGCTTCTCCCCTCGGTGTGCTCACTTTTACTCTTTTGTTGCTTGATAACTGCCATAGCCCCAGGAATAATACCCACGTTCAAGGCAGGGAGGTGGGGAACAGATCAAACCTACAAGCTCACTTCCCACGTCATCCCTCTTATTGGGATGCAGGAGCCTTTCCAGATGCTTCTGAAGGGATTTTCATTTAGGTCTTGGTCCAGAACTGGGTCATATGGGCACTCGTACTTGTAGGTAGATTGACCAGCCATCTCGGTTTGCCAGGGACTTTTGGTGCTAAAACTGGACAAGTCCTGGGCAAACCAGATAAGATGGTCACACTAACTGGAAGGAAGACTGGGGAAGTGAATTTGGGGCTTCCCAGGCTCTATTGTAGGGAGTTGCAGAGAAGGAGGGGCTATTGGTGGGTTTTAGCACAGCCATTAGCAGTGTCTACACAACCAGGCTGGTGAAGGGATTCAAAATCAAGACATATCCAGAATAGGCAAAGGGACTTAAAAATTAGCCTAAAAATTAGGAGATGTTATATATTCTGGATATGTGTTGCAGTATATTCTCCCAGTCTATGGGTCGCCATTTTACTCTCGGAATAGTGTCTTTGATGAACAAACATTCTTAATTTAGCATAGTTCAGTTTATCACTTTTCTCTTTATAGTTAGCACTTTTAGTGTCCTAAGAAACCACTACCTTCTCCAAGATCATGAGAACACTCTCATTTAAAAATTTTTTTTTATTTTTATTTTTTTAAAGATTCTACTTATTGGGGCACCTGGGTGGCTCAGTCATTGAGCGTCTGCCTTCGGCTCAGGTCATGGTCCCAGGGTCCTGGGGTCGAGCCCCACATCGGGCTCCCTGCTCTGCGGGAAGCCTGCTTCTCTGTCTCCCACTCCCCCTGCTTGTGTTCCCTCTCTCGCTGTGTCTCTCTCTGTCAAATAAATAAATAAAAATCTTAAAAAAAAAAAAAAGATTCTACTTATTTACTTGAGTGAGGGAGAGAGGGTGGGGAGAGCACAGAGGGAGAATGAGAGGGAGAAGCAGACTCCCTGTTGAGCAAGGAGCCTGACGTGGAGCTCCATCCCAGGATCCTGAGATCATGACCTGAGCCAAAGGCAGACGCTTAAGCAACTGAGCCACCCAGACACCCCGAAAAAAGATGGCTTTATTGAGAAATAGTTCACATACCATACAATCCATCCATCTAAAGTGTACAGTTCAGTGGCTTGTAAGATATTCAAGCACCATCATCTCTACAGTCAATTTAAGACTTGCCTCACCTCAAAAACATTTGCATCACCTCAAAAAGAAATCCTATATCCTTTAGCTATCACACCCTTATCCTCATCCCTCCCTCGCTCTCAGGCCTAAGCAACCATTCTACTTTCTGTCCCAATAGATTTCCCTATTTTGCATGTTTCATATAAATGGAATTTTGTATCTGGCTTCTTTCACTTTCTATAATGTTTTCAAGGTTCACCCATGTGGTAGCATGAGTCAGAATTTTATTCATTTTTATTGCCAAATAATATTCCATTGCATGGCTATGCCATGTGTCTGTTGGCCATTTGGATGTCTTCTTAGGAAAAATGTCTGTTCATGTCTTCTGCCCATTTCTTTTTTTTTTTTTTTAAGATTTTATTTATTTATTTGAGAGAGAGAGAATGAGAGAGAGCACATGAGAGGGGGGAGAGTCAGAGGGAGAAGCAGACTCCCTGCCAAGCAGGGAGCCCGATGCGGGACTCGATCCAGGGACTCCAGGATCATGACCTGAGCTGAAGGCAGTCGCTTAACCAACTGAGCCACCCAGGCGCCCCTCTTCTGCCCATTTCTTGATTGGATCATTTGTTCTTTGTGTGTTGAGTTTGATAAATTCTTTATAGATTTTGGATACTAATGCTTTATCTGATTTGTCATTTGCAAATTTCTCCCATTCTGTCCGTTGTCTTTTTTTTAAATAAAATTTTATTTATTTGTCAGAGAGAGAGAGAGAGCACAAGCAGGAGAGCGGCAGGCAGAGGCAGAGGGAGAAGCAGGCTTCCCGCTGAGTAAGGAGCCCAATGCAGGACTCGATTCCAGGACCCTGGGATCATGACCTGAGCCAAAGGCAGACGCTTAACCGACTGAGCCACCCAGGCATCCCATGTCTTTTGGTTTTGTTGACTATTTCCTTTGCTGTGCAAAAGCTTTTTATCTTAATGAAGTCCCAATAGTTCATTTTTGCCCTTGCTTCCCTTGCTTTGGAGATGTGTCTAGCAAGAAGTTGCTGTGGCCAAGCTCACAGAGATTGCTGCCTGTGTTCTCCTCTAGGATTTGGATGGATTCCTGTCTCCCATTTAGGTCTTTCATCCATTTGAGTCTATTTTTGTGTATGGTGTAGGGAAATAGTCAGTTTCATTCTTCTGCATGTGGCTGTCCAATTTTCCCAACACCATTTGTTGAAGAGACTTTTTTCCATTGGCTATTCTTTCCTGCCTTTTTTTTTTTTTTAAAGTAGGCTCAATGCCCAGCGTGGAGCCCAACCGAGGCCTTGAGCTCATGACCCTGAGATCAAGAATTGGACATTTAACCGACTGAGCCACCCAGGTGCCCTTTCTTTCCTGCTTTGTCAAAGATTAGTTGACCATAGAGTTGAGGGTCCATTTCTGTTCCATTCTATGCATCTACAAGACAGTATCTACTGTCTTGATGATTACAACTTTGTGATAGAGCTTGAAGTCCAGAATTGTGATGCCACCAACTTTGTTGTTGTTGTTGTTGTTGTTGTTGTTGTTGTTGTTGTTGTTTTCAGCAGTCCTTTGGCTATTCAGGGTCTTTTCTGGTTCCATACAAATTTTAGGATTATTTGTTCCTGCTCTGTGAAAAAAGTTGATAGTATTTTGATAGGGATTGCATTGAATGTATAGACTGTTCAAAGTAGCATAGACGTTTTAACAATATTTGTTCTTCTAATCCAAGAGCATGGAATGTTTTCCCATTTCTTTGTGTCTTCCTCAATTTCTTTCATGAGTGTTCTATAGTTTCCTGAGTATAGTTCCATTGCCTCTTTGGTTAGGTTTATTCCTAGGTATCTTATGGTTTTTGGTGCAATTTTAAATGGGATTGACTCCTTAATTTCTCTTTCTTCTGTCTCATTGTTAGTGTATAGAAATGCAACTGATTTCTGTGCATTGATTTTATATCCTGCCACTTTCCTGAATTCCTGTATGAGCTCCAGCAATTTTGGGGTGGAGTCTTTTGGGTTTTCCACATAGAGTATTATGTCATCTGTGACTTCATTTTGACTTCATCTTTGCTGATTTGGGTGCATTTTATTTCTTTTTGTTGTCTGATTGCTGAGGCTAGGACTTCTAGTACTATGTTGAACAACAGTGGCGATAGTGGACATCCCTGCTGTGTTCCTGACCTTAGGGGGAAAGCTCTCAGTTTTTCCCCATTGAGAATGATATCTGCTATGGGCTTTTCATATATGGATTTTATGATATTGAGGTATGTTGCCTCTATCCCTATACTCTGAAGAGTTTTGATCAAGAAAGGATGCTGTACTTTGTCAAATGCTTTTTCTGCATCTATTGAGAGTATCATATTGTTCTTGTCCTTTATTTTATTTTTGTAGTGTATCACATTGATTGATTTTTGGATGTTGAACCACCCTTGCAGCCCATTTAGTTGTGGTGAATAATCCTTTCAATGTATTGTTGGATCCTATTGGCTAGTATCTTGGTGAGAATTTTTGCATCCATGTTCATCAGGGATATTGATCTGTAATTCTCCTTTTTGGTGGGGTCTTTGTCTGGTTTTGGGATCAAGGTAATGCTGGCCTCATAGAATGAGTTTGGAAGTTTTCCTTCCATTTCTGTTTTTTGAAATAGTTTCAGAAGAATAGGTATTAATTCTTCTTGAAATGTTTGGTAGAATTCCCCTGGGAAGCCATCTGGCCCTGGATTCTTGTTTGTTGGGAGATTTTTATTACTGCTTCAATTTCCTTGCTGGTTATGGGTCTGTTCAGGTTTTTATTTCTTCCTGTTTCAGTTTTGGTAGTTTATATGTCTCTAAGAATGCATCCATTTCTTCCAGATTGCCTAATTTGGTGGCATATAGTTGCTAATAATATGTTCTTATAATTGTTTGTATTTCTTCAGTGTTGGTTGTGATCTCTCCTCTTTCATTCATGATTTTATTTATTTGGGTCCTTTCTCTTTTCTTTTTAATAAGTCTGGCCAGGGGTTTATCAAGCTTATTAATTCTTTCAAAGAACCAGCTCCTAGTTTCGTTGATCTATTCTACTGTTCTTTTGGTTTCTATTTCATTGATTTCTGCTCTAATCTTTATTAATTCTCTTCTCCTGCTGGGTTTAGGCTTTATTTGCTGTTCTTTCTCCAGCTCCTTTAGGTGGAATGTTAGGTTGTGTATTTGAGAACTTTCTTTTTTCTTTTTTTAAGATTTTATTTATTTGACAGAGAGAGACACAGCAAGAGAGGGAATACAAGCAGGGGGAGTGGGAGAGGGAGAAGCAGGCTTCCCGCCGAGCAGGGAGCCCGATGCGGGGCTCGATCCCAAGACTCCGGGATCATGACCTGAGCTGAAGGCAGAGGTTTAATGGCTGAGCCACACAGGCGCCCCACCTTTCTTGTTTCTTGAGAAAGGCTTGTGTTGCTATATACTTCCCTCTTAGGACTGCCTTTGTTGCATTTCAAAGGTTTTGAACAGTTGTGTTTTCATTTTCATTTGTTTCCATGAATTTTTTAAATTCTTCTTTAATTTCCTGGTTGACTTATTCATTCTTTAGTAGGATGCTCTTTAGCCTCCATGTATTTGAGTTCTTTCCAAATTTCGTCTTGTGTTTGAGTTCAAGTTTCAAAGCACTGTGGTCTGAAAATATGCAGGGAATAATCCCAGTCTTTTGGTACTGGTTGAGACCTGATTTGCGACCAAGTATGTGATCTAATCTGGAGAACGTTCCATGTACACTCAAGAAGAATGTGTATTGGGGTGCCTGGGTGGCTCAGTCATTAAGCATCTGCCTTCTGCTCAGGTCATGATCCCAGGGTCCTGGGATCAAGCCCCGCATCAGGCTCCCTGCTCGGCGGGAAGCCTGCTTCTCCCTCTCCCACTCCCCTTGCTTGTGTTCCCTCTCTCGTCGTCTCTCTCTCTCTGTCAAATAAATAAATAAAATCTTAAAAAATAAGAATGTGTATTATGTTGCTTTAGGATGGAATGTTCTGAATATATCTGTGAAATCATCTGGTCCAGTATGTCATTCAAAGCCCTTGTTTCCTTGTTGATCTTCTGCTTAGATGATCTGTCCATTGCAGTGAGTGGGTGTTAAAGTCCCCTATGATTAATGTATAATTATCAATGTGTTTCTTTAATTTTGTTATTAATTGGTTTATATAATTGGTTGCTCCCATGTTAAGGGCGTAAAGATTTACAATTGTTAGATCTTCTTGTTGAATAGACCCTTTAATTATGATATAGTGTCCTTCCTCCTCTCTTATTACAGATTTAGGTTTAAAATTTAATTTGTCTAGGGGCGCCTGAGTGGCTAAGTCATTGGGTGTCTGCCTTTGGCTCAGATCATGATCCCAGGGTCCTGCTGGGACCCGCATCAGACACCCTGCTCGGCGGAAGGCCTGCTTCTCCATCTCCCATCCCCCCCTGCTTGTGTTCCCTCTCTTGCTGTGTCTCTCTCTGTCAAATAAATAAATAAATACAATCTTTGAAAAAAATAAAATAAAATCTAATTTGTCTAATATAACGATTGCCACCCCAGCTTTCTTTTGACGTCCATTAGCATGATAAATGGTTTTCCATCCCTTCACTTTCAATCTGGAGGTGTCTTTGGGTCGAATATGTCTCTTGCAGACAGCATATCGATGGGTTTTGCTTTATTATCCAATCTGATACCCTATGTCTTTTGATTGGGGCATTTAGCCCATTTACATTCAGAGTAACTATTGAAAGATATGAATTTAGTGCCATTGTATTACCTGTAAAGTCACTGTTTCTGTATATTGACTCTGTTCCTTTCTGGTTTATGTTACTTTTGGGCTCTCTCTTTGCTTAAAGGATCTCTTTTAATATTTCTTGCAGGGCTTTAATCTTTGATCTTTAATAAACTGCCTGGCATGGATTTTATTGTTTGCAACTAAGAATCTTGCCTGGTATGCACCCCTCTCCAAGCTTGCTCCCCCCCCCCCCCCCCTTTCAGTAGAAGGCAGCAAGTTCTCTCCACTTGTCCATGCCTTGAATCCAATAGCCAAATTCATTTCATTTCTGTTTGTCCTGAAAGCTTTTTATCTCTCCTATTTTGAATGACAGCTTAGCTGGATAAAGTATTCTTGGCAGCATATTTTTCTCATTTAGCACCATGAATATATCATGCCAGTCCTTTCTGGCCTGTCAGGTTTCTGTGGATAGGTCTCCTGCCAGTCTAATGTTTCTACCCTGTAGGTTACAGACCTCTTGTCCTGAGCTGCTTTCAGGATTTTCTCTTTGTCTCTGAGATTTGCACTATTACATATCAGGGTGTTGACCTATTTTTATTGATTTTGAGGGGGGTTCTATATGCCTCCTGGACTTGAATGCCTGTTTCCTTCCCCAGATTAGGGAAGTTCTCCACTATAATTTGCTCCAGTATACCTTCTGCCCTCTCTCTCTTTCCTCTTCTGTGATCCCAATTATTCTAATATTGTTTCACTTTATGGTATCACCTCTCTCTCGAATTCTCCCCTCGTGATCCAGTAGTTGTTTATCTCTCTTTTTCACAGCTTCTTTATTCTCCATCATTTTGTCCTCTATATCACTAATTCTCTCTTCTGACTCATTTATCCTAGCAGTTAGAGCCTCCATTTTTTTATTGCCTTTTTTATTTTGACTTGATTAGATTTTAGTTCTTGTATTTCTCCAGAAAGGGATTCTTTAGTGTCTTCTATGTTTTTTTCAAGCCCAGCTAGTATCTTTATAATTGTTATTCTGAACTCTAGTTCCAACATCTTACTTATGTCCATACTGATTAGGTCCCTGGCAGTCAGTACTGCCTCTTATTCTCTTTTTTAAGGTGAGTTTTTCTGCCTTGTTGTTCTTGCAGAAAGTGGTCATTTTCCTATTTGTAGAGTTGTAGCTATTCTCAAGAAGAATGTGTATTATGTTGCTTCAGGATGGAATGTTCTGAATATATCTCTGAAGTCCATCTGGTCCAGTGTGTCATTCAAAGCCCTTGTTTCCTTGCTGATCTTCTGCTTAGATGATCTGTCCATTGCAGTGAGTGGGGTGTTAAAGTCCCACTTAGCTCTCTGGTTGAGTTTGCTGGTGTTCAGAATAATTTGGTAGCTATCTAGATGAGTTCCTGGGACCAGGTGAAATTAAGGTCTCCTACTCCTCCACCATCTTAAACTCAGGCTCTACAGCAAGTCTTGATTGATATCAGCTTATCCAAGTCCTCCCGTTCTGTTCTTTTTTAAAAATATTGCCTTGATTGTTCTAGGCTCTTTGTGTTTTTATAAAAATTTATAACTGCCTTTCAGTTTCTAAAAGAGAAAAAAGACGTGTTGAGGTTTTGATTGGGTTTATGTTGAGTTTACAGATCAATTTGAGTAGATCTGACATCTTTACAGCATTGAATCTTCCATTCCAAGAACATAGTATGTTCCCCTATTGATTTAAAAAATTTCTTTCAATAATGTTTCATAATTTTTAGTGTAGAGGCCTTGCATGTCTTTCATTAAATTTATTCATACAGGGTTTTTTTTTTTTTTGATGCTATTATAAGTAATATAGTTAATTTTTTTTCATTTGGATACTTCCCTTCAAATACCTGAAGGGTTTTTTATGTGGAACAGAGGGCTGGTCACTGATTTTTGCCTGGTATGTGCAGGTAGGCCCTGAGCCAAGTACTGTCTGCATTTTCTCATTTACTCCTCAGCAGCCCTTGGACACAGGACTCTTATCCCCATTTTACACTGAACCTCGGAGGTGGAGCCAGGTCTGAGGCGGGGCCTGACTGAGGACTGAATGGTGCCCCCTTCTGCACTGATCCAGACCTGATGTGGGCAAACCTGTGCCTATGGGTGCAACCCTCTGAGGTTCTTTCCAGGTGAGAAATTCTATGACTCCCAAATTCAAATTCAAGATTCAAATTTGTCCAGCCCACCCTGGACAAATTTAATGCAAATATTAGTGAACCTTGACATTTTTTTAAAGTAAACAAATCAATATATCAATTAGGCCACTACTGAAAACACAATTTCTGAAATCCATAGAACTTGAGTATCAACATTTTTTTTAAAGATTTTATTTATTTATTTGAGAGAGAGAATGAGATAGAGAGAGAGAGAGAGCATGAGAGGGGGGAGGGTCAGAGAGAGAAGCAGACTCCCTGCTGAGCAGGGAGCCCAACGTGGGACTCGATCCCGGGACTCCAGGATCATGACCTGAGCCGAAGGCAGTTGCTTAACCAACTGAGCCACCCAGGCGCCCGTATCAACATATTTTTTAACCATAACCTGAGTGAGGGTTAAAACTCATCACACAGTTTGTAAACAACACTTCAAGTTTGCTTAAAATCTCTGAGGGGAAAGTGGTTTAAATGACATGGCCCAGACCTCCCCATGAGCTCTAGCCAGTATTTGTACCCAGAACTGCTGATACCTCCACTGTATGTCTCACATGACCCAAAGAGAACTCGTAATGCCTGTGTCTGGTCAACACCGATCATACTTTTTGGCTGGCTAGCACCTTTGACATCCTTCCTAGGTTGGGGGAATTTCCGTGTGGTAAGAGAGAAATATGCTTCCCAGAGTTCCTTGCAAATGGGCATCTACACGTGATCTGGGTTTGGCCAGTCACACAACCCTGTGTGATGTGCTGCAGAAGCTCCAGGAGCCACTCTGGTGAGGGTGGCCACCAGGACACCCAGGGTCTAGTTGTACCAGCTGTAATGTCCAGTGCAAGCTGCAGGGTCTGGCCCTGGGCACTGGTGCTGTGTTCTTCTGGGCCCACAATCTAGACAGAGCTTCTGGCCCCTCCTGAAGAGCCTGCTAACTGGCTTTACACTTTAATCAATCCATCCCTTTATAATCTTTAATAAACTGCCTGGCATGGATTTTATTGTTTGCAACTAAGAATCTTGCCTGGTATGCACTTCTCCCCAAGCTTGCTCCCCACCCCCACCCCTTTTCAGTAGAAGGCAGCAAGTTCTCTCCACTTATCCATGCCTTGAATCCAATAGCCACCCTGGTCTCCCACCCCCTCCATCCCAGGGCCTGGGTCTTACTGATAATTCCTCTCCCTGCACAGCTTGAGTCTGTCCAGTCCACCATTTCTGTGGTCAGCCTTCAAGCCCAGGCCACCAGCCTCCTCACCTGTAGACTATTCCTTAAGTTCCCACCCTCACCCCAGAGTGATCTTTCTGGAATGCAGACTACTTCAGGTCGCCCCTCATTGAAGCTCTCTAGTGCCCATCCCCCTATTTGATGAATTTTACTGGGGAAGCCTTTCCTGTGTGGCCTCCCTGAGCTCTCCCACCCCTGTGCTGGCCCCGCCCCTTTCCTTCTCTAAACAATGATCATTTCTCCTGCCCCAGGGTTCTTGCACATGCACTTCTTCTGCCTGTAGCTTTATTCCACCCTCTTCTTTCCCCCACCCCTACTTTGCCTTTAGCTCTCAGCTCCTGGGGAATTCATTTTTGACCTTTCCTCTCAGGGAAGACCCTCTCTCTCTTGGACCTTTACACCCCCCTGTGCTTCTGGAAGCTCAGCATGGTGCTTATCTAGTCAGTCTTTGCCACTTATGAGCTGTGTGACCCCAGGCAAGTTACTGAATCCATCTGGGCCTTAGTTTCTCTGTTTCTTCATCTCCTAAATAAGGTTAATGATGTTTACTGCTCCAGGTTCAGCTTCTACCCTTCTTTGCTCTGTCTGTGGCCCTGGATGCCCACACTTCAGGCTGCATTTCTGTGTCCTCTGGCTTCAGTGGGAGGTGCCATCAGAGATCAGAGGGAGGGAGCAGTCAGGGACTTGCTTCCTGGCTTCTTCCCCTTCCTTGCCTTGGGCCATGTGTCTCACAGAGGGGCAGTTCTATGGGTGGTAAAAGCTTCTCACTGTGGTTGTCCTTTGGGGGCCTCTTGATTTTCCCTTAACTCTGTCTAAGGCACTGTAGTCACTTTGTTAATATGTCTCTTTGTAGCCATGGGTGAATTCTGTTTCTACAGCCCAGAGCTGCTGAGAGAATTAAATGAGAGCACTCATGATAATGCCCTTAGCACTGCGCCTGGCTGGCCTCATTTTATTTTTTTATTTTTTTATTTTTTTATTTTTTTATTTTTTTATTTTTTTTAAAGATTTTTATTTTATTTATTCATGAGAGACAGAGAGAGAGAGGCAGAGGGAGAAGCAGGCTCCCAAGAAGCAGAGAGCCCGATGCGGGACTCGATCCCAGGACCCTGGGATCATGACCTGAGCCGAAGGCAGACGCTTAACCATCTGAGCCACCCAGGCGCCCTGGCTGGCCTCATTTTAACTCATTACTTTTCCCAAGCATTGCACCATGACCTTGTTTTGCAAGGGATGATTTTTGAGTCTGTTTCTGTCAACAGACTGGATCTGAAATGCAAAGACGTTTCTCAGCTGTATCCCCAGAGCTTAGCACAGAGCTCAGCACATTTGATGAGGATTTGATGAGTTAATGGTCCCATTTGCCTCTGTGCAGTACTGTCTTGCTGCCAGGAGGAGAAGAGGCAGGAGAATCCATAGGTTCCCTTGTGCAGTTGTTTAGGTTGCGCACTGCAAAAGTTGCCTGGCTCAGGAAACAAGGCTCAGATCAGCTGTGCTCTTTCCACCTTGCTTGCTCCAACAGAGAGAGGTGTTTTCCTAATTTGCTCAAAGGGGCTGCATGAATTAGTGGTTCCTTGGGTCTCTATCCCTAAACCTAGTTTTTATTCATTTATACAGGAGACTCCATGTTCCTGCCTATGTCCTGCCTCCCAGCCCCCTGAGTACCTACCTCCCTTTTCATTCGTCCTCTCTGCCTTCCAGGAAGCCAGCAGCTTCCCAAGGAAGCCCCCTAGCTTAAGAGAGGCCTGCAGAAACCAGTGGGGACAGGGCTTCCAAGAAAGTTTCCGGTAAGCCTGAGCACCAGAGCCACTGATCTTCCTGATAGATGGGGGCAGACAACAACAAGCGAGTGGTCAGGCCCAGGAGAAACCAGTTGTGGGCAGCTGCAGAAATAATGGCCCTGGACTCCAAGTGGACTAATAGGCAATTAGCGCCAGAGGGGCCCCGTCCAGCCCCCAGCCCATTAAACACAGGATGACTTTAACCAAATCCTATCTTAAAGAGCTCTATTTAGAGGCAGCTTAATATAAATTGTTCCATAGAGAGGGGAAAAAAATCCCACCGATCCAGGCAAAAGAATAGTTCTTAGTGGGAGTTTCTGATAAGTGAGTTGGAGAGGCAGCCAGGCCATTGAAAAGCTCTGCGGGTAAAGCAGTGGAGGCCGTCAGCTTTCAGTTCAGCCTGTTCTGTTTCCTTCTGTGCCGGGGCCTCTGCCTGGCCCCCGGTCTTTTTCATATTCGGAACCGGAAAGGCTACACTGTGCGCTGAGCAGCATCTCTGCCTCTGCACAGGGAGTCAGACCTGGTCATCCCGCATCACCGGAAGCGGGCCGCCCAGGGTCTAGGCCTGGATGGAGCATGAGTGTGAGACCCTGATCACACCCCTGTGCCATGGGTCCCTTTCCCTTTGCTCCCCCTCCCCAGCGAGGAGAGAGTACTGGTAATAAGGCCTCCCCTCTAGGTAGCACCCGAGCAGCTCACCTTTGACCGCACTCAGGAATCACCAGACCAGTTTTCCAAATGCTGATGCCCAGGCCGTACCTTGAGATTCTGCTCAGCTTGTCTGGAGTGGTCCCCTAGTGTGGGCACTGTAAGCATTCCCCAGGTGCTTCCATATGCAGACAGGTTTGAGACCCACTGGTCCCCAAGGCCTGTCCTATACCCGCTCTCTTGTGTGGTTAACCACCCATATGGGGCTGGGAGACACCACAGAACTGCAGCGTTCAGAGTGGGTCCCCTGGACCAGCAGCCTCGGCATCACTTGGCGATGTCGTAGAAATTCATTTTCTCAGGCCCAGCCCTAGAGCTCTGGAATCAGAAACTCCTGGTGGGACCCAGCAACACATGTTTTAACAAGCCCTCCAGGGGATTCTGATGTGTTCTCAAATTTGAGAATCCCTGCCGTAGAATAATGAAAGAATTATCCTTGCATTTCAGTGCTCTTCAAACTTTACCGTGCACAGGACTCAAATTAAAATGTGAATTCTGATGCAGCTGGGGGATGGCCAAGGTTCTGCCTTTCAGACACGGTCCCAGGTGCTGCCACAGGTCTGCAGACCACGCCGAGCAGCTAGGGTGTAGGTATGTTGACTGAGAGCTCGCTGTGTGCCAGGCACTGCACTATGCCCCATATTTGTGTCATCTTATTTCATCTTCCCAGAAGCACTAAGAGGTAGACATTAATTATTATTTCTGAACAGCTTTATTGAAAGATAATTCACATTCCATAGAATTCATCCACTCAAAGTATACAAAGGCTTTGCGCCCCCATCACCACGATCAATTTTAGAACATTCTCATCCTTCTCAAAGGAGACACAGCTCCTCTTAGCCTAGGCAACCTACCTTCTCTATAGATTTACCTCTTCTGGACATTTCATCTAATTTTTTTTATTAAATTCAATTAATTAACATATACAGTATTATTAGTTTCAGAGGTAGAGGTCAGTGATTCATCAGCCTTATATAACACCCAGTGCTCATTCCATCATGCGCCCTCCTTAATGTCCAACATCCAGTTACCCCATCCCCCCACGCCCCTCCCCTCCAGCAACCTCAGTTTGTTTCCTATGATTAAGAGTCTCTTATGGTTTGTCTCCCTCTCTGAATTCATCTTGTTTTATTTCCCCCCACTTCCCCTATGTTCCTCTGTTTTGTTTCTTAAATTCCACGTATCAGAGAGATCATATGAGAATTGTCTTTCTCTGATTGACTTATTTCACTCAGCATAATACCCCTAGTTCCTTCCATGTTGTGGCAAATGGTAAGATTTCATTTTTTTGATGGCTGAGTAGTGTTCCATGATAATAGATAGAGATAGAAATACTTATATCTATATAGATATAGAAATATCTATATCTATCGAAAGATATCTGTATCTATTTGTATCTATATCTATCTGTATCTATATCTATCTATCTATCTATCTATCTATCTATCTATCTATCTATCCCCCACATCTTCTTTATCCATTCATCTGTCGATGGACATCTGGGCTCTTTCCATAGTTTGGTTATTATGGACATTGTTGCTATAAACATTGGGGTGCACCTACCCCTTCTGATCACTACATTTGTATCTTTGGGGTAAATACCCAGTAGTGCAATTGTTGGGTCATAGGGTAACTCTATTTTCAACTTTTTGAGGAACTTCCATACTGTTTTCCAGAGCGGCTGCACCAGCTTGCATTCCCACCAACAGTGTAGAAGGTTCCCCTTTCTCTGCATCCTCACCAACATCTTGGACATTTCATTTAAAAGGATTCATCCAACATGTAGCCTTTCGTGACTGGCTCCTTTCAGTTAGCATCCTGTTTTCAAGGTTGATCCATGTTATAGTATATGTCAGTACTTCACGCCTTTCTCTGGCTGAATATCTTCCATTGTTGGGTAGATCATATTTTGCAGATCGATTTAATTGTTGATGGACACTTGGGTTGTTTGCATTGGGGGGGATCATGGTTTGTGCTGCTGTGGACACTGATACACAAACAGTTCCATTTTACAGATGAAGACACTGAGGCTGAGAGCCACGAAACCCGGGCAAGGTCACTGACCGTTCAGGGGGGCGCTCTCTGCCTCCTTGCCACCTGTCTCAGAGGCCCAGGTGGTAGCACTGCTTGAGGTGACGGGGCAGGGGGGGTGGGGAGTGTTTGTTTCTGGAGAAGGAGTGGGGGGCTTGGGCCAAGCCCAAGAGGGTCACGTTTGAAAAGACAGGGGAGAGACAGACGGAGGGGAAGCGGGATATGGGGACGGGGATGGATGGGCCAGTGGTGTTTTCCTCCCACTCAGATCCTGGATCTGAGTCTTGGCTTGAGTCCTTCCTGGGGAACCTTGGGCAACTTGTTTAAGTCTAAGCCTCAGTCTCCCCAGGAGACAAATGATGAGTCTGCTATGAAGCTTGAATGGAGGAGGGGATGAGGATGGGAAAAGCATTCTTGGTCTGGATGAGGCACTCTGCAGTGTTGGCCTGGGTGGAGTTCCTAGATCAGGGGCCAGAGAGGCCCGTAATGCCCCTTGCTGAAGCCTGTCATGTAGGATCCAGGGAGAGAGAGACAGAGAGAGAGAGAGACACGTAGAGGCAGGCAGCGGGGGCGTCTGGTGGGGCGGGGTGGGGCGGGGCGGGCTGCCTGATTCAGAACAATGAAGCTTTTCACCTCCTCCCACAGCCATTTACCCAGCCCTGGGGGTAATTGCCACCATTTCAAGGCTGGTAATGCTAGGCGGATTAGGGAGCGAGAGGCTTCCTCGGGTCGAGCAGGAACATTAAGCACAGTTGTAAATGTCAGCTGCTCCTAGCTGCCGGCCGGTCCCACCCCTTCTCCCCATTTTGGGGCCAGGCTGGGCCAGGCCCCGGGAGCTGCTTGGGCTACTGCACACCCCATACCTTATCCACCACCCCCTCTGCCCTTCGGGTACCTTCAGCACGGGGTTCACCCTGCTTCTATTGCTTTGTATATGCCCTTGGGCAAGTGTGTGCCTTAACCTCTCTGAGCCTCATCTGCAAAATGGGCACAACAGCAACACATTCTCAAGCAAGTGTCTGTGGGCGTTTGCCACGGCCAGGCCCTATTTTATCCACCCGGCAACATCATGAGGGAGACCCTTCTGTTATCTTTGTGTATCAGAAGAGGACAGATAGATGAGGCCCCATCGTGGGCCTCAGTTTCCCATCTGCAGAACGTGGACTTTGGGCAAGAAGAGGAGACCTCCGCTGGTGCTGTCAGGCCCCACAGTCTCTGATTGTCCTGAGGATGGGGGCAGAAATGCTGGGCATCAAGCAGGGCTGCGGGAGGCATCAGGAGCAAGGTTGAAGGAAAGCTTTTTCCAAAGTCAGCTGACATGCTTGCCACTTGGAACCCATCCTGCGTGACGGCGGCGGATGGAGGAAGCCAGGTGTCTGGGCTCCCAGCTGGGGCACCATCCTCGGTGATGGGGGGAAAACTGGGAAGGAAGGCACATGGCAAGCGGGGAAGCCAGACTGGAGTGTGAAGCTCTTACCCCACACTAGCAGCCCGGGGGGTCGAGATGCAGAGGTGGGGGACCTTGTCCACTGCGGTCTGCGGCTCACTGTCGCAGGTGACACCAGACATGCGCTGCTCGGAGCAGGTGTCAGGCCTGTTTGTAGGCACGGTGGTACCAGCATAGCTGGGGCCAGGCCCAAGAGGGTCACGTTTGGAAAGACGGGGGAGAGACAGACGGAGAGGAAGAGGGAGATGGGGACGGGGAGGGATGGGCCAGCGGTGTTTTCCTCCCACCAGAAAAGCTGTGGGGTCCCTTCCTCAGCGCCTCTGCCCTGATCAGGGAGGTGAAGTCAGTCTCACCAGGGGCTGTAGGGCTGATGATTCCCAGGAACACGGAGGGGGTTCTACATGTGGGTGTGAGAAAAGGGTTGGCGACCCCAGGGAGGAAACCAGACACCGGTCACCCACCCTTCCTTCTCCCAACTCTGTATTATATTTCAAACATATAAAAAGCTGGAAGAATTTCAGAGGACAGCCATATCCCCACCAGCTACCATCATTGATACTCTACTGCCCTCGTTTAATTATACATCTGTGCGTCTTTCCATCTCTCCAGCCGCCCATCTTATTTTTTGATATATTTCAAAGGAAGCTGCAGACGTCAGGGTACTTTACCCCCACACTTCACATGCCTGTCATTAACTGGAGGTCAGTATTTGTTAACAGTTCTTTTGTATTTTTTTTTAAAAGATTTTATTTATTTATTAGAGAGAACGCGAGAGAGAGCATGAGCGGCGGGGCGGGGGCAGAGGGAGAAGCAGACTCTTTGCTGAGAGTACGCCGGGCTCGATCCCAGGACCCCGGGACCCCAACCTGAGCTGAAGGCAGACGCTCAACTGCTCAGCCCACCGAGCCACCCAGGCACCCCCAACTGTTCTTTTTTAAAAGGCAACATTTACAGGGACGCCTGGGTGGCTCAGTTGGTTAAGCGACTGCCTTCGGCTCAGGTCATGATCCTGGAGTCCCTGGATCGAGTCCCGCATCGGGCTCCCTGCTCGGCGGGGAGTCTGCTTCTCCCTCTGACCCTCTTCCCTCTCATGCTCTCTCTCATTCTCTCTGTCTCAAATAAATAAATAGAATCTTTAAAAAAAAAAAAAGGCAACATTTACATACAGTGAAATGGACAATGTTAAAATTGACCCTGAAAGGGTAGCTAGCAATCACTGAGTCTTGACAAATGCACACTCTCGTATAGCTTGAGCTCCTTCAAGACATAGGGCATTACCATTGCCGGGAAAGTTTGCCCTCCTTCCTTCCCTCTTCCCTCCCGCTTAGAAAACAGCCCCTGTTCCGGTCTTTCCCACCATTGCCTGGTTTTGCCTGTTCTAGAACTTCATGTCTGTGAGTCATGCAGCATGTGTCTTTTTTGTTGTTGTTGTCGGGGAGGGAGCTGGCTTCTGCTGAGCATATTTATTTTGAGATCCATGCAGGTCGCCGTGTGGATTCATGGGTCATTCTTTTTACTGCTAAATAGTACGCCACTGTGTGATAGCCTCCATTTGCTTACCCATTCATCTGTTGTTCCTTTGAGATGTTCTCAGTTTGGGGCAATTCTGGATAAACCTACCTCGAACATTTGTGCGTGAGTCTTCGTGTGGACATATGTTTGCATTTCTCTTGAGGAAATATGAGTAGAATTACTGGTCTTCTGTCTTTCACACAATCCAATAAAAAAGAAAGAAAGAGTGTGGGTAACCTAATTGCAGAAACTTCACTTGATCACCATCCCCTTGTCAAAAAGCTGCCCTCCCCGCCCCTCCCCTGCAGGACAGTCCTCTGTGAGCTGCCGAGGATCTCTTGGCATTGAGACAGACCAGGTTCTAAGCCTTGCTCTACCACATGATCACTCTGTGACCTTAGGCAAATTTTTTACCTTAATAAAGCGAGGGCGAGTTTTTAACCTTAGTTCTACCTCTGCAAACTGGGTGCAATGATAGCAGTCGCCGGATGGATTTTGGGGAATCCTACATCCCCAAGAGAAGAGCTGTAAAATGCCCAGCCCAGGACTTGGCCCCACCATGTGTGATGGCTACCATGAGTCTCTTCTCCCCACCTATTTATTTGTTTGTTTTTCTTTCTTTTTTTTAGAGAGAGAGGGAGAGCGCGTGTGGGAGGGGCAGAGGGAAGTGGGAGAGAGAGAATCCTAAGCAGGCTCCATGCCCAGCACAGATGGAGCCCGATAAGGGGCTCGATCTCATAACCCTGAGATCAAAACCTGAGCCGAAATCAAGAGTCCCACTGAACCCACTGAGCCACTTAACCCACTGAGCCACCCAAGCGCCCCACTCTCCCCACCTATTTAATTCCATTTGTCTTTCAAGATCCAGTGTCTTCTCATTGAAGCTTTTCCTGAAAGTCTGTATAAACTGAAGAGCGCGGACACTCAACAGAATACTATGCATGAACCGCGTGATTCTATATGCTTTGCAAATAGTAGGACATTTCGTTTTCTCGATCCCACCATCACACAGTTTAGCATCACACCCATTCTGTAGGCACAGAGAGATTCAGTGATTTGCCCAAAGTCACAGGGCAAAAGTAAATGGTGAACCCAGGGCAGTAGATCTCTATGGGTTTGCAGATTCTGGATATTTCCATATAAATGGACTCACACAATATGTGGCCTTTTGTGTCTGGCTTCTCTTCCACATAACGCTTTCTAGGTCCATCCACGTGGCAGTGTCTGTGTGTCTACTTCTCCCTTCTCATGGGTGGGTAAGCGTCTGTTGCATGGATGGATGGACCCCATTCTGTCTGTCCGTGCATCTACCAATGTACATCTGGCTCGGTGCCACCTTCTGGCTCTGGCAATCAATGCCACTGTGAAGATCTGTGTACACACTTTTCTCTGAACACCTGGTTTGAATTCTTCTGGGTGTATCCCTAGGAGTGGAATTGCTGGTCATGCGGTAATTCGGTGTCTAGCTTTTTGAGGAGCTGCCAAACTGGGAGCTGTTGTTGGGCGCTCTTGGGTTGTAGCCGAAGACACAGGTGATGGAGTAGAGGAGGGCTTCCCAGTGCCCGGGGCATCTTACTGAATGGGACACAGTAAAACAGCGTCACCGAACTTTCACCATCATCTCTGTTTCCTGCCAAGTCCCTTCCCACGCTGGGCATCTTGGCCGAGTCATCTTGGGAAACCAAGCCTCCCCCCACTTCTACCCCTGAGCCCCACGGCACATCTTCCTCCCAGCAGGACCGTCCTCTGGCCCTGCGGGGGGGTCCCGCCAGAGATGGGGTGAGGGTGGCAGTACCCCTACCCCACACCCAGCAGGGCCGGGCTGTTTGGAAGCGGGCAAGGGGCATTACTGTGCCCTCCCACGCCAAGGGTGTCAGGGCTCCCCCCACAGGTCCATGCCCATCCCACCCGCCTTCCACTGTCAGACCTGGGAATGCAGCCGAAGGCCTGCGGACCTGACCGCCCTCAGCAGAACGGGAGGAAAGAAGGCTGGGGAGGTGCCTGCAAGTTCAGTCATTCACTCAAGCAACGGGGCATGTTTACTGCAGGCAAGCATCCCACAGGTATGTCAGGGAGACAGTGTTGGGCAAAACAGGCTCAGTCCCCGCGTCATCTTTGAGGCTCAGTGCGAAATGTACCCGCAGGGCCCCTTGCTCGAGATGAGGGCAGCAGAGGCCCTTCTGACTGTACACAGACAGAGACCCTTGAAGCTGGTGCTGGTCCCTGCCCCCCAGCGCGTGCACTTCTAGAACCCCATCCCTACCCAGTGTGCGGGGAGCAGGGGCGTGAGGGCTGCCCGTGGAAATGGCAGCAAGAATGTGGGGCAAGAAGGGACTTGGAAGACTAGGTCCTGTCCCCACTTGAGAGATGGAGAGATGGTGGTGGACAGAGGGGGCCCGAAACCTGCCCCGGGGGGCTGTGCGGGGCTGTGACTTCTTGCAGGAGGCTCCTGGGAGGGGGTGTGAATGGGGCCCAGTGTGATTCTCTGTGCCTGAATGGATATATGCTGTGAAGAAACCAGCAAGACTGGTCGGTCCTGCCAGTAAAATGAGGAAGAGGTGACACACGTCCCCAGGGCTCCAACAGCAGCCGCACGATTTGCTTCACTTGCTTCAAAACAGCTTTCAGGACCGACACTCGGATCTGTCTGCAGCTTCCAAGCACACAAAGATGGATTCCTTGGGACCACGCAGTTCTGTCTCTGGTTTGGATTTCTTTCTTAAAAATGGAGGTAAAATGCACCTGATGTGAAATGTACCGTTTCGACCATTGTATGGTGAACCATTCACTGGCACTCAGCGCACATCTGCCTCGCTCTCAAATGTTCTCGCCTCCCCAAAAGCAAGCTCCGTCCCCATTAGCAGCCTCCCCATCCTCGTCCCCCAGCCCCTGTCCCCATGGATCTGCCTGTTTTGGATACTTTGTACACACGGGTCCTTCCATATCTGGCTGGGTTTCCAGTGACCCCGGCTTCCATGTGTCGAGCAACTGTACCTGCAACGTGCACTGAGCATTTCCACCCACACTGTCTCGTTTCATCCTCACGCGATGGCAGGCACATGTCACAAGGGGAGAGGGCCAGGTCTCGGAGAGCCGGGGGTGGGGCACGCAAATCCAGGTCTGCCCCCTCTGAAGTCCGCCCCCCAAGACGCTGTCCCCTCTTCAGAACTCCAGGGGGGTAAGAGGCTGGGATGAACATGCAAAGCCAGGCCAGCTTCTTTGTCTACAAAACGGGGCCAAGAATCCTCCCCTTGGTGCTTCTCAGGTCCTCGCGGGGCCCAAGGCTCTGAGAGACGTGAGGATGCTTTGTGAGCCGAGGGACGTCCTGTCCCGATGGGCGTCATCATCCCAGAATACAAGGGCCTCCGTCCCTGCTCAGATCAAGGCCCTGTCCTCACGGAGTGGACAGATGAAGCCATTAGTCCCTCGGGGAGGAGGAGCCCATGTGGGATGCCCCTACTTGAGGTGCAGTCAGGTACTGGCATCCACTGTGACGTGAGGCCTATCTGAGGACATGAGCCTGAGAGAGACTCAGGATCTGGCTCCTGAAGAGGAGGGAGGGAATGGGGTGAGGCCGGGGCTCCGTCATCCTGGGCCGGGACCTCCCACGCACAGATACCTTGGATTCTGTACAAGCTGCATGTAGGATCTACTCAACAATGAACTATTTTTCAGAAAGAAAGACCACACAGAAACCCATACACGAATGTTCATAGCAGCATTATTCACCATAAAAGAGCCAAAAATGTGGAAAGAACCCAAATGTCCACCAGCGTGAATGGATAAACAAAATGTGGTCTATCCATACAATGGAACATCCTTAGAAAGGAAGGAACTTCTGCCACATGCTAACATGAAATTGTTATGCCCAGTGAAGGAAGTCAGCTGTAGAAACCCAAGTACTATATGATTCCATTCATACGAAAGGTGCAGAATCAGCAAATGCATAGAGACTGAAAGTCGATGAGCCATTGCCATCGGATAGCTACTGTGAGCAGGGTTTCTTTTTGGGGTGAAGAAAATGTTATAAAACTGGTGATGGTTGCACAACTCTGTGGATATCTTACAAATTATCAAATCGTATGCCTTAGGTGGGTGAATTGTATGGTATGCGAATTATATCTTGATATTACTGTTTATTTTTTTTAAAGATTTTGATTTATTTATTTGACAGAGAGACAGCGAGAGAGGGAACACAAGCAGGGGGAGTGGGAGAGGGAGAAGCAGACTTCCCGCAGAGCAGGGAGCCCGATGCAGGGCTCGATCCCAAGACCCTGGGATCATGACCTGAGCCAAAGGCAGACGCTTAATGACTGAGCCACCCAAGCGCCCCTCTATATTCATTTTTATCAGGTCTTTAATTATGTAAGAAAATGAAAACTTCTCAATATTAAAGGAGCTAAATTTTGCTAACTGTATAACCTTCTGTAGAATCTCCTGTGGCCACCTTGGTGAAACAGATAATAAAGTTTTAAGTTTTGTAATGATCTGTGATCCTATGTAGGCACGTGCCTTGAAACCTTCTGAGATGTTTCTTGGTTGGTTGGTTGGTCGGTCGGTCGGTCGGTTGGTTGGTTTGGCTGGCTGGCTGGCCGGCTGTTCATTCCTTCATTCATTTATTTTCAACAGATGCCCAGAAAATCAAATCCTAAATAGAGTCTCTTGACTAATTAATCTAGTCTATTTGGTATGTTAAGTTACATGGGAAGCACTGTCAAACAAATAGTGATAAGCCTTCTTAGATTACATTATGTGCGTAAATGCTGTAACTGTTCCAAAAATTATATGAAATTCCCGGGCGCCTGGGTGGCTCAGTTGGTTAAGCGACTGCCTTCGGCTCAGGTCATGATCCTGGAGTCCTGGAATCGAGTCCCGCATCGCACTCCCTGTTCGGCAGGGAGTCTGCTTCTCCCTCTGACCCTCCTCCCTCTCATGCTCTCTGTCTCTCATTCTCTCTCTCAAATAAATAAATAAAATCTTAAAAAAAAAAAAAAAAGAAATTCCCAAAGGGTTTTTTTTTTTTAAGAATTTATTTGAGAGAGAGCGCGCGCGAGAGAGAGAGAGAGAGAGAGAGAAAGGGAGAGAGAGCAAGAGAGTACCAGCAGGGGGAGGGGCAAAGAGAGAGGGAAAAGCAGGTTCCCTGCTGACGCAGGGCTCAAAATCCCAGGACCCTGGGGATCATGACCTGGACAAAAGGCAGTCGCCTAACCGACTGAGCTACACAGGTGCCCATAAAGTTTTTGTTTATTTGTTTTAGGTTTTATTTATGTATTTGACAGAGAGAGACACAGTGAGAGAGGGAACACAAGCAGGGGGAGTGGGAGAGGGAGAAGCAGGCTCCCACTGAGGAGGGAGCCCGATGCGGTGCTCGATCCCAGGACCCCGGGATCATGACCTGAGCCGAAGGCAGATGCTTGACGACTGAGCCACCTGGGCGCCCCAACACTACTGTTTGTTTAGAAAATAAATCAAAGACTTGCTAACGACTCCGCCCCCCCACCCTCTTTATCCTTGACAGTGGGGTAGTTTACAGCCATCCCTTTTCCTCCCTCAATCCCCCGCTTCGCTTATTTGCTCCACACAGACCTTCTCATATGCCGGATCCGTGGTTGAGAGATTCCCCACTAAGCACCGTGCCCTTGCAAGGGTACTGCATCCGGGCCACCCGCCACCCACCACATGTGGCATAGGGTGACTTCCCACAGGCCTGGGGGGCAGTGTCCCAAGAGCCCTGCCCTGTGGCCTGGCTGGTTCCGAGAAAGAACTTTCACCCTGAGGTTTGTGTCCCAGACAATACAAGCAGAACTCCATGAGAGCTCAAAGGGGTCTACCATCCCCATTTTGCAGATGGAAAAGGCCAAGTGGTGCAGTGCCCACAGCCACCCTGTAGGTGGTAGCTGAGCTGGGCAAGGGGGGCCTCTTGATCCCAGAAGTAGACAGCCTCAGGGGGCTCCAGACCGCCTCCCACCTCCCTCCACACCCCCACATCTCCGCTCCAGCTCTGAGCAGGATTCAGTTCGAGTTAATTACCAACCACTTTCTGGGGAGCTAATAGTGGGGGGCCGAGTAGCGCTGGCACTCTCCTCCATTGCCTCCACTCAGTTCAAGAATCACCTCCCTTTAGGGCCATTTGCATTTAAATAGGGAACCCAAAAGGGTTCTCTAAGGGTAGAGTTTTAGAATCTGACTAGCTGGCTGTCTCGCACAGGCTGTGCGTTGCAAGCCCACAAACAGTTGCCTAAACACACTTCTCGCCAATGAACACTCTTGTTTGGTCAGGAAGGTGGGGAGAATGTATTCAGATCCTCTGTTGGTCTGCCTCAGAGACTAAACTCACTGCCCCAAACTAACCTCCCCAAGGGATCTTTTGTTCCCGGAGCTCATGGCAGGTGGAGAAAAGGAACATTGCCTGCTCCTCGGGGATCTTGGCCAAGTGCCTCATGGTGTCCTGGACACAGAGGCGGTTTCTATCCCAAGGATGGGGCGGCAGGTGGAGGGACGGCCGCACAGGTGTCTAAGCCTCAGCAGGATGAGGAGGGCAGGGGCTGAGCTGGGACCTGGTTCCGCTCAGGGGACTCAATGATAAGTAGTGTGGGAGGGTCTTGGGAGCCGGATGCCTTGTTGTTGGAGGACAGAGTTAGGAATATGGAAAGGGAGAAACCCAGATGAACCCTGAGATGCTGGCTCGTGAGGGGTAACACAACATGCCACCCCAAATATGCCACTTTGGCAGAAGGATTATTTTGAGCTGAAGGCAATTGAGAGAAGCAGATACCAAAAAGCACTCTGCCATCCCCCTACTTGCTTAAAAATAATACACAAATTTGTTAAGGTGCCCCTCTCCCCTCTCTATGAGGAAGGACAGAAGTTAATCACCAGAGACAACTCCAGACCCTTATCAATCCAGAGAAGGCACCAGAGGAATCCACATAATAAACCTCACTAACTGGGCTTTATCTTCTATCTCTTTCCCCATAATTTACCTTCCCACAATTCGCTGCCCTAGAAGTTCAAAGTCCTTTTCCTTTGTCTTGTCACTTATCTGTAAATTTACTGTCCTTTTGTTAACATGCCACGTGAGCACGAGTTCCACCCCTTTTTGTTACTCATCTCCAGATGTGTATGCTGGATGTACCTGCTAATAAACTCCTGGTTTTTTTGTTTTTGTTTTTTTTTCTTGTTAACCTGTCTTTTGTCAGTCTAATTTACAGGGCCTCAGCTGGAAAACCTAGGAGGGTAGAGGGGAAAAAAACGTTAAATTTTCCTTCCCTGCACTTGGAAATGAAGGCTTCCATGTAAACTATGGTTTTCAGTATACATCGGTAGATATGGGAATAACGGAATAACTATGCACATATTATTAACAAAGAAGCAACAGACTCAAAATGGAGCTGCTTGTGCTAAACCCCACGTCAGAAAAACATGACTTAATATCTAACTTAAATGTAGTTTCAGCCTAGACCATGAATGTAACCTTTAACCCATCAATCTGGAATTACTCATTATTTTCATGGGTCTATTTCTGGGCTCTCTAATCTGCTGATGATTGTTCTAAGCCACCAAGTTGGAGGTAATTTGTTGCACAGCAGGAGATCATCGTGGGACTGAGTATTTCACTCTCCCCACATCCTTCTGTCAGCACCTCCCAAGTCAGCAGCCTGCACCCAAGCCCTCGCCTCCTCTCCGCCTTCGGAGGAAGCTCCAGCCAAGACAGGTTGGTCAGCGAGAACTTAGGGACAACCTGATGTCCCTCCCCAGAGGACTGGCAACATGGTGGCACGGTCATTCCACCAAATCCAATATTGCCGCAAACTTGAAGAACTACCACCACCTCCACTAGCTTGGAGGGATCCCTCGCATGTAATGTGACATGGAAAAAAGCTACAGGAGGATAAATCCAGTGGGATGCTCTTTAGAAGATGTATGTAAGCACAGAGTGGTAAGAGGTAACATTTACGGACATATATGCACGGAACGTAGAAGCATGAAAGCATTCACGAGAATAACAAATCCCAGAATCCCAGCAGTGGTCACGTCCAGGTTCAGAGGGAGGAGGGGTGGGGCTGGGAGGGGCACAGAGGGGCTGCCGCTGGATTTAATTTCTTTATGTAAAATTGAAGCAAAGGGGCGCCTGGGTGGCTCAGTCGGTTAAGCGTCTGCCTTTGGCTCAGGTCACGATCCCAGGGTCCTGGGATCGAGCCCCACGTCTTAGGGCATCCTGCTCAACGGGGAGCCTGCTTCTCCCTCTCCTCCCCGCTCATGCTCTCTCTCGCTAGCTCTGTCTCTCAAATAAATAAATAAAATCTTAAAAAAGAAAAAAAAAAGGAAAAATTGAAGCAAGTATGAAGAAGATAAAACTCGTCGGTGAGTATGCAGGTGTTCGTCAAACTGAGCTGTGTGTTTGTTGTATGTAACGATAAAAATGAGTGCTGTGAATTGCACTACTGGGTATTTACCCCAAAGATACAAAAGTAGGGATCCGAAAGGGTACGTGCACCCCGACGTTTATAGCAGCAATGTCCACAATAGCCAAACTGTGGAAAGAGCCAAGATGCCCATCGACAGATGAATGGATAAAGAAGATGTGGTATATATATACAATGGAATATTATGCAGCCATCAAAAGGAATGAGATCTTGCCATTGGCAACAACGTGGATGGAACTGGAGGGTATTATGTTGAGCGAAATAAGTCAAACAGAGAAAGACATGTATCATATGACCTCACTGATATGAGGAATTCTTAATCACAGGAAACAAACTGAGGGTTGCTGGAGTGGGGGGTGGGGTGGGAGGGATGGGGTGACTGGGTGATAGACACTGGGGAGGGTATGTGCTCTGGTAAGCACTGTGAATTGTGCAAGACTATTGAATCTCAGATCTGTACCTCTGAAACAAATAATGCAATATATGTTAAGAAAAAGAAGAAGAAGAAGAAGAAGGTAGCAGGAGGGGAAGAATGAAGGGAGGGAAATCGGAGGGGTAGATGAACCATGAGAGATGATGGACTCTGAAAAACAAACTGAGGGTTCTAGACGGGAGGGGGGTGGGAGGATGGGTTAGCCTGGTGATGGGTATTGAGGAGGGCACATTCTGCATGGAGCACTGGGTGTTATACACAAACAATGAATCATGGAACACCACATCTAAAACTAATGATGTAATGTATGGGGATTAACATAAGAATAAAAAAAAATGAGTGCTGTGAATTGTGTAAGACTGATGAATCATAGACCTGTACCCCTGAAACAAATAATACATTATATAGTAATTAAAAAATAAAAATAAACATAAGGTTAGATCCTAAAAAATAAGTAATAGATAAACGATGAATGTAACATGCAGAGGGGACTGGGGTGTTCTGATGCCATTTGAGGCCCTGGTTTTGGGGACTTCCAGAGGGAGGCCTGACTTCATTCCTGCCCTTGTGTTCAGAACCACAAGACCTCTTGTATCTGCAAATGTCCCGTTTCGCTTCAGCCACAGTGAGTGGCTAACCCCCTGGCCGAGCGCAGAGCAGTACCCAGGAGGGGCCTGATGCATTTGAGCCACTTGTCCCAGAAAGGCACCCCAGGCCTTTGACCAAGGCACAGGAAGGGAGACGAGAGACTTCCACGCACACAGGCGTTCGCTCTGCCCAGAGCCTACTGCCTCCCACTCAACGCTTGCTATTTCGGCAGCCCTCCAAAGCCATTAGTTACAATAACTCCCCTAAGTAGGCCACAGTGATTATCCCCCTTTTAGGGGAAATAACAATAATAATAACAATAATTGTGCTGCCACAGGTTGGTATTTAGTGTTCCGCTGTTCTCCGAACTGCTTGGACACTTGACAGGCCCATGTTGGGATGAAGCTGTTCAGAGAGGCAGGGGGTTGGCATTCCACTTACTAATTTTCTAGAAGGATCGGAGTTTCAAGGAGGATAAACGAATCCTCCATCCTCCCCCAAGATCACACTGGACTTCTGTGGGGGACGCAGGGAGGGCATCCAGTGCGCCTCAGAGATGGAGGCCTCCCTTGCCCCCCACTCTCATCGCCCACTCCACAGGGTGTGAGGTGGGCTTCCAGTAGGGGGTGAGTTCCATTTAACCGTTGTGTGGGCTGGTGTTGTTCCTCTCTGCCCAGGCTCTGGCATCAGCACCACCTATCGACTCCCTTCTCCCAGGGAATGTCTCCCCTGTCCCTCCACATGGTTCTGGGGAGGCTGCCAGGCACAGCTCACCTGCTGCAGGACTGAGCAGCCCATCGAAATGGGAACATGAGACACATTTTCCAAAAAACGCATTAGAAGTTGTAAATCCAGGCTGCAGCTAGAAGTGGAAAAAAATCTGAGTGTCACAGTGGACCACAAGATAAATTCAAGTCAGCCAGATAATGCTGCCTTTAAGAAAAACAAGTAGGCAGGGCTCCAGTTGGGAACATAATGTTTGGGGACAAACAAAGCTATTCTTATTATATTCCCCCACAGCTGCAGGAGAGGGGGCTCATCAGAAGAACAATGAAAATGGCTGAGCACTTGAAGGAAGAGGAATTGTTAAGAGGTCAAAAGTTTGTGATGAGGAGCAGAGAAAACCAGAGCCTCTGCCCAACCTGGACCTGCACAACCCTGAGAGCGAGCACCTCCTTGTCCCCCCAGGTCTGGCCCTGACCCCCCTCACCTGTAGCATGTTAACCTGAAATTAGAATCAAACCTATGCATCTGAAATCCTCCTGATGTATACTTTCAATATCTTACAATTTTGTCATTTATACCTCAATAAAGCTGGAGACAAAATCAGAATCAGATCCCCAGACATCTGCCCACCAGCTCCTGGGGGGCTGATACCATGTCTTAGCTACCACTACTTATTTTGGGGGGGATGGGAAGATGGAGGTGCAGAAAGACACACAAGCTTGCCTACAGGTCGCACAGCTGGCTAGGGGACTCTGGGGCCCTTGAACCCAGGTGGCCTGGCGCTGGAACCCGTGTCCCTCACCACTGTTTTACCCTGCCCTCCCAGCTCCCCCTCTGCACCCTGCTCACACTCTCCCGGGAGCCTGACTCTGGGTCCTGAACCTGTGGGCTCTGGTTCTTAAAGCTGATGAGGTCCCTCTCCTCGCACTCCTGCGTGGTCTCTCTGCTCGCACCCCTGCCCTGTCCCTGCAGCCTGCCCCCATGCCAGAAGAGGAAAGAGTCCAGTTAAAAGCAGAGTCCTTCCTCCCCTGCACAAAGCCCTCCCAGAGTTCCCACCTCCCTCAGGATAGCCAGAGTCTTCACACCGGCCAGACAGGTTGAGGTGCCCGGGCCACCGTTTTCCTTCTGGTCTGGTTGCATGCGTGTTCTGCCTGCTGATAATGCCGTGGCCTGAGAGCTCACGGTCTTGCCTTGGGGCTGTTATATTGGCTGTTCCTTACTCTGCTATGCTTTTCCATCAGATATCCACAGACCTTGGCCCTCACCTCCCGTAGGAAGAGAGGCAGCTAGCTTGGGGACCGCCATCAGGAGCCCTGTGATGTGGCCTTGCCCTGTTTTCATCCTCCCACCACCATGTGCATGGTCAGGACATTCCCCGAAGGGCCTGCAGCCCCTGGGAGATCAGCCAGGATAAGATCCTCACAGGAGACCATGAACACCATAGCACCCAGAGGTGGGCATGCCTTTCCCATGAAATCAGCCCAGAGGAGCTTCCAGGGGCCTCTTTCCCCAAGTTTTTCTTGCCTTCCCGGTCTCCTGAGTCACCCTGGGGTGGGAAAACCACCCAAGGGGACCCAGAGTTGCTAAGCTCCTGGCCCCAACCTATCATCCTCGAGGGGCCTTTAAGAGGTTCACAATTTCCAGAGCGCGGTGTCCACGACGCAGATGCACCTGTATGGCTGGGCCTCCCAGCTCGGTTAAGAGGTGTAAGTATGCCCGTGGGGTCTGTCTCGTGGTCAGATTTAATCTCAGACATCCCCCAGGCAGGTGTGAAGGGAAGGAAAGACTAGGTAGGAAGGAAAGACTGCATAACCTGTGCATTGCGAGCACGTGGGTGTGGGTGTGTGAGGTCCAGATGGAGAGTGTTTACCCAGGAGCCTCCGCTCCGTGACAGGGCACACGTGCGTGTACTGAGCGTGCTCGAGAGGCCGCAGGGGCCCATCCCAGCTAAACAGCACCCTGGGAGGAGCAGGGCTGGGAGCCGGTAGGGGCCCGATCGGGCGTCTGAACTCCAAATCCTGGGTCTGGAGGGCAGAAGGGAGTTCTCAGGAGCCACTGGAAGGTGCTGATGTTCCAGAAAAGCTTGAGCATAGGAGGCTAGAACTCCTGAGGGCGGGGGGCAGGGTGGATAAGGCCAGAGGCTGCGAGGTGGGGGTGGGGGCTGGAGAGTCATTTACACCAGCAGGTGCACCGGCAGGCTGGGGGGTGACCCATGGCCACGGGCGGTGTTCATAACTTTTGGAGCCTAGGTCCAGCGGGTGAAGATCCACAGGGGAGAAGGAAGGTCACAGGTGAATGTAGAAGAATGGCAGAGCTGCCTTTGTACTGGGGGGGGGCGGTACCCCGCCAGTGCCCACAAGATGCCCATATGTGAACTATAAAATGCATCCCCTGAAGGTAGATGCCGTCCCAAGGGTGCAGGGCTTGGAAGACAGCGTGAGCTCGATTCCCACTACCACTGCCACCTTGGAAGGATGGCGTTGGACCGGGCACCTGCACAGCTGGTCATGGCAGCCCTGGGGGTGGCAGGGCTCCTGGAGACACACGGACCAAGATCAGCTGTGGTGTGAATGTGGGAGTTGGGGGCCCCTGGCGGCGTCTTGGGAAGGCCTGGAGACATGCAGTCTGGTTCATCACAGCGGTCGCACGTGCCCGGCAAGGCTCCAGAGCGACAGCCCCACACCTGGGGCTGAGGTCCACCCACTCACTCCTGTGGGGCCAGCACAGCTCGGGAGCCTCGGGCCTGCACCCTGAGCTGGAAAAGCGGCGTCTCCACACCATGGAATGTTAGCGGCCGTAAAAAGACAAACCTTGAAGACGTCATGCTAAGTGAGAGACAAGAACAAAGTCACACAAGAACAAATATTGTGTGATAGTGTTTCCGCGAGATGTTCCTAACAGGGAAATCCATCGACCTACACAGAGGTGCTGGTCGCCCAACACTGCAAATGCGTGAAATGTCACTGGGTTGTGCACTTTCAAATGGCTGATTTTATATTGTGTGAATTTTATCTCAATTTTAAAAAACTGATCAAGAAAGTAAATGGGGGCGCCTGGGTGGCTTAGTCGTTAAGCATCTGCCTTCGGCTCAGGTCATGATTCCGGGGTCCTGGGATCGAGCCCCACATCAGGCTCCCTGCTCCGCGGGAAGCCTGCTTCTCCTTCTGCCCCTCCCCCTGCTTGTGTTCCCTCTCTCACTGTGTCTCTCTCTCTGTCAAATAAATAAATACAATCTTCTAAAAAAAAGAGAGAGAGAAAGAAAGCAAATGAGCAGTGACCCCAGCAATCTACAGAGCTAGTCACAGACTAGGGCAGGGTTCAAACGATTTACCAGCGGCTACTGCGAGAGCACCGAACAAGCCGATCCTTCCCTGATGGCTAGTGGGATACCCTGTGGCTCAGGTTTCAGGTTTGGGCTATGAATTTCTAAGTAGGAACGTTTTCCAGTGTTTACTCCCTGCTGAGCATCAGCCCTGGGTCAGGCCCTGTGGGTCAGTCGAGGCAGGCTCCTGGAGGGGCTCTGGGCAGGAGGAAGGACTGAGGGGCTCCAGGATTCTGCAGGTCAAACCAGCAAGCAAGGTGGAGTGGACTCATGGTGAGCCCTGGTTCCAACCAGGCAGGGGATTTAAGTTCAGCCCTTTCACCTGCTGGCCGAGTGGACGGGTCTTGCAAGGTTCCTGAACCTCTACTTCCCCAGTGGCCAAAGGGAGCCAAGGCTTCCCACCCAGCAGAGGGTGAAATGAGAAAACCACGAAGAACCTGGGCCCCGAGAGGCAGGTCGCGGAGGGCAGGTGTCTAGCTAGTCGGCCTGCCTCGGATTATTTATCAGAAGCAGCTGGAAAAGAGGCTCCAGTGCCCAGAATAGCAACGGGCCATCCAAACAGAGGTTTTAAAAATATGCCCGGGAAAAATCAACTTCCTTGTGTCCACACTCAGCCTCAGGTGTAGTCACAGGGAAACATCAGAAGCCTAGGCCAGTGGGCCTGGAGGATGTTTATAGAGGGCACCACCCCAGAGCCCCAGTCTCCCGCCCACTCTGAGCTAAGTGGCGGTGAGCGCCTCTCCGAGGCTCCCATGCTCCCCCTCCCTCGCCCCCCCCCCCCAGCACGCAAATTTCCTCCCTCTCTCTGCACTCTGAGGGCAATTTGGCAGCCCCTGCCTCTCAATTAACACTGCAGATTCGAAATAAGGGTTTGGGGGAAAGAGGCGGGGGGAGAGAGAAGAAAACCAAGCTGCACATTGGCAGCCTGGGGAAGCCACCTGCTTCACTGGGGCAGTGAAACCAAAGGACCCCAGGGCCAGGGGTAGGGTGGGGGCACATCCTCCCTGTCCCCACCTCACCCCCTGCGCCCATCCATGCACTGCCGCCCATCCCTGCCCCAGGAGGCTGGCCCGCCCAGAGCCCCCTGCACTCTGGCTGCCCATGGGGTCTGGCCAGGGGAAGGAATGATGCAGGATGCACAGAGTTTGGGGTGCTTATCCACCCTCTCGCTGCCAGGCCGAGGGCCAGTGGGGGCTCTGTTGTCTGCCGAAGACTGCTGCTCTTCCTGGGGGCCGGTATGGGCTCCTTCTTCTTACCCTTCAGGCCTAGGGATGGTGGCAGCCCCCAGTTTTGCCGGCCCTAGGGCGCACTGGTTTCCTCTGGTGGTGCTTACTGGTACAGCCCTATTAGACATTCTGCCGTCACCCATTGCAAGTGTGAGCTCCCTGTTTCCGGCCAGGACCCTGCCTGCTGGCCCCGTGAGTGCCAGGGTGGGTAAGGATTGGCCCCCGAAGGAGAGTGGCTACCTTGGGGCCCTATTGCCAAGGGTCTGCCGGGCTGTGCCTAGCCAGCCCCTCAGCAGGCAATCTTTCTGGACGGTGACCAGTGACCAATGACTCTAACCTATGCAACAACAAGGGCCAGGGCTGAGGTCTGTCCACGTAACACCTTACGCATTTGGGCTTAATTTGCCCGACTACCTGAGAAACGGGCACTGTCATTCCCATTTTCTAGAAGAAGAGACTGAGGGTCCGAGAGGCTGTAGAACTGGCCCAAGGTCTGGAAGGTAGGCGGTGTCAGCTGGGCTTGAAGGCACATCCCCATCTCCTAACCCCAAACCCCTCTGGTTGTCCTTCCGGCCGCCCCTGAGGAAATCCAGAGTCGGGGCCATGAGGCGGATTTGCTGGTGTTGGCATCCCACAAAGCTCTGACCCGCAAGCCCGAGGCAGCATGGCGACTGTGTCGCCAATGTGGGCCTCAGTTCCCCAGCCAGAAAACAGGGCGTGTAGAGCCCCGTAGGGGTTGTTATGAGGGCAAACAGAGGTACCTGTGGCATCAGGGAAATCCAAATCAGAACCTCAATGAGATACCACCTCACACCAGTCAGAATGGCTAAAATTAACAAGTTAGGAAACGACAGATGTTGGCGGGGATGCGGAGAAAGGGGAACCCTCCTACACTGTTGGTGGGAATGCAAGCTGGTGCAGCCACTCTGGAAAACAGTATGGAGGTTCCTCAGAAAGTTGAAAATAGAGCTACCATATGATCCAGCAATTGCACTACTGGGTATTTACCCCAAAGATACAAAAGTAGGGATCCGAAGGGGTACGTGCACCCCGATGTTTATAGCAGCAGTGCACAACTGAGCCACCCAGTTGGTGGAAAGAGCCACAAACTGTGGAAAGAGCCAAGATGTCCATCGACAGATGAATGGATAAAGAAGATGTGGTATAGGGGCGCCTGGGTGGCTCAGTTCCCTGCTCCGCAGGAAGCCTGCTTCTCCCTCTCCCACTCTCCCCTGCTTGTGTTCCCTCTCTCGCTGTCTCTCTCTCTCTGTCAAATAAATAAATAAAATCTTTAAAAAAAAAAAAAGAAGATGTGGTATATATATACAATGGAATATTATGCAGCCATCAAAAGGAATGAGATCTTGCCATTTGCAATGACGTGGATGGAACTGGAGGGTATTATGCTGAGCGAAATAAGTCAAACAGAGAAAGACATGTATCATATGACCTCACTGATATGAGGAATTCTTAATCTCAGGAAACAAACTGAGGGTTGCTT